>NC_068361.1:66556367-67156367 GCF_020536995.1 Dreissena polymorpha | reverse complement strand
CATTATCAGTCAGTCACAGTAGGGTTCAAACTGATGCTATGCACATACATTATCAGTCAGTCACAGTAGGGTTCAAACTGATGCTATGCACATACATTATCAGTCAGTCACAGTAGGGTTCAAACTGATGCTATGCACATACATTATCAGTCAGTCACAGTAGGGTTCACCCACACTATAGTTCCACTTTTATGAGTGTTGTTATATTGTATGAATGTTGCTATATTTGCATATTGTTATATTTTCTGCATGTTGTTATATTTTATGAGTTATTTTTTTAGCATTGTTATATTTATATTTTAAGAGCATTGTTATATATTTTTCTAAATATTCTACATACAAAAAAACTCTAATGAATTTTAGGTTTCCAGTTTTTCTTTAATCACCAATAAACAAAACAAAACAAGCTAATCTACAGTGCACATCATTTTAGAGATACTTATAACATTACATAAACTATTTAATTTCACATTTATTTTTACATTTCAAGCTTTTTCATTTGTTTTTTTTGCATGTTAAATAACATTTAAAATTCTGACACATTTAAACTTGTATGTATCTTGATTGTATGGATGACACCATTGTCTAATTCAATTTAATTCCTTCAATTTAAAGATTTCTCCAACAATAACCAACGAAAACTAAACTTGATTTACTTTAGAGGCAATTTACAAGATATCAAGTGTACAGAAACTAAACAATTTATAATAACAAAATCATCATTGTTAAACAGATTTTCATCCTTTTTGGTGAGGTATTTAAGTCCATTAGAAACAAACATATTTCCTTTTTTGTACAATACATGTGGACTGGGTTGGTAAAAGTTTAACATAATGTAGTCATAAATCTGGAAGTAATGAGTTTAGTTTAAATGTGTACAGTTGTGAACTGAACATTTAGATGCTGGGCAGTAAGCTTTTACCCAGTATGCTTTTAACCATTTACCACTTCGATACGTATTTTCTCGCATTTGTAGTCCCTTAGAAAGTTATATTTAATTTAAGACCTTTCTTAGTAGATTAAAGTTTTTAATAATTCATCTCCAAACCCTAAATACTGATGAGCAGCAAACAGCATAAAACCTGAACAGACTGCCAGTTTCTCGCAGGATGTTCTGGTCATATGCTATTTGCACATAGCTATTTTCACTTTGCTTCCGAGGGGGGAAAGAGTTAAGCACTGTACAGAAACTTTTCAATTCTATAAGGTAGCCCCGAGCCAGATTTGAACAGAAGTTACAATTTTCAACTTTTAACATTTTGTTTGTTAAAAAACTTTAACAAGAGGAATGTAAACTTTATACATTGTTTAAGTAGCTTTTAACATGATTTCTTCAGGATTTTAAGTACACCTTCAAAGGCAATATCAACATAATTGTGCATACATCTTAAGACATATATAATTAACAAGACAATTACTTCTACAAGTCTCACAGGTATGAGAATGCAAACGATGCTACAATCACTCTTGGGCATACCTCTACCTCAACAGTATACATTTTATTCAAATAATTTGCCTGTGCTATCAATGATTATAATTGAGCATTGGTCTGGGAAAATGACCCATCCCAAATTAGCACGTGAAGTTTGCACAGGCTAATTAGGGACAGCAGTTTTCACTAATATGGTATTTTTTGTTGAAAAGAGGTCCCTTCGTAGCAAAATTCAAGTTTTTGTGGAAAGGTTTGTTCCTGAACACATGCTTATCTTAGACAACACTTTAACTCTTTCAGTGCTGGAATCGAATTTTGAAGGCGTTTGCAAACAGTTTGGATCCAGATGAGAAGCCACAGAACGTGGCGTCTCATCAGGATCCAAACTGTTTGCTATTCTGATAGTATTCTTTGAAAAAAATCGAAGAAAATGCTAATTTTAGAAATTCAGCAGACGACATTTTAGCAGACGACAAATTTCCCAGCATGCAAAGGGTCAAGTACATGCATTAAGCCTGGTTGTCCCAGACCATGGCTCAATTAATTCCTATCCATTTAACTGTTACAACTAATTTGCCTGTGTGTTGAAGGCACCATGGTAATTAACCTATGTTTACAATTATTATTAATTATACATGTTTTTAAAATGGAACCAGAAACAAACCAGTGTACATGTATGTACAATTCTGAAGACTTTGGTATCAAAATTATAAATTATGTACATTAAAACTTAATTTATGCAAATGGTATTGTTTTATGACCCTCATGTATGGTTGACATGTCCCCTCAAAAGGATCCAGGTACTAGAATCTATAACTATCCTGTAGCACTATGCAGAAACATATAATTGTAATAATAAAATTATGTTCTTAAATATCTTAAGTTTTTACTTAGCAAATAATAAAGTGGTGAAAAAATATTTTATGCAGACAGATAAAATCAAAGAACAAATTTTTTAACTCAAACTAAAAATTAAATAAAAATAGCTTACAACTCCGATTAAATTCCATTATAAAGTTCAGGTCTCTTGACTATCCCAGAGTTTTACACAACATTCCTTCAAAAACATTAAAAGTGCATTGAAAGATAAATGAAATCCTTTAACTGTTTTTTTTTTCAACTTCATCACCTTCAAATGCCGCCTACTATACCAGAATGCCAGCCAGGATTCACTAAACACTTAGAGCTTCTTTTCACAAAAATATGAAAAGATCACAATTTCAATAATGTAAACATCCACAGGACTGGCTCACTGTCTCACAGTCGCCTTAAAGGCTGGGGTCTGGTTTTAACAAGCACTTGCTCATCCCTGACTAGATTTTATCAAATAAACCTTGATCCAGGTTAATTGGGCTCACTGCATGTGCGTTAAAAGTTATCCCAGATGAGCCTGTGCAGTCTGCACAGGCTAATCAGGGATGACACTTTTCTCCTTTACTGGATTTTCTTTAAGATTGTACTTACTTATAACAAAAAAAATCCATAAAAGTGGAAATTGTCCGCCTTGATGGGCATTTGACCAACATGCATTAAGCCCTGTTTTCCTAGTACCAGACTCAAATTTTCTTTGAATTATATAAAAAGCAGTAAGACTCGATGCATTCATCATGACGTAAAGATGACGCAATTATCAATAGAATAATCCTACATCACTTACTTTCCAGCTCTAGGATTCTTTTTGTAGGTGTAACAAAACTAGCTTGTAGTTGTAAAATGATACATAACCAACAAGAGATTGCCAAGCAATATGGTCCCCTACCGGTGAAACTCAACCATTGTGAGTGAATGTTTTTTGTTGTTGTTGCCATAGCAACCAGAATATTTGACGTAGGCACAAAATGAAATGACGTGCATAATCTCCATATTGCCATCTATCCATGTTACAAGTTTCATGAAAAAATATTCAGAACTTTTAAAGTTATCGCAGGATCCAGACAGTGTGCAAACCGGTTTCACCGGTAGGGGACAAAAAATATGGTAGGTATATAGGTTGTGAAAGACATCTTAATAACACAATTATTGGTGCAAATTAAAACAACAAAACACAAACAAAACAACGCACATTCTGATATCAACACACAAAAAACACTCTAAAAACACTCACACACATTCTGATATTAAAAAAAACAAAGAACAACAACAGAAAAATACTTTATGGGCATTTTTTGTTAACAAAGTCATTTATATTTTTTATGATGAATAATCATCCAATGCCTGCTCATGTACATTAATCATCCATGCCTGATTTGCATACCAATCACTTCAAAGTGAAGACAAAGCATTTAAGTGTAGACAGTAGACATTGGTTCACCTCAGAAAGTCAATTAATGTATGGCGTACAATGACTGGCCGTCTGTGTATGTCACTAGACACCATGTCTAGACACTGAATGGCGCACCAGCAATCCTACCAGCTCCAGACAACCCCAGACTAATCACATCAATTGCAGCCAGACATGGCGGCCCAGGCCGCAGATTGCCTGCCTGTGAAGTGGAGTTTATGATAAACCATTATCACAATGAGAACTGACAGAAAAGAGATTTTCTATAGATTTTGTTTAGAGTTGATGAAAAGAATGATGGAATGACACTTTGTAAATGTGTGGAAGACATACTTTAAATACTTAGGCTGACCTTATTTTTAGAATAAGACAACCTGACAAATGAGACGGATTTTGAAGACTAATACTAACTAATATCTAACATAGATGATTTTATTAAGACTTGTTCGAAGACTTTTAGTAAAAGTATCTTGACACTTGTTTTTATACTAAGAGTATCTTAGACTTGTTCTAAGACTAAAACTATCTTAAGACTTGTTCTAATACTAAGAGTATGGTTAGACTTATTCTTTAAGACTAAAAGTATCTTAAGACTTGTTCTAAGATTAAGAGCATCTTAAGACTTGTTCTAAGACTAAAGAGACTAAAAGTATCTTAAGACTCGTTCTAAGACTAAGGGTATCCTAAGACTTGTTCTAAGACTATGACTATCTTAAGACTTGTTCTTAGACTATCTTAAGACTTGTTCTTAGACTAAAAGTATCTTAAGACTTGTTCTTATACTAAAAGTATCTTAAGACTTGTTCTAAGACTAAGACTATCTTAAGCCTTGTCCTAAGACTAAAAGTATCTTAAGACTTGTTCTAAGACTAAAAGTATCTTAAGACTTGTTCTAAGACTAAAACTATCTTAAGACTTGTTCTAAGACTAAAAATATCTTAAGACTTGTTCTAAGACTAAACATATCTTGTGACTTGTTCTAAGACTAAACATATCTTAAGACTTGTTCTAAGACTAAGAGTTTCTTAAGACTTTTCTTAGACTATAAGTATCTTATGACATTTCATCAGAGTTACACTACTACCGGTATACACATGTATGAAGAAAACATGTTTTGGTACTCAAACTTGCTGATATTGTAAACTATATTGTCTGATCCCTCCACAGACTTTCATGCAGCATTTGTTTGTCTATTGTTTTGACTAATTGTTTCAAATGCATGTTATTAAATGTTATTTTAGCTGTAAGTTAAAATGTAACCTTCAATCTGTTAACTCTGCTTTTATTTGTGCATTCATAACACTGCATTTTATAATAATGATCGGTATTTATCAATTATCAGCTTTATAATCACTAATGATTTCTGTAATGTAATTCACTAAATTTATAAATAGCTTCACATATACAGATTTTTTATATCTATTTCCATTCAATGTAAAATGTAAAGATAAACTTAAGATCTTTCTGATATACTGCCCCATGGATTGAACACACTACTTCAATATACTTAAGCTTCATTTGTATTCCAACGTCAATGGTCTAACTTAAAACCCAATGCATTAAAAAAGTTTTAGTGACATTAAGTGTGAGCTGTTTACAGAGAACAAGACAAGCCCTTACTGAATTCAAGAACACAATTATTTTTAATCCACAGTAATGAAATAATTTTCAACAGGGAACAAAAAGGGAATCAATACAAGTCTGCATTCACCCTGCCTATCTGATATGGTCCCGGTCTGACAGCAGACAACCAGTCTAGACATTGCGTCTGCACAATAAACACTCTGAAATGTGCCTGCTGTCTCTACATGCTGGCTACATCTCCGAGATACACATGCTCTGCCTTTATTGCATGAAACTTTAAACAGGTTGAGCTTGAATAACCTTTATGTGGTTGTTGAAATAAAAACAAATTATGGGAAATAATTAACCAGACAAACTGACATGTTTCCTTTTTTCTTTCTTTTTTTGTTTGCAGCACTGGATATCAAAAAAGATGTTATAACACCTTCACTATCATGATCATCATGATCATGATGATGATGATGATGATGATGATGATCATGATCATCGTCATCATCATGATCATCATCATCATCATCATCATCATCATCATCATCATCATCATCATCATCATCATCTTCTTCTTCTTCTTCTTCATCATCATCATCAACATAAAAACCACTACAACTCATTATTTCTACCACCACTATTTTCTGCATCAACATTACCACCACCATCATCGTCATCAACAAAAACAACAACAATATCATCATTATCATCATCATAATCATCATCATCATCATGGCCATCATCATCATCATCATCATCATTATCATCATTTTCATAATAATCATCATTGTCACCACCACCACCACCACCACCATCATCATCATCATTATCATCATCATCATCATCATCACGAAAACCATCACAAACATCATAATCAACATTTGGGCATTTTAAAAAAATGATATGATGAATGATGTATAAAGGGTACGGACAAGTTAATAATTTTACCCTATTTTTACTAATTTAAATCTTTTTAACCTTGACTTTTAATCAAAGGGCATAGTTGCACTAAAGGGTCATGACTACAATGGCAATCTAGATGATTATCAGTCTTATTAAACATATTATACCGGTACACACAAACATTATATTGAAGTGTTTTTGGTGACAAATGCAAAGGCAAAATGCTGAACTAATGGAGAAAAAGCGACAAAAGGCTAGATTTAAATTATTCAATGACTTTATCACATTAAATCTGGGGCTAGTTGGCACTTTATTAAAATCAAGAAAGATATATTTAGTACAAATTAAAGTCAGAAAACATTAGGCTATAAAACAGTAGGACCTCTACAAAGTAAAAAATGTCTATAAAGAACAAGTACCAGTACTATATTGAGTATACTAAGTATTATAATTATTGTACTTGTTGTTTTTTGCTATTTAAATTACTGTTATAAAAATAATAATAATTATTATAAAAATAATTATATACAAATCATAATAATATACATATAATAATAAAAATAATAATAATAAAATTATTAATAATAATAATAATAATTATTATTATAAGTATTATCAATACAACTACTTTCACAAATTAAGTTATAAAGTATAAAATTAAAAAGTAATATTTAAAAACTCTCTAAAAAATTCATACTTTCAATCAACTTACATGTTTCCAACTGTGAGTCCTGTCCAGAACAAATCTGCAAACATTGAAACATTTCTGACAACACAACCTCTGCCTGACTTGATGCCTTAGAAATCCTTGAAGACGCCTGGCGCCTGGCTTCTGCCACCAGAATGACTTTGAAGTTTACATTGTCAGGATTTTCAAACAACCTAAATATCTGACGACTAGGGCTTTCAGAAAGCAACAAATGGGAGACATGGCGTTATTTCATTATTATCCCCAGCAATTATGGATGTCTGCCAGACAAGCAGTCTCCTAGACTTAATATCAAGCCACAACTAGAAAATAAAACAAGAGGGCCAAGATGGCCCTAGTTTGCTCACCTGAGAGGAGTCGGTTCATTCAATCTTTACCAAACGCAAACTTGACCTAGATATTGTCCAGACAAACATCCTGGTCAACTTTCATAATTATTTCATCTGCGAGTCATGATCAATGTAACTATAAAGTTTCATGATCCTAGGTGTAAGCATTCTTAAGTTATCATCCGGAAACCATTTTTCTAAGTTGAGTCACCATGACCTTGACAGCCATTGTGTGAATACGTCTTTGGGCACTGTGACCTTGACCTTTGACCGATTGACCTGATAATCAATAGGGGTCATCTGCGAGTCATGATCAATGTACCTATGAAGTTTCATGAACCTAGGCATAAGCGTTCTTGAGTTATCATGCAGAAACCATTTTACTATTTCAGGTCAACGTGACCATGACCTTTTACCTAGTGACCTGAAAATCAATAGGGGTCATCTGCGAGTCATGTTCGTTGTACCTATGAAGTTTCATGATCCTAGGCATAAGCGTTCTTGAGTTATCATCCAGAAACCATTTTACTATTTCAGGTCACCGTGACCTTGACCTTTGACCTAGGTGACCTGAAAATCAAAAGGGGTCATCTTTGAGTCATGATCAATGTACCTATGAAGTTTCATGATCCTAGACCTAAGCGTTCTTGAGTTATCATCCGGAAACCATTTTACTATTTCGGGTCATCGTGACCTTGACCTTTGACCTAGTGACCTGAAAATAGGGGTTATCTGCGAGTCATGATCAATGTATCTATGAAGTTTCATGATCCTAGGCCTAAGCGTTCTTGAGTTATCATCCGGAAACCATTTTACTGCTTTGGGTCACCGTGACATTGACCTTTGACCTAGTGACCTGAAAATCAATAGGGGTCATCTGCGAGTCATGATCAATGTATCTATGAAGTTTCATGATCCTAGGCATAAGCGTTCTTGAGTTATCATCCGGAAACCATTTTACTATTTCGGGTAATCGTGACCTTGACCTTTGACCTAGCGACCTGAAAATCAATAGGGGTCATCTGCAATCATGATCAATGTACCTATGAAGTTTCATGATCCTTGGCATAAGTGCTCTTGAGTTATCATCCAGAAACCATCTGGTGGACGGACGGACCCACGTGAGCAAAACAATATACCCCCTCTTCTTCGAAAGGTGGGGGGGCATAATGAGAAAAGTGCCCCCCTCCCAGCAGCCATGTTATTCAACTGACCAGAACCATTTTTGAACTCAACTCTCGTATCAAAGAAACAAATGTTCTGAGCAAATTTCATGAAAATTGGGCCAAAAATGTGACTTCTACTGTGTTCACATGTTTTCATTATATACATATAGAGAAAAATGCCCCGCCCACTGGCGGCCATGTTTTTTCACCGATCCCGACCATTTTTTAACTCGTCCAAGATATCAATAAAACCAATGTTTTTACCAACATTCATGATGATTGGGCAAAAATTGTGACTTCTAGTGTTTACAAGGTTTCTCTATAGCCAAATAGGGAAAACTGCCACTATATACATTTAGAGAAAAATGCCCCGTCCACTGGCAGCCATGTTTTTTCACCAATCTCGACCATTTTCAAACTAGTCCGAGACATCAATTGAAACAATGTTTTGACCATATTTCATGATGATTGGGCAATAATTGTGACTTCTAGAGTATTTACAAGGTTTCTCTATAGCCAAATAAGGAAAACTGCCCCACCCACCGACGGCCATGTTTTTCAACGGATCGGAACCACTTTTGAAATCAACCACAATATCATTAAGACAAACATTTTGACAAATTACATGAAGATTGGGCATGAAATGTGACTTCAACAGTGTTTACAAGGTTTTTCTTTTTTTTGACCTAGTGACCTAGTTTTTGACCCGGCACAACCCAGTTTCGAACTCGGCCGAGATTTCATTGGGATAAAGCTTCTGATTAAGTTTCATGAAGATGGGACAAGAAATGTGGCCTATAGAGTGTTTACAAGCAAATGTTAACGGACGGACGGACAAAGACCGGTCACAAAAGCTCACCTGAGCAATCAGGTGAGCTAAAAATGCTAAAAATAAAATGCAAAAAAAACCTAGTCAAACATGGAGACTGCAGGATAGGCTATAAAAGTCCTGTATTACATAAACTGCAAAACTGTCTAGACAGTAAGGCCACAAACAGGTTTGAAAAGATTCTTTCATTGATTGGCATTGCTGACTCTGGCGTCAAAGTCAGCTCTTGTCTGAAAAGGTGGCTCCATGCTGAAATGCATGTTCTACTCAGATATGCACTTGAACACATTTGCAGTCTTTTAGAAAATCAATTTGAATTAATGACCTTCCTTACTAGATTCAAGTTTTAAAGGCTTCATTACCCAAAGATACTGATGAGCATCAAACATAGGAAAACCTTTACAGACTGCGAGGTTGCATTTAACTATTTAAACTTTGCTTCTGAGCAGGAAAGGGTTAACCCTTTGCATGCTGGGAAATTTGTCATCTGCTGAATTTCTAAAATTAGCATTTTCTTCGATTTTTTTCAAAGAATACTTTCAGAAAAGCAAACATTTTGGATCCTGAAGAGACGCCACATTCTGTGGCGTCTCATCTGGATCCAAACTGTTTGCAAAGGCCTTTAAAATTCTGTTCCCGCACTGAAAGGATTAATGGAATATTTTGTTTATATGCGTTAAATATTTATCATTAATTTCATAATGATTTAAATGACAAAATCAATTTATAATATTAATTACGAAATCATTTAGTCTTCTGTGTGTACATAAAAGTAAAATGCATGTTAAATAAATAATTTCTATAAATATGTTTGTGTTCTTCAAGCTAGTAACTTCTATTCATCTTTAATTTAACGATCTTCATGATAAAAACTTGCAAATTAAATGCAAATTATTGACAAAAATGCATGCATGTTAGCTGATGAGGTATAATTGGTGAGAACTAATGCTTTCTATTATAGCCGATGACGTAAAATTTGTTACAGCTTATATTTGCTTTATCAGCTGATGAGGCAAAATTGGTGAGAGCTCATACTTGCAATATTAGCCAGTGAGGTAAAATTGGTGACAGCTTATACATGCTATATTAGCCAGTGGGGTAAAATTGATGACAGCTTATACATGCTATATTAGCCAGTGAGGTAAAATTGATGACAGCTTATACATGCTATATTAGCCAGTGAGGTAAAATTGATGACAGCTTATACATGCTATATTAGCCAGTGAGGTAAAATTGGTGACAGCTTATACATGCTATATTAGCCAGTGAGGTAAAATTGGTGACAGCTTATATATGCTATATTAGCCAGTGAGGTAAAGTTGGTGATTGGTTATACTTGCTATATCAACTGATATTTCATTTTTGTAACTTGAAAAACATCTTTACCAAAATAAATTCACATCTTGGTTAAAATGTTTATTTGTGTCACAATTTAGCAGTTATACTTTTTGAGTTTTGTGCAGCATAAAAATCTACTGGTGGGATGAAAGGACGGATGAAACAAGGGTAACCCAAATCAACCCTCTGTCAGAAAGAGGGGGAATAAATATTTCCTCCATTGCTATATGCAAATTGCAATGTCCTCTTTAATGTGCTGTCTAGACAGTTCATTATAAAGGTGATGTTTGCCACAGTCTCAAAACATTTTTTTTTAAATAATGTTCCTCAACATTTGGTAAACATTGGGTCAATGGCTTATGAGCAATAATATAAATAGTACATATAGGCATTCAATCAACATTCAAAGCTCAAATAAACCTGCAACAAGAGGGCCTGAAAGGCCCAAGGTATCCCCCGCAACATATGCTTTGTTTGAGGATGGGTGCAAATTGGACGGATGAACATAATGATAGATGGAATGACGGAGGACAATAACACAAAACTAAGACAAAGGAAGGTTCTTAAGCCTTCACAATTTATTTAGGTGAATTAATAAGTCGTGCGTTTTCCACAAAAACATTCAACGAGTAAAAAGCATTTTTTCAAGATACAAAGGGCCATAACTCTGGTTTTAACAGATGGTGTACAATGCCATTTGGCGTGAATCATCCTCTTATGCTTATATATACTCATACGAAGTTTTAATGAAATATGCCAAAGCACTTCCAAGATATGGCTCCGGACACAAAAGTGACAGACGGACGGACAGCCGGACGGACAACGCCAAAACAATATCCCTCCGCCTCTGGCAGGGGATATATACTCATACCAAGTTTCAATGAAATCCGCCAAAGCACTTCCAAGATATGGCTCCGGACACAAAAGTGCCTATAGTAAAAAGCATTTTTTCAAGAGACAAAGGGCCATAACTCTGTTTTTAACAGATGGTATACAATGCCATTTGGCATGCATCATCCTCTTATGCATATATATACTCATACCAAGTTTCAATGAAATCCCCCAAAGCACTTCCAAGATATGGCTCCGGACACAAAAGTGCCTATAGTAAAAAGCATTTTTTCAAGATACAAAGGGCCATAACTCTCTTTTTAACAGATGGTGTACAATGCCATTTGGCGTGCTTCATCCTCTTATGCATATATATACTCATACCAAGTTTCAATGAAATCCGCAAAAGCACTTCCAAGATATGGCTCCGGACACAAAAGTGCCTATAGTAAAAAGCATTTTTTCAAGATACAAAGGGCCATAACTCTGTTTTTAACAGATTGTGTACAATGCCATTTGGCGTTCATCATCCTCTTATGCATATATATACTCATACGAAGTTTCAATGAAATCCGCCAAAGCACTTCCAAGATATGGCTCCGGACACAAAAGTGCCGGACGGACGGACGGACAACACCAAAACAATATCCCTCCGCCTCTGGCGGGGGATAATAATTAAACAATAAAATCCAATAAGGCAGAGAACAGAAACTAAAATTATATACCAAAATGTAAATGCTTGAATAAAGTGAACCAAAAAAATAAAAAAAATACAGTGTTTTAGTTTGCTGAATACCAGTAAGTTATTGAAGAGTCAGTTATTTAATGTACTGGACTGCACATATGTAAGTAAATGTACTGAGGAGTAAATAATTGAATGGACAAAAGAGACGATTCAATGGCCTATAGAGGCAATAATTCAATGCCATGAAAAGTCAAAGAATCAATGAATTAGAGAGTCAATTTATCAATGAACAGAAGAGTCGATGATTGAATGTATTGAGGGGTTAATGATTCATTGAAGTGAAGTGAATGATTTGATTGAATATATTGAAGAGTCAATTACTCATTAAGAGTTAATGGTTCAGTGAGTTGATGAGTACATATTTCATTGTCCTGATGATTCAATAATTTAGTGCACTGGATAGTCAATGATTCAGTGTACTGAATTGTCAATGATTCAGTGTACTGAATTGTCAATGATTCAGTGAACTAGATAGTCAATGATTCAGTGAACTCGATAGTCAATTATTCAGTGAAATGGATAATCAATGAATCAAAGCACTGGATAGTTAATCATTCAGTGCAATGGATAGTCAATGATTCAGTGCACTGGATAGTCAATGATTCAATGTACTTGATAAATATTGATTCAGTTCACTGAAAGTCAACAATTCAATGCACTGGGTAGTCAATGATTCAGTGTACTGGATAGTCAATGATTCAGTGCTCTGAAAGTCAACAATTCAGTGCACTGGTTAGTCAATGATTTAGTGCACTGGATAGTCAATGATTAAATGTACTGGATAGTGAATGATTCAGTGCACTGGATCGTCAACGATTCAATGTACTGGAAAGTCAACAATTCAGTGAACTGGATAGTCAATGAATCAGTGCACTGGATAGTCAATGATTCAATGTACTGGATAGTCAATGATTCAGTTCACTGGGTAGTCAATAACTTGATGAACTGGATAGACAATGATTCAGAGCACTGGATAGTCAATGATTCAGTGCACATGATAGTAAATGATTCAGTGCACTGGAAAGTCAATGATTCAGTGCACTGGATAGTCAATGATTCAGTACACGGGATAGTCAACTATTCAATTTACTGGATAGGCAATGATTCAGTGCACTGGATAGTCAATAATTTGGTGAACTGGATAGTCAATGATTCAGAGCACTGGATAGTTAATGATTCAATGTATTGGAAAGTCAATGATCTAGTGCACTGGATAGTCAATGATTTAATGTACTGGATGGTCAATGATTCAGTGCATTAGATAGTCAATGATTCACTGCACTGGATAGCCAATGATTCGATGCACTGGATAGTCTATGATTCAGTGAACAGGATATGATTCAGTGCACAGGAGAATAAAGGATTCAGTAACTGGAGTCAATGATTTAGTGTTCTAGAGAGTCAATCATTCAGTGAAATAGAGAGTCAATGATTTAGTGCATTGGAGAGTCTCAATGATTCAGTGCACTGGAAAGTCAATTAGTCAGTGACATGGATAGTCAATGAATCTGTGCACTGGATAGTCAATGATTCATTGCACTGGATACTCAATGATTCAGAGCACTGGATACCCATGATTCAGTGAACTGGAAAGTAATTGATTAACTGCACTAGATAGTCAATGATTCAATGAATTGAAAAGTCAACGATTTAGTGCACTGGATAGTCAATGATTCCGTGAACTGGTTAGTCAGTTACTCAGTGAACTGGAGAGTCAATGATTCAGTGAACTGGAAAGTTAATGATTCAGTGATTCAGATTGACTCATTTTCAATCACAAAGGAGGGAGGGGTGGAGTGAAGAGGGGTGTATAGTGTGGGGGTGTGGACATTTATTACATTATCTTCCAAAAATGCGAAAAAAAATGCAAAAAAAAATCGGGGGGGGGGGGGGGGGGGGGGGGAAGGGGGGGATTCTTGGGTGCGATGGTTGGACGGTATTTCAAACATAAAATAATAAAAATAAATATTTGTGTTTTTTAACTGTTTCAAAAAAAAAAAATTGGGGGGTGAGGTGGGGGGGGGGTATAGTGTGAGGGTGTGGTGGTAATTTGTGAGATGATCTTACACAAAAAAAAAAAAATTTAGGGGGGGGGGATTCGGGTGGGAAAAGGGGAGGGGGTGGGGGGGGGGATTCTTGGGTGCGATGGTTGGACAGTATTTCAAACATAAAATAATAAAAATAAATAGTTGTGTTTTTTAACCGTTTAAAAAAAAATGGGGGGGGGGGGGGTATAGTGTGAGGATGGGATTCGGGGGGGGGGGGGGAGGGGGGGGGGGGGAGGGGGGGGGGGCACGGGGGATGGTTTGGGTGTAGTCTATTGTGGTTTGTCAGGTAAGAGTAGTTTTGTCAAAGTATCAATCAAATCTAATCATAAATAAAGAAGTTGTGGCAATTTTAGCAAAATTTAATAATTTGACCTTGAGAGTCAAGGTCATTCAAAGGTCAAGGTAAAATTCAACTTGCCAGGTACAGTAGCCTCATGATAGCATGAAAGTATTTGAAGTTTGAAAGCAATAGCCTTGATACTGTAGGAATAAAGTGGACCTAAACACAAAACTTAACCAAATTTTCAATTTTCTAAGTATAAAAAGGGCACATAATTCTGTCAAAATGCCAGTCAGAGTTACATTACTTTGCCTGCACAGTCCCCTTATGATAGTTAGTAAGTGTTGCAAGTATGAAAGCAATAGCTTTGATACTTAAGGAATAAAATGGACCTAAACACAAAACTTAACCAAAATTTTCAATTTTCTAAGTATAAAAAGGGCACATAATTCTGTCAAAATGCACGCCACAGTTATCTAACTTTGCCTGCCCAGTCCCCTCATGATAGTAAGTAAGTGTACCAAGTTTGAATGCAATAGCATTGATACTTTCTGAAAAAGTGGACCTAAACGCAAAACTTAACCAAAATTTTCAATTTTCTAAGTATAAAAAGGGCACATAATTCAGTCAAAATGCACGCCAGAGTTATCTTACTTTGCCTGCCAAGTCCCCTCATGATAGTAAGTAAGTGTACCAAGTTTGAATGCAATAGCATTGATACTTTCTGAGAAAAGTGGACCTAAACGCAAAACTTAACCGGACGCCGACGCCGACGCCAAGGTGATGACAATAGCTCATAATTTTTTTTCAAAAAAATAGATGAGCTAATAATTTTTTTTCAAAAAATAGATGAGCTAAAAATGATTTAGTGCACTTTAGAGTCAATGATTCAGTGCATTGGAGACTCAGAGTCAATGATTCAGTGCACTTGAAAGTCAATGGTTCAGTGCACTGGATAGTCAATGATTTAGTACACTGGATAGTCAATGATTCAGTGAACGGGATAGTCAATGATTCAGTGTACTTGAGAGTCAATAATTCAGTGAACTGGATAGTCAATGGATGAATGTATTGGATAGTCAATGATTCAGTGTACTGTAGATTCTTATATTCAATATACTGAAAAGTCAATGATTTAGGAAACTGAAAAGTCAATAATTCAGTGAACCAGACAGTCAATGATTCAGTGCACTTGAAAGTAAATGATTTAGTTTTCCAAAAAGTCAATAGCTCAGTGTACTATAGAGTAAACGATTTAATGAATTGAAGAGTTAATAATTCAATGTACTGAGGAGTCAATGATTTAATCTACTGAAGAATAAATGATTCAATGTACAGAAGAGCCAATGATTCAAAGTACTGGAAAGTCAATGATTCAAGGTATACAAGTGTCAATGATTCAATATACAGAAAAGTACAGAAAAGTCAATAACAATAACAAGAGTCAATTATTCAATTTTCTGAAGAGTAA
Source organism: Dreissena polymorpha (assembly GCF_020536995.1). Classification (NCBI taxonomy): domain Eukaryota; kingdom Metazoa; phylum Mollusca; class Bivalvia; order Myida; family Dreissenidae; genus Dreissena; species Dreissena polymorpha. The sequence goes on along the minus strand of NC_068361.1, from coordinate 67,140,433 downwards.
ATGATTAAGGATTTTCAAATCTACCTTTTTGGTATACAGGATTTCCTCAAAGACAATAACTATGCTTTCTGATTGAATATCATTTCCAACATTTTAGCATAAGAAATGTTATGAAGAGGCAAATTCAATTAAATCCAAAACATTTTTGGCAGAATTGACTTGTGCAGTTTTCGAAGAACTGGGAAGATATTTTTTACAAATTCCATTTGCAAGATATTCTTTACTCATCAGATTTAGGTTTTGACCGGTTAATGCAAAAAAATTATCAATTTAAGGATTCATTATTGTTTTATTGGTTATGTACAGAACATGAATGTAATGTCTTATAAAACTATAAGTATATTGACAGCTGCTCGTGATTAAATGGCCAAATGCCTACTTACATTTAGAAGTTTATGAGGTACTTTTGGGTCCGGAGTACTCCTATGAACATGAAGTCGATATATAATTGTTAGATTATGTCTAATTATTTTGACTAGGTCTCGAGGACACATTAGCAAACCTTTGGCAACATGTACTATCAATTTGCCAATAGAAAATCACATGCCAAAAAACGTTAAATATTTCCATTAGAATTGTGTCCTTTTGGTTTTTGTGTATATATGACAAGATGTAAAAATAAATGCCATCATATCATTTTTCTGTATTATTATTTTGCCGCAGTACACTTCTGATTTTTTTTGCAAAAATGACCAATGAAAGTACGACAATGAAAAAAAAAACATATGATCACAAAAACTATAAAATAAACAGTTTACAACGCTGTCATTTAACCAAATTTCAGATTAAAAAATATTTCATTGAAAATAAATAAACATTACCTATAATAAAATGATGTATACGAAAGCAATCACTATCGCCAATAAAGGATCACTGTTTACAGCATTATCTCCCCTGTCAGATCATCAGTTGGAACATCTTTTCACAAATTTGTAAAATTGTACATTTATATCCAAGGGACACACTATGCAACAATTGTTTTTTATTTGATTATACTTTTTCATGAAATACACGATAGTGACCAGACCCCCTATTGGTGTGACCCCCTATTGGCGAGTAGTCTTATTTATAAGACGCGCAAAGAATTTAGAGATACTTTTTTATGGGCTAAATTCTTTGGGGCTCCAAATATTAACCATATAAAAAGTAGCTTAATATTTGAGAGCGTCAAAAATTTGGACTAAATGGCGAGTTGACTGTACTTAAGAATTTATGTGTTGACAAAAACGGCAACATCGAAATAGAAGCTATAGGATAGCGATAATAAATTACTCGCAAAATATTAAAAAAAACTAGACTATCATTATTAAATCTCAATTATATTATTTTCCAAAGCCAAAATCGTGATTCAAAGTACTTACCAGTGACTTATTCAGTCTTAAATCTTAAGAGCTTCAGTAGGATTTCTTGTATAAGGGAGCTAACCATTATAATTAATATAACGTTACATAGGATTTTTGTTGCCTCCCCTGTTTTCTAATGTACATTGACTGTGTCAACACAACTGATAAATATAAATAAAACTGCAGATATTACCTGTGTGATGTCAGGTCGGGCTACAAAGACCTCGTGAAGAGGCAAGAAGGACCTGAAAATAAACTCTGATATTATACAACTGTGTGATGTATTGAGAAATATCCAGGTATACTAGTTAATATGATCGTAGGTGCTACCTAATTTACAGACAAAAACCTTTTTACAACTTTGTAGGGTTATATTTAGTCAATATAAATTGCCGCCATAGAGTCTTTTGATGATATTGCTTTGGCAGACTGTTCAGATTTATTCTGAACGCGAATTATTTCAGCTAGGGTAATATTTAGTAATTGTGTAATTGTACCGACAGTTTAGAATATTTCAAACATTTTAGTATATTTATTTGCATCTTAATTTCATTGCAAAATGACATGTTAATCAGGGGTGGCAAAATCTCAAAATACTATACTTGTCCACGGACAACCATTTAGGAAATTTAACTTGTCTGTTGCTGAAGATCGCGGTGGTGTAATGGATGAGGTGTCCACCTAGCGATCGGGAGTTTGTGGGTTCGCTCCCTACTCGGGGAGCATTCTCATTATCTCCGCCATAGACACAAGTACTTGTTCTTTCCAGGAAACGGACTCGATAATGTCCCTCTGCCTATAATGCTCGAAAGGGCGGTTGGCAGTTTATATAGATAGATAGAACTACACTTGTCTGTTAATGTTTATATAAATTATAAACACATTTATTGATTAATGTAAAATAATGTGGAATAAATCAAAATGAGTATTATTTGATTGTTTTAGCTATAGTTTTATTTCCATGGTATATTCATTATAGCAGTGTATTATAAACATTATAAAGACTTTCTCAAACTTCTAATCTAATCTTGCAAAGTGTTATTATAACATGTGTTACACATAAGTACATAGTAATCTTAACAAATTAAACTTGTCCAATATGTGGACCTCATCCGTCTAAGGCTCTGCACGGCTATTGGTAGCCTAGGCTGAGCAGACATTGGCTTGTGAACTAGGTGCCTTCTACTTTTGCTGCTGTTCAACCAATGCAGAACACTCGGAAGCATCAAAGTCCTGCATTAGCTGTATTAAACAGAAGTTTAAACCTGTCAGTCTGACCTTCATTAAACTTGTGAATTGTTTTGTCAAGAGCACCCACATACTTGATGTTACTTAATTTCAATTTTTCTTGATCACTTTTTAGTTGAAAAGACGTGGGTTTGGCACTTTTTTCATGAGCAGACAAGGTGTCTTTACGATAAACAGTAATTCCAGTGTAAAGTCCACACTTAGTATCGGCCAAAAGGGGGAACTGCTTACATATTTTACATGTAGCAATTTAATTATCATAAACTCGTAACCATGGAAAATCCTGTAGCCAAGTTTCTTGAAAAGTTCTGGTGCGTTTATTAAGATCATATTTTTTTATCATAATCTCTCTTAGTTTTTTTGGGGGGGGGGGGGGGGGGTGGACTGCTCAAAGCTTCAAGCTTCTGCTCCGTTGTTCCGTTGTTGAAGATTAAAAAAAACGTTTTATCTTGAGCGTTAAAGTCGTCTGAAATAACAAGGTAGAACATGTTTTGATTATTTTAATTCAATACTTTCATTTCCGTCTGATTGTATAAATAAAGAAACCAGTCTGTACACTGTCTAACAGTCGGGTCAAATGATGAAAATGCGGCATGCTCCCGGTCGCTTATAGAATAAGGGAGATCACTGCGCAGGAGAGTTCCTGTATTTTAGCTTGATTGCTCCGCAAATAGCACTAACAACGTAATAGCGCGTCAACATCCGGTTTTGTAAAACTTAATTACGGCTTTAATACAATGTATTTTTTTTGTATTCCTCGACCCGACTTTTAAAAAACTGGTTGTCCACGGACAACTTAATTGAAAAAAAATCAGTTGCCAGGACAAGCAAATGTATTACTCAGGCAACTTGGACATTTGATTTCTCCACCCCTGTTAATAATGGAATATTAATTATTACTTTCATGAAGTAATTGGGGTGCCATAAACTTTGATTATTTTCACCCCCTTGGTGCAAGAAGGTACCATAATTTATGACATTGAAATTAGAAGGCACATGATACCTTCTTGCACCAATGAGGCAATTTGTATTATAAGTTTTAAGCTTCTTATCTTGTGGTTTAATTTTAATAGGCGCAAGGGTGTCATATGTTAACAGAAGAAAGCCTTGTTTAAATTAGGTTATTTGCTACTGATTTGCAAAATGACCTTATTTGTTATTTTGTTCATTATCTACCTATATATCTTATGTTGTATATATGATACTTTCATTGCAAAGATTGGGCTAAAAGAGAGCAAAACAGAATATTTTAATTTTGTTGGTTTGCTTTATTTTTGGTTATATATACAGGGCTCAACCATTAACCTAAAAACCAACTTGCCCTGCCAGGCAAGTACTTAGAACATCTACTTGCCCTGAATGTAAAGCCATTTGCACAAACATGAAATATCACATTAACTGTCAACCTAATATTTTTTTAATAAAGATAAAAATGATACACCACAAAACCTTTTTTATTTTTGTACATTTAACAAAATTATTACAGTAATTAAAGTCTTATTAAAGTCTAAATTAAATGCTTTGTTCTTTTTTGCACTTGCCTGGGCGGACAACTAGATTATAAAGTAACTTGCCCAGACTTAACTTTTACTTGCCAGGGGCAACACCGTTAATGTTGAGCCCTGAATATATCTTACCTGGAAATAAAGAAGGGCCGCCAGGTAGGATCCTTCCCCTTGATAAAGCATTACAAAGATTATGATTGAAAATAGCATTACATATAATTAAATAGTTTATTGAAATAATTAGATTATCAATGATAATAAATTTAATAGTAAATTTAATAATACCAAAAACATTAATAATAATTTTATTATTATTAGGATTATGCTGATGAGCACATCTTGGCATACTAGTTTATTGTTATAAATATATATGTATAGAGGATATTTGTTTGTTTACCTTTTTCTTATAAATTATAAATGAAGAATTAAGGACTTATTGAGTGGATCAAAATAAATTAAGTTGCAGATGTATTATTTTCACTAAACTATGTACTGGGTAGATTGAATCATGAAGAACCGAGATCTTAATAATAATGTCATAGAAAAATCATGGATATTTCATAATTTGGTTTCAACCATTTAATTAACCAGGTTTTCCGAAGGAAAAAACTGGTTATTAAATGGGCAAATGTGAGCGGGCTGGCTGGCGGGCTGGCTGGCTGGCTGGCGGGCTGGCGGAACAAGCTTGTCCGGGCCATAACTTTGTCGTTCATTGTGAGATTTTAAAATCATTTGGCACATTTGTTAACCATCATTAGACGGTGTGTCGCGCGAAAAAATTACGTCAATATCTCCAAGGTCAAGGTCACACTTTGAGTTCAAAGGTAAAAAATAGCCATAAATGAGCTTGTCTGGGCTATAACTATGTCATTCATTATGAGATTTTAAAATCATTTGGCACATTTGTTCACCATCATGGGACGGTGTGTCGCACAAAAGAATCACGTCAATATCTCCAATGTCAAGGTCGCCACGACTAAAAATAGATTTATTTTAAAACAAACTTACAAAGGGGGTTAATTTTGTTTGTTCATTTCAAAAGTTCAGTTTGAGTTGTCTCCCTTTATCAGATTTTTTTTATGTCCCCCACTATAGTAGTGGGGGACATATTGTTTTTGCCCTGTCTGTTGGTCTGTCTGTCTGTTTGCGCCAACTTTAACATTTTGCAATAACTTTTGCTATATTGAAGATAGCAACTTCATATTTGGCATGCATGTGTATCTCATGGAGCTGCACATTTTGAGTGGTGAAAGGTCAAGGTCAAGGTCATCCTTCAAGGTCAGAGGTCAAATATATGTGGCCAAAATCACTCATTTTATGAATACTTTTTTAATATTGAAGATAGCAACTTGATATTTGGCATGCATGTGTATCTCATGGAGCTGCACATTTTGAGTGATGAAAGGTCAAGGTCAAGGTCATCCTTCAAGGTCAGAGGTCAAATATATGTGGCCCAAATCGCTTATTTTATGAATACTTTTGCAATATTGAAGATAGCAACTTGATATTTGGCATGCATGTGCATCTCATGGAGCTGCACATTTTGAGTGGTGAAAGGTCAAGGTCAAGGTCATCCTTCAAGGTCAGAGGTCAAATATATGTTGCCCAAATCGCTTATTTTATAAATACTTTTGCAATATTGAAGATAGCAACTTGATATTTGGCATGCATGTGTATCTCATGGAGCTGCACATTTTGAGTGGTGAAAGGTCATGGTCAAGGTCATCCTTCACAAGGTCAAGGTCATCCTACAAGGTCAGACATCATATAGGGGGACATTGTGTTTCACAAACACATCTTGTTCACAATGAAAACCTGGTTTTGTGACAATTTTGTCCCTTGTTAACACTGAACAGGAGATATTTATGCAAGCTTACATTGTTTTCTAAGGATTATTTAACGTTTTCCAATGAGTAAAATTGCTATATGCAATAAGCATAACTCAATTAAATGCAGTCTGTTCAGTTTTTTGCTGTTTTCTGCACATCAGTACCACGATAGGGGAAGAAATGAAGCCTTTAAGCTTATCTTTATGTATCTGAATCATAAAGTATTAAGTTGATTCTTTATTACATTGTAGACTGTCAGTATAGGAGCATACTAGAGATTACAGACTTGAAGATGAAGGTAGCCATTATAGGTGCAGGCGCCAGTGGGTTGACTGCCATAAAATGCTGCCTTGACGAAGGTCTGGTACCCACATGTTACGAGCGTTCAGAGGAGCTTGGTGGACTTTGGAACTATAAGGATGATGTCAGACCTGGCCAGGGCAGCGTCATGAAGTCTACAGTATGTGTGCTTTGAGATTTCATTATTTATTTCCTCAGTTGAAGATTTTTTTATTACCTTTTGTTATTTACATAAACATGAACATTCTATGATACTACAAACTTTTATTGTTGTTCATTTATTTGAAGTTGTCAAAGTCATTTTAATGTGGAAACATTCATTGAGAATAACTATAGACCATAAGCTTTGAATATACCCTGCTCCCTCCATTGTATTCCTTCATTGACAATTGCTTCTTAATACCTACTCTCCTCTGATCTGTATGGGCCTCCTCACCTGTAAATGTGTTTACTGTATGCAGCATATGTTAATGATGTTGACATGCAGGAAAGTCTTATAATCTGTTTTCTTTTTCCCCACTCCTTCTGCGTTTCAGTGCCTAATTTTGATACTGGGTTACTCTTTCTTCCTGGTTTTATTTAGTTTTTTGCCAGACGCTTATCGTACCCATCCCCTTGCTCCTCTGACGAGTCACCAGTAGAAAAGGATCACCAGTAGCTGGGGTTGAACTCCATCAAGACACTAAACTATGAGGGGCAGCCTAACATAGTATTTTCTTATTAATCTGTTTAATGTTTATTTGCATTATTTAGTATTTCCATGTAATACTGCAGGCTGTTTTTTCAGGTGATCAACACAAGCAAGGAAATGATGTGTTACAGTGACTTCCCGATACCAGCTGAGTTCCCAGTTTTCATGCACAACAAGTACGTGATGCAGTACTTCAAAATGTACGCAAAACAGTTTGGGCTCGAAAATTACATCCAGTTTTCTACAGAGGTTTGTAAAGTGTATTATCAAACATTTATCAAGGCATCAGTCTAACAGCCAAAATAATAGAACTCCTTCTCAATGATGTGTATCACGACTCCGCTACATTGTCCTTTACTTATCATACTTTTGCAAAATGCCTACTAAAATAAGGTGACATACTGATACACAGTAATTATAAGGCCATGTTGTTTTGTTAACTAAGGTCATAAATCCAAGCTTAATACTCCACTAAAAATATGCTCTTTATTTTCTTTTAAGTTTTTTACCATAGTATTACATACAATGTAAATGCTTATCATATAATAATGCCATTAAATTATTAAATTTGTTGTGTGTTTTTTTTTATAAATTTCACGTACTTGTATTAAGTATTTTATTTTGAAGTATCAACCCTCTAATATATGCAAATTACAATTACAGGCATAAATGACCTATAAACTGTTGCTGCAACTCAGATTCAATCAGACTATTCACTGACAATTTGAGCCGATTCAGATTTTTCACTGACAATTCGAGCCCAGCCAGACTTTCACTGACAAATTGGGTCCAATGAGACTTTTTACTGACAATTTGAGCCCAGTCAGACTTTTCCTTGGCAATTTGAGCCCATTCATACAATTCCCTGACAATTTGAGCTCAGTCAGAGTATTCCCTGACAATTTGAGCCCATTCAGATAATTCCCTGAAGATTTGGGCCCATTAAGACTATTCCCTGAGGATTTGAGCCCATTAAGACAATCCCTGACTATTTCAGCTCATTAAGACAATTCCCTGACAATTCAAGCCCATTAACCCTTTCCCCCATAAGAAGCAAAGTGAAAATGGCTTTTGCAACCAGCATAAAACCAGAACAGCCTGCGAGTAACTCGCAGTCTGTTCAGGTTTTATGCTGTTTGCTGCTCACAAGTAACTAAGGGTTGGAAATGAAGCCTTTAAAACTTGACTTTAGTAAAAAAATGTCTTAAATTAAATTTAACTTTCTAAGGGACAACAAATGTGTAAAAATACGTGTCTAAGAGGTAACGGGTTAAGACTATTTGAGCCAAGTCAGACTGTTCACTGACAATTTGAGCCCATTTGGACTATTCCCTGACAATTTGACAATTTTATCCCAGTCAAACTATTCACTGACAATTTGACAATTTTATCCCAGTCAGACTATTCACTGACAATTTGACAATTTTATCCCAGTCAGACTATTCACTGACAATTTGACAATTTTATCCCAGTCAGACTATTCACTGACAATTTGACAATTTTATCCCAGTCAGACTATTCACTGACAATTTGACAATTTTATCCCAGTCAGACTATTCACTGACAATTTGACAATTTTATCCCAGTCAGACTATTCACTGACAATTTGACAATTTTATCCCAGTCAGACTATTCACTGACAATTTTCGAAGAAAAGGTGGCATATAGTGATCGGACTGTCCGTCTGTCTGTCTGTCCGACTGTCTGTCTTTCCGTCACACTTTGCGTTTAGGTTTCGAAAAATGCTCATAACTTCTATGTCTCTTGAGATATAACCTACATATTTGGTATGCATGTGTATATGGACATGGCCTTTCCATACACACACAAATTTTTACCCCTGTGACCTTGACCTTGAACTTAGGGTCCGCGTTTAGGTTTCGAAATCTGCGTTTAGGTTTCGAAAAATGCTCATAACTTCTATCAAGCGTTTATAGGGGGCATAAGTCATACTATGGTGACAGCTCTTGTTTTAGCTCGACTTTTATATATGAAATATATATAGTGGAGCTATCCTACTCACGATGGAATGTTAAAGTTTGCATACCACCTCAAATATTTTCTATGTCCCTTGACATATTGCTTGTATATTTTGCATACTTTTTTACCAACATGACCCCAATCTATAAACAAGAGCAGACTACTGTAACAAGCATTTTGTAAGAACTATGGCCCTTTTTCACTTAGAATATGCATATTATTGATAAATGTATGTTAAAGTTTGCGTACCTACTCAAATATTTTCTATGTCCCTTGACATATTGATTTCATATTTTGCATACTTCTTTACCAACATAACCCCAATCTAAAAACAAGAGCAAACTACTGTAACAAGCATTTTGTAAAAATTATGTTCCCTTTTTATACTTAAAAAATTGGAAATTTGGTTAAGTTCTGTGTTTAGGTCCACTTTATTCCTAAAGTATCAAAGCTATTGCTTTCATACTTGCAAAATTTACTAACTATAATAAGGGGACTTTGCAGGTAAAGTAATGTAACTCTGATTGGCATTTTGACAGAATTATGGCCCCTTTTATATTGAGAAAATTGAAAATTTGGATAAGTTTTTGTGTTTTGGTCCACTTTACTCCTTAAGTATCATGGCTGTATCTTTCAGAATTGGAACACTAGCTAACTATCATAAGGGGACTGTGCAGGAAGTTGCATAACTCTGGTTGGCATTTTGACGGAATTATGACCCTTTTTTGACTTAGTAACTCTGAATATTTTGTTAAATTTTGTGTTTAGATCCACTTTACTTCTGAAGTATCAAGGCTATTGCTTTCAAACTTCGAAATACTTTCTTATTATCACGTGGGTACTGTACCTGGACAGTTTAATTTGACCTTGACCTTTGAATTACCTTTACTCTCAAGGTAAAATTATTAAATTTTGCTAAATTGCCATAACTTCAACACTTACCTCACATACCACAATGAATTCCACCCAAACCATCACCCACGCCCCACCACAGAATCTCCCACCCCCAAATAAATGACCACACCCCACATTATACCCCCCTCTCCACCCCCACCCCCCTGTTACCTAAAAAGAAAAAAAAAATGGAAAAAAACAACAACAAATATTTATTTTTATTAGCTCACCTGAGCACAACGTGCTCATGGTGAGCTATTGTGATCGCCTTTTGTCCGTCGTGCGTCGTCAACATTTACCTTGTTAACACTCTAAAGGCCACATTTATTGTCCAATCTTCATGAAACTTACTCAGAACATGTGTCCCAATAATATCTAGGACGAGATCGAAAATGGTTCCGGTTGATTGAAAAACATGGCCGCCAGGGGGCGTGGCAGTTTTCCTTATATGGCTATAGTAAAACCTTGTTAACACTCTAGAAGTCACATTTTTAGTCCAATCTTCATGAAACTTTTTCAGAACATGTGTGCCAATAATATCTTGGACGAGTTTGAAAATGGTTCCAGTTGGTTGAAAAACATGGCCACCAGGGGGCGTGGCAGTTTTCCTTATATGGCTATAGTAAAATCTTGTTAACACTTTAGAAGTCACATTTTTAGTCTAATCTTCATGAAACTTGGTCAAAACATGTGTCCCAATAATATCTTGGATGAGTTCGAAAATGGTTCCAGTTGAATGAAAAACATGGCTGCCATGGGGCGGGGCAGTTTTCCTTATATGGCTTAACTGTATGGTAAAACCTTGTTAACACTCTAGAAGTCACATTTGCGGTCCAACGCTCATGAAACTTGGTCAGAATATTTTAACTTATAATATCTGGGCTAAGTTCAAAACTGGTTTAAATCAGTTAAAAAAACATGGCCGCAAGGGGGCGTGGCATTTTTCCTTAAATGGCTGTTTACTACAAAACCTTGTTTACACTCTAGAAGTCACATTTATTATCCAATCTTTATGAAACTTGATCAGAACATTTGTTCTTACAATAGCTTGAGTGAGTTTGAAAATGGTTATGGTTTGTTGAAAAACATGGCCACCAGGGGGGAGGGGGGGGTGGCAGTTGTCCCTATATGGCTTTAGTGAAAACTTGTTGACTCTATATTAGCCACATTTATTGGCCAATCTTCATGAAACTTGGTCAGAACATTTGTCCCAATGAAATTTTGCCAGAGATTGAAGCTGGGTCATATGAGCTCAAAAACTAGGTCACAAGGTCAAATATAAAAAAACATGTTGAAAGTCACTTTTTTGGCCCAAAATAATCTTCCTGAATCAGCTTGCATTTTTTTCAGAATAGTCTAGTTGCTTTGGCTTTCAGGTGAGCGCCTTAGGGCCTGATGGCCCTCTTGTTATTTTATTTGAAATACCGTCCAACCATCTCAGCTATTTGTTATTTTTATATGACTCAGAAATATAATTGCAATTATAAATCATATTCTGTCTAAAAACTAGGTTTTCATGAACTGTGGGCAAGAATCATTATATTTTCAGTTTTGGGGAATTCAGCAACTACAAACTTTAGCATTAATACTCACGTAACTGACAAAATGATTTTTTGCACAGAAATGTTGATATTTTTATGTCAATTATCAGATGCTCCCTGATGGATAGATGTGAGTCAATGTTCTTACAGGTGGTGGATTTACAATCCAGAATACATTCAAAATTTACTTTTATCAATGTTCTTGAAAATTTATAATTTTCATTTCAAATGTATTTTGGGCAAATGTTTATGAAACGCTGTCACATAACTATGTTACAAAGGTGTGTTCATTTCAACGTGACAATGTAGTACATTTTCATGTATTCCAGATTGATTTGTCACTACATCATATTTGAACTTTGCACTAGCCTTCATTACAAAGTCATCAGTTTGTTTAATTCTAATACTAACAATAAATTTCATTTTTGTAACTTTCAGATGCACATCAACAGTTTAAGACTTACCGGTACTGCAACTTTAAAAATACTTCTAAAGATGAGGAGAAAGCATGTTAAGGTAGCGCACCTCTAATGATTTCCCGCGATATCTTCGAAGGTTGAAGAGCCTACTATTAGGTGCTGTAGCCTAGTGGTTAAGGCGATAGACTAGAAATCTTTTGGGATATTCCCGCGCAGGTTCGAATCCTGCCGACGACGTATACTTTTTTGCGACGCGTTTTATTTATTTTCTAACGTAATTTGATTTAATATGGCATATAAGCTATATTTATTGTTAAATATGTTGCAATTTTTATGCACATTTTTCAATTATTAAAATTAAAACAACGTTATGGCGAAATTGGGTGATTTTCTGTTGAAAATACAAACCATGCATGTTGCATTTTTATTTTTATTTCAAAAAGTAACCGGTAAATCTGTCTATTTCTTGGTATTTTTGCTGTATATAGTGTTTCTATAAAAACTAAGTTTAAAATATGACGTAAATGATACTATTTTGAATTTTATGACACTTTGTTTTTAACCGACCCAATTTTTACTTGGCTGAAATCACTTACATTTCATGGCGCTCTTCCATAGATAAAAATTTGTAAAAAATAAATGTCTGTAAAAGAATACTTATTTCATCTTGTTTAAACTTAAAACACCTTTACAGCATCTGTACACACCAACTGCATGCCCATATTTGGAAATTTGAATGAATTATGGAACTTTTATATACCCCAGGGGTGAAAATAAACTGGACAAAAGCCGAGCGTGGGGGTGGTCTTGAAAAAATCGGAATATTTTTTTTAAAAAGCATGGAAAGCCTACCTACAAATTTGCATGTAGTTCATTGAAATGATGCTGATTAAGAAAATAATTACTTAGATTATATTTGGATATGTGCCTATTAGAGGTGCGCTACCTTAAAGACCTCACAATTAACATGGCATTGATTGTTTATAAAATGTCTTGCACTTTTTTCTTACACAAACTGTTTACATGTGTTGGATAATTTATGACCAAAAACTTGTAATGTTCATTCACATATTTTATTTACAATTTTCATTGCAGGATATTTTATTGATATTTCAAAGAATTACTTTCACCTAACTATCTTATCGGTTTGTTTTATGTCTTTACAAATGGTCAATAGATTGTGGAAATTATACCTCTATAAATGTACAACTTTTTTAAAACATAAGCGATCAATATGTTTCAATTATGGTCCTTTTCCAGTTAGAATATGGCTATGTTACCTTGACCTTATGAACAATTTCCCCATGATGGCTTACGTTATACTGTCAAGCACTTTGAATAGTCAAGCAGGCTGTCTTCTGACAGCTCTTGTAAATTTCAGATTGTGTCCTTAAAAAGGAGCAAAGAGTTCAGCTCTACAGGGCAATGGGATATAACAGTCAAACACAAAACTACAGGTAATGTCCTACAGGTTCTTTTAAATTGTCAGCCTTGTGACTGTGACTATGTTTCAAGAATATTTTTTATATCAATAAATCACTATAGAATGTTAATAGACATGTAATACAATATAGTATTTATATGTATTTTTTTTATCAAAATTCTCTATTTATTTAAACTGGTTACTAAAGCCTCATTGCATATAGATACATGTACTTTGTAATGTAAGTCTGTTTCCTGGGTGGAACCATTACTAAGGACTATTAAAAGATGTTGAGAAAGCTCTCGGAGATTCAAATGGGCTACCCAGCTGCAACATCATAACATTATGGTAATCATAGCAACATGGTCCCCATAGCAACATTGTCAGCATAGCAATATGTTCGCCATAAAAACATGGTCACCATACCTACATGGTGGCCATATCAACATGGTTTTGTATCAACAGTGTTGCCATAACAACATGGTAGCCATTACAACGTGGTTGCCATAACACCATTGTTGTCTTAGCAACATGATCGCAATAGCAACATGGTCCCCATATCAACTTGGTTGCCATAGCAACATGGTCACCATAGCAACATGGTCACCACAACATCATAGTCAGAATAGTGATATGGTTGTCATAACAATATGGTCAAAATAGCAAAAAGGTAACCTTTGAAACATGGTAACCATAGCAACAAGGTCGCCATAGCAACATGGTCCCCATAGCAATAAGGTCGACATAGCAACAAGGTCCCCATGGCAACAAGGGCACCGTAGCCACAGGGTCACCATAGCAATATGGTCAACATATCTACTACACAAATGCAGCTTTGAAATCAATCGAAACTAGAAATGGCGCGGCAGAGGTCGACACACATCCCCACACCGCATGTTTGACCCAGGGGCGCCCCAGGGTTGTTAATGGGGCCATGCATAATTGAGATTGACCGTATTGTCATATTGTCACTATAGAAGTTCAGTATCAATTAGAAGTGAATCGGTGTAGAAAGGAAGAAATTATAGTAAAAGGCAATTTTGGGTGGGTTTGGTATATGTGGGCGGGGCGCCCCAGGGTTGGTAGTGGGGCCATGCATAGTTGAGATCGACAGTATTGTCATAAGAGAGTTTCAATATCAATTTGAAGTGAATCCGTGTAGAAATGAAGAAGTTAATGTAAAATAACCTAAAAAAATGAGTGAAAATCTCTGACCTGGCCCCACCCCAACCCCCATAAGTTTTGACCCAGGGGTTAGATCAAAATTCCATATAGTGCAGGGTTGCACATATGCTCATAGGACGGATGGACAGACGGACAACCTCACAGACAGACAGACAGACGGCGGAGATAACCACAATATCCCCACGCTTTTAAAAAAGCTTGGGGATAAAAAAATTCAAAATCGTATTTTCTTATACATGTATTATGTTTTGTTTATTATATATTTTCAGGGCCCTCAATCTATCAAATCTGCCACCGAATTTCGGCGGCAGTCCCCCACCTGAAAAGTATACTTTTGGGGGGGAAAATTCCCCGTAAAAAAAAATTTTTTTTTTTTTTTTTTTTAATAGAAAGATGTGTCTCATGATTATTATATCTCAATTCTATTTCAATTTAATCTTTTCAAACATACTAAATTATGAAAAATGCAATGAATATAGTGCAAACATGTACACATGTTATAATGAGGGAGTAAGTAAAAAAAATCTCCCAAAAAGGGAAACGCCGCAAAATTCCCCCTACTAAGGGCTGCGGACCCCTTCCCCCAAAGTAGTGTGAGGGCACTGATTTTATATGACAATATTGTTGTTTTACACAATATTATGTACAAAATTTGTGTAACAGTTTCTATTCTCTTACACACAAATAAGAGACATAGAGCACTTTCCAAAAATACTGAATTTAACCAATTTTAAAGGGTATTTTTAACAACAAATTACACAAACAGGTAACATTCAATGTCTTTTAGGTAAAGAGGAAGAGCATGTATATGATGCTGTGCTGGTCTGTACAGGTCACCATGCCGATGTACATATCCCACAATTCCCTGGACTCGACAGGTACATATCCCACAATTCCCTGGACTCGACAGGTACATATCCCAGAATTCCCTGAACATGACAGGTACATATCCCTAAATTCCCCCAACTGGGCAGGTACATTTCCAACCATTCCCTGAACTTGACAGGTACATATCCCACAATTCCCTGAACATGACACATACATATCCCATAATTCCCGGGACTTGACAGGTGACTGCATGCTGCACTTTCACGTCAGGCGCAATCACTGTGTTGTAATCTTGTAGAATGTTTGTTGTTAATGAAAATAATGAATAAAATATGAGCCTTTTTCTTGGAAAACTGAGCTTTGTTTATGTGCGTAGAGTGTTTTCCCACAGGCTAATCCCTGACCACACATTGTGCTGTTATGGTATTTTTATTTGAAGGAAATCTCTTCATAGCAAAAATCCAGTTTAGACGGAGATTGTTGTCCCTTATTGGCGCCTGTGTGGACTGCACGGGCTAATTTGGGATGACACTTTACACACAAGCCCAGTTTTCCTGGAGTGATTCTCATACATAGTTATATTATGCCCTCTTTAATGAATCTTATCAATGTTTCTTCCTCTTTATGTTTCTGTTGGTGACAGAATGTTTTTCGTGAAGGAGTAGCAGGTATTTTCATCCCATAAGCCACT
Source organism: Dreissena polymorpha (assembly GCF_020536995.1). Lineage (NCBI taxonomy): Eukaryota > Metazoa > Mollusca > Bivalvia > Myida > Dreissenidae > Dreissena > Dreissena polymorpha. Next base: position 67,124,556 of record NC_068361.1, on the reverse strand, counting down.
CTGTTTTTATATTCATTTTTAATTAATATGCCCCTTTGTCAATATTGTGTTTGTGCTAGCCTCGTTTTTTTGTTTCAAGTTCGTAGACGTTAGAATAAAAAAGTTATTGAAGGAAAACCGTATATGCATGCCTCCATGTAAAATATGATTTTGGACACTGTCAATAGCTGACAAAGCATCCCTGTTAATGTTCGATGTTCAGAAATCAAATTTTTATAAATAAACTTGACTCATGTTTCATGTCATCCTTGTGTCTTTGTACAGGCGATTCCTGTTGAACAAAAAATTCTGAAGGTAAACTTGTTGCTGCCTGATTTCTTTATCTTGCTGCAGAACACTAAACTGAATTTTATGACCTATATTTTCATGTAATATTATTAAATTTTCTGTCATAATAGTTTGTATATGGGTCGAGCTTTGAGAAAAAGGTTTAATGCATGTGTGTAAAGTGTCGTCCCAGATTAGCCTGTGCAGTCTGAATAGGTTAATCAGGGACAACTCTTTGGGCCTTAAATGGATTTTTGCTAAGAAGAGACTGTCTTTAGAGGAAAAATATCATAAAAGCTGAAAGTGTTGTCCCTGATTAGCCTGTGTGGACTGCACAGGCTAATATGGGATGACACTTTACGCACATGCACTAAACCCCCTGTTCAAAGAGCACGGCTCATATGTATAGGTGTTAGCAAGTGCTGGGATAATGATGAAGAAATACTGTAAAATTATTTACATTTGTCTGCATGAAATTTCGTGGTTTAAAATACCAACTTTTTTGTGGCTAAGTTTATTTGTGGATTTCTATTTAAGAAAAAAAGAGGAATATGGGTTGTTATTTTTCTGATGTGTTTGTGTAAAATTTGTGGATCTGCCTGGGCTTTTGTTTTTATTTTTATGCCCTCCTTCCAAGAAGGGGGGGGTAAATTGTTTTGCACATGTCCGTCGGTCAGTCGGTCGGTCTGTCCACCAGATGGTTTCCGGATGATAACTCAAGAAGGCCTAGGATCATGAAACTTCATAGGTACATTGATCATGACTGGCAGATGACCCCTATTGATTTTCAGGTCACTAGGTCAAAGGTCAAGGTCACAGTGACTCGAAATAGTAAAATGGTTTCCGGATGATAACTCAAGAATGTTTACACCTAGGATAATGAAACTTCATAGGTACATTGATTATGACTGGTAGATGACCCCTATTGATTTTCAGGTCACTAGGTCAAAGGTCAAGGTCACAGTGACTCGAAATTGTAAAATGGTTTCCTGATGAAAACTCAAGAATGTAAATGCCTAGGATCATGAAACTTCATAGGTACATTGATCATGACTGGCTGATGACCCCTATTGATTTTCAGGTCACAAGGTCAAAGGTCAAGGTCACAGTGACACAAAAAGTATTCACACAATGGCTGCCACTACAACTGACAGCCCATATGGGGGGAATGCATGTTTTACAAACAGCCCTTGTTTGTTTTAAACTGTTGAAGCTTCCTTAATAGTTATGATACCTTCAATTGAAATGGACTCACTGTGGTTTTCTTTAAGACAATTTAGTCTTTTAACCCAATTATGCAAGTAATACTATTGTACTTTTATCCCTATAGATTTAATATGGATATTTGTAAACAAATACTGGGAAAACTATAGAGAAATACTGTAAAATTATTATATTCCTTGGCATGAAATTTTGTGGTTATTCAAAAAATGACTTCATGTACACATAAATTCATGTATTTTATTTAGAAAAAATAGGATTTTGCGTCATTTTATTACTACATGTGTGTATTTGTTTGTGATACATTTTTTGGATTGGTCAACCAATGAAATCAACAAAATAAATGTCCCATGTATGATAATTATTGTACAGTAATTCTTGCTTATGTCAGCTCTTAAAACACAAACTCAATTTATTCTTATTTCCTCCAATCAGTTAAAGGGGCTTTTACAACACAAACTCAAGTAAATCTTATTCTCTCCCTTCAGGTTTATGGGGCTTTAACAACACATACTCAATTTAATATAATTCTTTAAATATGGTTTAGGGGCTTTTACAACACTTACTAAATTTAATGTTATTGTCTCCAATCAGTTTTAGAGGCTTTAGCAACACAAACTCAATTTAATATCATTCTCTTTAATAGGGTCTAGGGGCTTTTACAACACAAACTCAATTAAATCTTATTTTCTCCAATCAGTTATAGGGGCTTTAACAAAACAAAGTCAATTTAATCTTATTCTCTTAAATAAGGTTTAAGGTCTTTGACAACACAAACTATTAAATCTTATTCTTTCGAATTGGGTTCAAGGGCTTTAACAACACAAACTCAAGTTAATCACTTTCTTCACCATCAGGTTTAAGGGCTTTAACAACACAAACTCAAGTTAATCTCTTTCTTTCCAATCAGGTTTAAGGGCTTTAACAACACAAACTCAAGTTACTTTCTTTCTTTCCCATCAGGTTTAAGGGCTTTAACAACACAAACTCAAGTTACTCTCTTTCCCATCAGGTTTAAGGGCTTTAACAACACAAACTCAAGTTACTCTCTTTCTTTCCCATCAGGTTTAAGGGCTTTAACAACACAAACTAAAGTTAATCTCTTTCTTTCCCATCAGGTTTAGGAGCTCTAATAACACAAACTCAAGTATCTCTTTCTGTCTCATCAGGTTTAAGGGCTTTAGCAACACAAACTCAAGTTAATATCTTTCTCTCTCATCAGGTTTAGGGGCTTTAACAACACAACCTCAAGCTTATCTCTTTCTTTCCCATCAGGTTTAAGGGCTTTAACAACACAAACTCAAGCTAATCTCTTTCTTTCCCATCAGGTTTAAGGGCTTTAACAACACAAACTTAAGTTAATCTCTTTCTTTCACACAGGTTTAAGGTTTTTGAACAACACAAACTCAAGTTAATCTATTTCTCTCGTATCAGGTTTAGGGGCAAGGTCCTGCACTCCCACGACTTCAGGCACACGGCAGGCTATGAGGGTAAGAGAGTCCTCATCGTCGGGATAGGTAACTCTGGTGGGGACGCAGCAGTAGAACTGAGCAGAGTTGCCTCCCAGGTAAGAATGCTTACTTCACCTGAGTGTTATCAGGTGATGAAACGAGTTGAGTCATGCTAAAATAGGCATTACTCCATCTGTAGCAGACCAAAAGCTACCCTGTCTGCAATTAACCCTTTCCCCCATAAGAAGTTAAAATGGCATTTGCAAACAGCTTAAAACCAGAACAGCCTGCAAGTTATAACCCGCAGTCTGTTCAGGTTTTATGCTGTTTGCTACTGATCAGTATCTTAGGATTAAGATGAAGCCTTTAAAACTTGAATCTAGTAAGAAAGATCTTATATTTAATATAACTTTCTAAGAGACATCAAATGCGTGTAAATACGTATCCAAGTGGGAAAGGATTGAGTCACGCAAGGTTTCTTGGACTAATTATGACAGAGTATAGGGATGCAGAGCTAGTCATTTCCGGAGCTACACTGTTCATATATGTCTTAAGGTCCATTTTTGCACAATGTGGTTGAAAGAAGGGTTGAATTGGCTGTACTTGGAGATATCACTGAAGCCTTATTGAGCCATTTTAGGTTGTACATGGAAGTTTTAATTTTTTGTTGTTTATGTATGGAGCTTGATACTACATGTATTTGGTAGTTTGCTAGTGACATCTTTTGTTGATGTAAAAATCAAATAAAAATCGGCGTCACCATTGTTTTTATGCCCACGAAGGAGGGCAAATAGTGATTGTACTGTCTGTCTGTCCATCTGTCCGTCACACTTTTGCGTTTAGGTTTCGAAAAATGCCCATAACTTCTACGTCGCTTTAGATGTAACCTTCATATTTGGTATGAATGTGTATATGGACAAGGCCTTTTCATACGCTCACAAATTTTGACGCCTTTGACCTTGACCTTAGGGTCCGTGTTTAGGTTTCAAAATCTGCAGTTAGGTTTCGAAAAAGCGTTTTTCGAGGGCATATGTCTTCCTATGGAGACAGCTCTTGTTTTTGTTTTATTGGGCTTTAAACAACACTTCCTGTTAATTGTTTGGACAGCCTCACACATATGTAATAAAGAACAAAATTTAGTAAAAGAGTTACAATACTATGAAAAGTCGTTAAGTTTTTATATTACATTATTTTCTTGTTTCGAACCGTCTTGCACATAGATTTCATCAGCACCTACCAAAATGTTTCTTGGTTCATCAAAAAATGAAGAGACGAAACTAGGTCACCAGGGTATTTTATTGACAGTTACAAATTATCAGTTTCATACAACTGTAACCTTTAAAACCTATAATTATCTTCAATTATAGGGATATATCCACTTGTTTTGTCAAGACATTACTTAAAGTTACAATCATGTGATACAAAGGGTTTGTGTGGTCCAAGGTATGATGTTTGATTCTTATTGTGTAGTTTTGCTAATAATGTTACTTTGCCAGAGCTCCAGATAAGGATTTGTGAAATAAGTAACGGTACTGCCACCGACAGAAAGAAAAGCAGTATCGCTGAAAATCAATTAGTACCTGTACTACCATATCTAAAAATACAGGTAGTACTGTACTACCTGTGTTCTTGGATATCGAAGGGTGTATAACTGACTTTACAGTAACATTTGCAGCAATTATAATAAATATATTTAGTTTCTTAAACAGTTATTAGGTTTTCCATTCTGAATTATGATCCAAATACAACTACACATTACAACTCATGACTAAATACTATTTCTTTATTTTCCTTGACAAGAAAACACAAGCCAACTAGTAAGCTAAGTAAATGAACACTGATGTCACTGTCTCATCTCAAAAGAATCATTGCTTTAATAGTTTAGCAGTTAAGTGTCAAAGTTGGCATAGCAAATTCCACAATTTAACTGTAAAACGTCTTCTATTTTCTCGGTGACAAGCCAATCACATTTGGGTTTGCAATCCAAAGTTTTTGTTTGGATCCGTTTCCCATCGTGTTTTCTTTTAAGCCACTGATGCAATCAAATTGTTTAATATCGGGGCGACAATATCTTTTTCTGGGTTTACAGATTTAATGTCAGGATGGTTAGATGACAGTATGTAGCCATTATATGACAACAAAGTGTTTTTTTGAACCGCTTTCGGTTTATCCGGCCTTCCCTTGCACCCAGACATTGTTTTTGACAGGTTTACGAGTTACCGGAAATCATGCGACAGAATAGACAATAATACAGGAACCCAGTCTACAATTTTTCGGTTATTTAAATTCACGAAAAGCGCCGTTAGGTTAGAGACCAACAAATCAGACCGCGCTAACATTGACGTATCAGTACGGCCTGATTTTTTTCGTAAATGCGTAAAAGGGATATTAAAGTCGTAATTGCACGTCCAGTTTATAAAAATAAATGCATAAACCTTCATGAAAAAGACGTATTTACGGCTGTACGGCCCTTATCTGGAGCTCTGCTTTGCTGTATACAAATATTTTTTTTGTTGTTTAAAACTTATTTCATATCCATCTTGTTTTTTTTTTGAATATCCAAAGAGCATAAACAAGTGCACATCAGGTGTTACTGTGAAAACATATTTGCGTGAAATTTAATTGCCATGTGCATCCTAAAAAAGCTAGTTATTTACTATTTTACAAAGATGTCTAATGAAAACATAAGTTGTTTGCCTGTTAACAGTGTTGTTTACAGTTTGGCCTAGTAAGTAGTTTTTGTGTATCCTAAATTTGTAATTTCTACAAACATTTTTGTAATGAAATGTTTCTTTGTAATGAAATGTTTATTGTTTGAAATGTCTTCGAAGGGGTTTGTCTTCTGCTAAATCAAAGATATTTATTCTTTGAACATTAAGATGTATTATTGTTTTAATTATGCTGTACTAGGGCCAATACAAATAAAATGCAGTATGTTAAATAACCTATAGCATTCACTAGGTTTAGTGTATTGAAATGTGAAATTATTATATACTGTAAAATGATGATTGTTCTTGAGACATGTATTTTTGTTCATTTTGTGGGATTACCAATCTCCAAATTTAAGACCAAACGGAATAATTACTTTGTTGATTTTTAGTGAGGCTGTTTTCGGAGAAAACCCAAGCTATTGTCATAGCCAGCTCGTCGTCCACCGTCCGCCGAAGGCGTCATGCTAAAACCTTAACATTGGCCATAACTTTTTAAATATTGAAGATGGCACCTTGATATTTGGCATGCATGTGTATCTCATGGAGCTGCACATTTTGAGTGGTAAAACTTCAAGGTGAACATCATCCTTCAAGGTCTAGGGTGCAAAAAACAAAGTCAAGGGAAGTAATAAGCTTTAAATGGACATAGTTATCTGACCTGCCCACGTATATATTTTTGTTAAATAAATCAAAGCGGCGCAATAGGCGGCATTGTGTTTCTGACAAACACATTGTGGTAAAAGGTCAAGGTCAAGGTCATCCTTTACGGTCTATGGTAAAAAATACAAATTTAAGGGAAGTAATAAGCTGTAAAAAGGGAGAAAATTATTTAATATTGAACATAGCCACTTTATATATTTGGCATGCATGTGTATCTCATGGAGCTGCACATTTTGAGTGGTCTACAGTCACGGTAGTGGCTTTTAATTATTTGCTACTAAAAAAAGAGATTTGTTACAGACAATTATTTTCAAAGGAAGTAATTTATATAATTATAAATCTCATATTATATATTTCCTTACCAAGAATTGAAGTTCTTTTCACAGTTACTGTACAGATTTATTATTTTGATTATTTATCACCCATATGATTGATATGTCAAAGTTTTTTTTTAAATGATATAATTATAATTTCTTTGATATTCATTACATACATAAGGTCGGACCTCAAAGACCTCGTGAAGAGGCCGGTAGGACCTGTAAATAAACTCTGATACACACGTTCATTACATACCTGTGGACTTATGTCCATAGATACATGATCAACTCTGGCTATGATCTTTTTTAAACCACAGGCCTTGGTTGTCAGTGATTTCATAATTGACTGTGAGACCCTCCCCCCCCCCCCCCCACCCCCCCCCCCCCCCGTTGGATTGGACAAAATTCAAGGGAAGTAATAACCTTTAAAGGGAGATGATTTCTATACCTGCCAAATGATAAATAGAAATTTTATTTCAATGCAGCGCAGTAGGGGGCATTGTGGTTTTGACAAACACATCTCTTGTTGGGTCACTAGCTCAAAGGTCAAGGTCACTGTGAAAAAAAAAATCTGTCAAGCTTTCGCAGCCGAGCATGGCACTGGTTATGCGGTGCTCTTGTTTCATTTGCTATTTAGGCCAAAAATCAGAAATCCTCACATTAAAGTGTCCACAAAATAGTCTCTTTTTAAACCACAATATTTTATATCGACTAATATAAATGATGTTACAGTAAAAGGTTTTATCATACTCTTCATTTAGGTTTTCCTAAGCACAAGACGTGGGTCCTGGATTTTAAATCGCGTGGCTGATCACGGTCTTCCACTGGACATGGCAAACTTATCAAGATTTACCACCACCTTGGCCTCCTTGATGCCCAACCTTGCTCAAAGCTTTGCAGAGGGACAGTTAAACAAAAAGTTTGACCATGCTTTGTATTCCTTGAAACCAAAGCACAGGATTTTCCAGCAACATCCCATGGTAAACGACGACCTTCCAAACAGAATCGCCTGTGGCGCAATAAACATAAAATCCAATGTCATGGAATTCACTGAAAACGGGGTACAATTTGATGATGGTACTTTTGTAGATGATATTGACGTCGTCATCCTGGCTACTGGCTATGTGTTCGGGTTTCCATTCATGGAGAAGGGGCTGATCGATGTGAGGCAGAACAAGGTCAGGGATTTCTATTGAAGCAGAATCCTACCTTTTGGTGCAAGCAATTTTTTTTTATGACACTTTTGACTTCTGCATACAATCTGTCTTGCAACCTTTTGACACAAACTTAACCAAAAACTAACTCCATAATATATTTAATATCATACAATTTATGATATTTTTTTTTGTATTTCACTTAAGTTTATGCAAAACCACATTTGCATTCTTTTGAACATTTATGCAGAAACATATGAACTCCTGACTTTAGTACTTTGACCCCTAAACATTGTATTTGACCTCAATAATTTTCAAGAATATCATTTGACGCCTGGTTTTCAAAATTTATTGAAATTCCTGAAGGTGGAGCTGTTCAAGTACATGTTCGCGCCGGAGCTGGAGCGACCGACGCTGGCGGTGGTCGGATGTTTTCAGCCCATAGGGGCCATCATGCCTATCTGTGAGCTCCAGTGTAGACTGGCAACACGTGTTTTCAAGGTAAGCTGCAGTGTAGACTGGCAACACTTTGAGTAAGCTGAAGTGTAGACTGGCAACTTGTGTTTTCAAGGTAAGCTGCAGTGTAGACTGGCCACTGGTGTCTTCAAGGTAAGCTACAGGGTAGACTGGCAACACTTTTCTTCAAAGGAAGCTGCAGTGTAGACTGGCAACACGTTTCTTCAAAGTAAGCTGCAGTGTGTACTGGCAACTTGTGTTTTCAAGGTAAGCTCCACTGTAGACTGGCAACACGTGTCTTCAAGGTAAGCTGCAGTGAAGACTGGCAACACGTGTCTTCAAGTTAAGCTACAGTGTAGACTGGCAACACGTGTCTTCATGGTTAGCTACAGTGTAGACTGGCAACACATGTCTTCAAGGTAAGCTGCAGTGTAGACTGGCAACACGTGTCTTCAACTTAAGCTACAGTGTAGACTGGCAACACATTTCTTCAAGGTAAGCTGCAGTGTAGACTGGCAACACGTGTCTTCAAGTTAAGCTCCACTGTAGACTGGCAACACGTGCCTTCGAGGTAAGCTACAGTGTAGACTGGCAACACGTGTCTTCATAGTAAGCTACAGTGTAGACTGGCAACACGTGTCTTTAAGGTATGCTGCAGTGTAGACTGACGACATGTATCCTCAAGTTAAGCTACAGTGTAGACTGGCAACCAGTGTCTACAAGGTAATTTACAGTGTAGACTCACAACACGTGTTTTCAAGGTAAGCTGCAGTGTAGACTGGCAACTGGTGTCTTCACGGTTAGCTGCAGTGTAGACTGGCAACTGGTGTCTTCATGGTAAGCTGCAATGTAGACTGGCAACGGGTGTCTTCAAGGTAAGCTACAGTGTAGACTGGCCACTGGTGTGCTCAATGTTAGCTTCAGTGGTGTAGACTGGTGACATTTCTTAAGGTGAACCCCAGTATAGACTGGCAACCCCTGTCTCCAAGGTTGGCTACAGTGTAGACTGGCAACACGTTTCTTCAAAGTAAGCTACAGTCTAGACTGGCAACCTTTGTTTTCAAGGTGAGCTGCAGTGTAGACTGGCAACACATGTCTTCATGGTTAGTTGCAATGTAGACTGGCAACTGGCTCTTCAAGGTGAGCTCCAGAGTAGACTGGCAACCTTTGTCTTCAAGGTGAGCTCCAGTGTCGACTGGCAACCGGTGTCTTCAAGGTGAGCTCCAGTGTAGACTGGCATTCTGTGTCTTCAAGGTGAGCTCCAGTGTATACTGGCAACCTGTGTCTTCAAGGTGAGCTCCAGTGTAGACTGGCAACCTGTGTCTTCAAGGTGAGCTCCAGTGTAGACTGGCAACCTGTGTCTTCAAGGTGAGCTCAAGTGTAGACTGGCAACCTGTGTCTTCAAGGTGAGCTCCAGTGTAGACTGGCAACCCGTGTCTTTAATGAAAGCTCCAGTGTAAACTAGTTACCTGGGTCTTCAAGGTAAGCTACACTGTAAATATAATATTGAATCATACTTTTATTCTCAATTCTTAAATATTGTTTAGGAAAAAAACACACATCAAAACCAATTTCCCAATTTTATTTAAAACAATATGAGTTTTGCATTCCAAAGTTCCCTCGCCAGGCCAATCCCAAAATGGTAACAAAACACTGTACCCAGTGTTTCTGTATGAACCTTAAAAAAAACCATCACGTAAAGGTGAAATACCTTGGTGTTAATGTCACATGTTGAAACAGAAAATCAAAGCATCTAGTAATTGGTTTCTCATGGGTGTTTTTTTACGAGAAACTACTGAAAAATTAATAATGATGAAGAAACATTTTATTATTGTATTGAACATATCCACTGAACATTATAATGCCACTAAAGGCAATCACAGCTTTCACATACACATGTATTTTCATCCTTGGCTTTATCAGAGAACGTACTTGTAATAAGGTATGTGAAAATGGTCAATATAAATGCAAGCACGATGTAGTGGTAGGGCATAAGCTTTTGCTTCTAGACACAACAGCTTGTAACTACAGGACAGGCACCTTTTTTTACGTTTGTTATTCAAAACTATTTCAAATATAATAATTTTCTTAATACATTCCTCTAATTATATTTTTCAAAAATACTAAAACCTGTGAATAAGTCCCTTTGAATCTATTTTTATGTAAATGGTGAAGATACCTACGTTTTGTTTTAGCAATTAAGAAAACAACATAATAGTACCTACACATAATTTTATTTGGAAATAATCAATAAAATAACAAATGACATTTAAGCAATTATGACAGGCTGTGTTCATGGAACAGCTGAAATAAACATGTTAGCTATGCTTTGGTAATACGGGGCTTAATGCATGTGTGTAAAGTGTTGTTCAAGATTAGCTTGTGCTAATCTGGGACAACACTACTGACATGCAATACAGCCCATGTTCCCTGAGCAATTTCTATTAGTTAAAAGACAAATACATGTCGTCTAAATGTTTGTTCCCAGGGTGATGTTACACTACCCAGTAAGGATGAGATGTGGTCGGATATTCGTACGAAGGCGACTATAATGTCACACAAATATGTGGAGTGCCAGAGGCACACGATTCAGGTGGACTTTATAACGTTCCTTGATGAGCTGGCTCAACTTAATGGATGTAAACCAAACTTTGGTAAGTACAGAACCTGATTTCATGATCAGTCCTATGTTTTCTCTTAAAAAAACAACAACAAATTTAGTTATTACTCTTGGTTTTTCATTGCCATTATCAATATTATTGAAACAGTGTATTTGTAGAAGCATTTTTTGGTGCTTATTTCTATCACTTCTGTTTTGACATGGCGACACCATTCCCTTTTAATTTGCTTTTTGATATCAATTTGTTTGTTGAGAGACATGAACAAAATTTATGTAGTCCAAAGATATGAGGAACGAGTGAGGATTTTTAGCTCATCTATTTTTTGAAAAAAAAATTATGAGCTATTGTCATCTCCTTGGCGTCGGCGTTGGCGTCGGCGTCCGGTTAAGTTTTGCGTTTTGGTCCACTTTTCTCAGAAAGTATCAATGCTATTGCATTCAAACTTGGTACACTTACTTACTATCATGAGGGGACTGGGCAGGCAAAGTTAAATAACTCTGGCGTGCATTTTGACAGAATTATGTGCCCTTTTTATACTTAGAAAATTGAAAATTTTGGTTAAGTTTTGTGTTTAGGTCCACTTTATTCCTACAGTATCAAAGCTATTGCTTTCATACTTGCAACTCTTATTAACTATCATAAGGGGACTGTGCAGGCAAAGTTATGTAACTCTGACTGGCATTTGGACGGAATTATGGACCCTTTATACTTAGAAAATTGAAAATTTGGTTAAGTTTTGTGGTATGGTCCACTTTACCCCTAAAGTATCATAGATATTGCTTTCATACTTGGAACACTCGCAAACTATCATAAGGGTACAGTAAAAGGACAAGTTGCATAACTCTGATTGTCATTTTTACGGAATTATGGCCCTTTTTTGACTTAGTAACTGTGAATATATGGTTAAATTTTGTGTTTCGATCAACTTTACTTCTAAAGTATCAAGGCTATTGCTTTCAAACTTCAAATACTTTCATGCTATCATGAGGTTACTGTACCTGGCAAGTTGAATTTTACCTTGACCTTTGAATGACCTTGAATCACAAGATCAAATTATTGAATTTTGCTAAAATTGCCATAACTTCTTTATTTATTATTAGATTTGATTGATACTTTGACAAAACTACTCTTACCTGACATACCACTATAGACTCCACCCAAACCATCCCCCGTGCCCTACCCCCCCCCCCCAAATCAAATTTCTTTTTTTTTATTTTTTTTTATTAAGATCATCTCACAAATGACCACCACACCCTCACACTATACCCCCCCCCCCCCCCCACCCCACCCTGCCCAATTTTATTGTTTTTGAAACGGTTAAAAAACACAAATATTTATTTTTATTATTTTATGTTTTAAATACCGTCCAACCATAGCACCCAAGAATCCTCCCCCCTCCCCCCCCCCCGAATCCCCCCCCCCCCCTGATTTTTTTTTTTTTTTTTAAGATCATCTCACAAATTACCTCACACTATACTTCCCCCCCCCCCCCCACCCAACCCCCCAATTTTTTATTTTTTTTTGAAACGGTTAAAAAACACAAATATTTATTTTTATTATGCCCCCCTTTGAAGAAGAGGGGGTATATTGCTTTGCTCATGTCGGGCGGGCGGTCGGTCGGTAGGTCAGTCGGTCCGTCCGTCCACCAGGTGGTTGTCATACGATAACTCAAGAACGCTTGGGCCTAGGATCATGAAACTTCATAGGTACATTGATCATGACTCGCAGATGACCCCTATTGATTTTGAGGTCACTAGGTCAAAGTTCAAGGTCACGGTGACTCAAAATAGTAAAATGGTTTTTGAATGATAACTCAAGAATGCATACGTGGCCAACAGGGCACACTCTGAACAATATTACTGAAGCAACTGGTCTGTAATCCTAAATCTATAATTATCAGTCCAATGAAACATCATCCTTTTAGTAAAATACAGTGGATCAGTAAAAAAATTATCTGAATATGAGATTTTTTGTATATTTTGTATATTAAATATTGTGTTAATGTTTAATTTTGTTGATTATTATAAATATAAGCAGGCCAGGGGAGGTAATACACTATTATATCTTTGTTATATACAGGGGAAACAAATGCAATAAGTTTAAATTTATTGTTACTGCATTTGCCTCCCTTGTAATATATTTAAATTTTACCAAATGTAAGGCTAACTGCATTTTTGTAATGCATACTACTTCTACTACTACTACTACTACTACTACTACTACTACTACTACTACTACTACTGCTGCTGCTGCTGCTGCTGCTACTGCAGCTGCTGCTACTACTACTACTACTACTTCTACTTCTACTACTACTACTACTACTTCTACTATTACTACTACTACTACTACTACAACTACTACTACTACTACTACTACTACTACTACTACTCTACTACTGCTACTGCTACTACTACTACTACTACTACTGCTATTTCTACTTCTACTGCTACTACTACTACTACTACTACTACTACTACTACTACTACTACTACTACTACTACTACTATTATTATTTACTATATAGCTGCTGCTGCTACTACTACTACTACTACTTCTACTACTACTACTACTACTACTTCTACTATTACTACTACTACTACTACTACTACTACTACTACTACTACTACTACTACTACTACTACTACTACTACTACTACTACTACTACTACTACTGCTACTACTCTACTACTGCTACTGCTACTACTACTACTGCTATTTCTACTTCTACTGCTACTACTACTACTACTACTACTACTACTACTACTACTACTACTACTACTACTACTATTATTTACTATATAGCCTTGCATCATGCATAGATTAGTGTACAAGTAGTACTGCTTTGTACGTTGTTAAATATTATATGTTAAAGAATAAAAGAAACATTAAATGGGTGGATTTGGTCAGCTGCATCGGGAGGAGGAGGCTGAATATGTCCTGAAATTAGTCAGTGAAAACCAAGATTTGGTCAGGGACAAGTCAGTGAAAAGTCAGGGAATTTTATTTCATCAGGTGGGTGGCAACCCTGATAAACTACATAGCAACTTCATATTTTGCTTACTGGGGGGCATTGTATTTCTCAAATAAATCTATTTTTATTTTGTTCGCATTTTTTTTCCGCATTTTTGGAAGATAACATAATAAATGTCCACACCCCCACACTATACACCCCTCTTCACTCCACCTCTCCCTCCTTTGTGATTGAAAATGAGAGTCCCTTCACCTTTAAAAAGAAAATAGATGAGCAGTCTGCACCCGCAAGGCGGTGCTCTTGTTCTTTGTCTCGTTACATGTATTCTTACTGTAAGAAAATTTTATAAAGGTTATGTTTTTATAATTTTGGTAGCTATAATAATAAATCATGCTACAGTTCCTTTATGTTTTGCCTTGGATCTTATAAACATCTTATTATGAATTGATTTGTGTGCTAGTTCAAATATGCAGTTTTATGAAGTGTCCCATGATAAGGATAGTTAGTAGATAAAAGTTTATGGGCATTTATACCATAAAATACCGTTCTATATGTACATATTTGCAATGCGTCTATACTTTAAAATACTGATGTATATGTACATATTTTTTGCAATCCATTTATATTATACAATACTGTTGTACATGCACATATTTGAAATTCATTTGCACATTTAAGCGGGACTGCACGAATTTTATATGTGTTAAATTTTAAATATATTGATAAAAATATGTAACTATAACACAAAATAGGCAAGAAAAATTATACATTGAAGACAAATTTCATAAAATGCAGCAAAGACAAATTAGTGCCCCGAGCCGATTGTGACGAAGATATTTCTTACATATTTTACTACAATAATCGAATCATTCGTCTTTTTATTAGGATAGGAGTTAGTGTACGTGTGCCATATGAATAGTTATTGTTGCAGGAAATTAAAATGATCCGTAAAACTAAATTTAGATTCACATCTTACATGCATGATATACATGCTGGCGTATTCAACTGTAATTTCAGAATTAAATATCTGGCTTATGATGCATTTTTCTACACAAGTTCTTCTTAACTTTTTTTTTAAATTTATATTGAAATACATGTATAATAAGTTTTTTACAAATTTTATATAAATTCATAAATATTTGAATGATGATTTATATGTACATATTAACAATGCATTTATACTATAAAAAACTGTTGTATATGTTCATAGTTGCAATGCATTTATACCATAAAATACTTGTAATAATTGTATATGATCATATTTGCAATCCGTTTATACTATTAAATACTGTTGTATATTTATATTTTTGAAATTGATTTTTAGTATAAAATACTATTTTATATGTACATACACTTATTTGCAATTAATATATACTTAAAATGCTGTTATATATGTTCATATATTGCAATCCATTGATACTACAAACTATTGTCGTTTATGTTCATATTTTAAAATCCATCGATACCACCGTAATTACTCAAAGTTTTCGGACACTCTAAAGTTTTCGGACACCCTCTGTTTTAGCCAAAATAATTATTTTTCTTGACTCTATGTTTTTGGACATACGGAATTTCGTTCATTATTAATGACTCCAATTTTTCGCACAGTATATTTTACAGCGGTAGTTTACTAGATTTCTGCCCTGTTTTTGCTTATCTGGGACCCTTTGATCATGAAGTTTTACAACCTGATTAAGGTCATAAAACCTGGCATAGAATGTCCTGAGGGCAATGGACCATTACAATTGCGTTATTGGGTAGATCACCACGTACACCTGTAAAAAATCCCAATGGTTACACCCAACAACATTTGAAATGATATCGTATTCATGAAGCAGTATGGTTGTATTTTATGACGTTTTTATATACCATTTCAGGTAAGAGATTGCAAATAAGTGAAGTTGTTCTTTATTTAAAGCAGGGAAAGGAGAGTACAACTTAATACAATTATTGCACATTTATTAATTAGTTTTATTTCAATATAATAAATGACAAACAACCATAACATTTATGTCTCTAAATTTTTGGACACTCGTAATTTTTGAATATTTTTCGTGTCTAAATTTTTGGACACGAAAAAAAATAATTATTTTTAAGTGTCAGAAAATTTAAGAGTAATTACAGTAAAAAATATTGTTATAACTGTACATAGTTACAATTCATGTATACTACATAATGTTGTTGTTCATGTTCATATTTACAATAACTATTTTCATCATGTACATAAGATGCACATAAAACTATTGTCAAGCAATCACTTCTTTTGCACAAGAAAAATTCAATGTTCAGTCTAAAAATGACAGTAAAATAGTCTTTTAACAAGAGCTGCATTGGATGTTTAAAATGGAACTTAAATTTTTTACAAAATTCTTTTTGTAGCCAAAAGTTAATTATTCTTTATTCTACTTTCAGGTGCTATGTTCTTACGGGACCCAGTTCTGGCCTGGAAGTGTATCTTTGGCCCCTGTACGCCATACCAGTTCCGACTTGAGGGGCCAGGCAGATGGAAAGGGGCCAGGGCGGCCATCATGACCCAGTGGGACCGGACGCTGCAGCCCTTGAAGACCCGACCCCTGGGGGCTGAGGTTGAGGTCAAAGGGTCGAGTCTGGGTTTCTTGAAGTTCCTTGTGGTATTTGTGGGACTGTTTGTGTTGCTCTTGAGTTTCTGTATGCAGTAGTATTGAATGGGTCAGAGTGCTCTTAAGTATGTCCAAGTTGGACCTTTATTGCTTGCAAACATTAACCAGACAGTGACCTTCATGCATGAATATTACCAGTAATTACTGAAGAAAACAACATGAAGCATAGAACATGTGAATCAGATGAAATGTTCCCCAAAGATAAATGTTCCCCAAAGATAAATGTTCACCTAAGATAATGTTGCCCAAAGATATTGTAATGGTATTATTAAACTTGTGAAGCTCAGTCTTAGTAGAGTATATAGGAATCAATGTTATCACATGCCATACCCTGTTTCCAATGTAATATAACCATTACAGATATTTTTATCTTACAATATAGCTACTTTTTAAGCGTTTTCATTGGCTTACTTTTGTTCGATTGAGCAATTGCATTTTGTTATTTTGTTGAAATGACATCACATATTGTAAACAACATTCAGGATTTATCATTATGTTTGCGTAAATATTTATTTAATTTGCTCATTTAAAAGCATGTGATAAAAAAGATCTGACACTCGTTGTCATTTCATACCATATTTTATTAAACTCGTCCAGGAAATTTGTTAGTAAGCTCGCCAAAGGCTCGCTTACTAACACAATTCCTGAACTCGTTTAATAAAACATGGTATGATATAACAACTCGTGCGAGATCCTACAGATGTATATGTATTGCCTGGGTTTTATGCTGAATCAGTTATTGGGGATCAAGTTTCTAAGTTATAGTCTGAAGTTTAGGTATTATGTGTGAAATATTGATTTATGAGTTTTAATTTTCTTGAAGTTCATGACTTAAAATTGTTAAACATACAAGTACAAGTAAACATGGATATACCCTGGTGAAGTTGACAAACTGGGGGCATTGTATGCAAAGAATATCTATTGACCTCCTAATAATTAAATACTATGATAAATCTTACATTTGATAAAAATGTTATCATGTGTGCAAATATGTTCTGTAAGAGATAAAGTACAGTCAAAACTGAGAGCAGCAGTTAGTCAAGGGAAATTACCAAAATGGCCGTTGTCCACAGGTGACTGTTGTTTTCGGATCATGATTTTTAGATGGTTGGTCAGTTGGTAGTATTGCTACATCGTTACCCCACCCAGTCGTTTGCATACAGTGCAAAAAAGGCTCATTGCCGATAACTCAGCATAATTTAACATACTTAACTTACATTGAATAATACAGAATAATATCTTATTTTGATTTAATTTCATATTGTTAAACTGAATCAATGACTTTATGAACGATAGTATAATTGTTTACTCATGCGTTCATTCAGTAAATTAAGCTTGTCACATTCCATTGACGTCACGTCCGATATTATAAAAAGAGGATTCTCTGTCATAAACCGAAAGTATGGTGTAACTGTACTGTTCTCATCGAAAGAAAAAGACGCCAAAATGTTGTAAAAATTTATTCAAACCCCACACTAATAGCATTTTCATTCAATCAACCTCATACAAAATAAAAACATGAACAAATCCTCTTTCATAAATCACCGGAGGGAAGCCCATATTTGTTTATATATGCTATAATAGAGACTATTATAGACTATATATTCAGTGAATGTTTTGCCTTTATAGACGATCACTAATCCTTCTATCACCTTCTTAAAAAACACTCGCCGGCTTAATGTTGTTGTCAACACTTCAGCGATAAAGATCAATTGACTTTGTCACACGCTCATGCGTTATGCCTGGAGCCGATAATTGCTCCTAATACACTTTGTTATTGTTAATTTCATCTGTTACATGCCATCAAAATGCAAATTCAATAATTTTGGTGAGACAATTAAACTCTGACAAATTTTATTTTGAAGATACCCCCATAATTATCCCCAGAAAACAAACCTTCTCAACACCCTTTTATTTAATAACTCGCATCGGGCCGCTTGTATGATCATATGAAAGGCAATTACCGCTATCAGATGCTTTACCCGCTAAAGTGACGGACATATGATGTTCTGTGTTTTTACTTTTCGCGACTCGAAACAACTGACGCGTGACGGTTGTCAGTTCAAACATGACTTTCGCAGTGGAATATACTGGCCGCTGGTCATTATGGAAGATTGACCATTATTCTTTAGTGTATTATAGAGTGATTTTTGTCGGGGTGGAATCCGTACTGACCATTGTCTGCAGTGGACCGTTATTCTCAAGTGACCGTTAGGTCAGTTTTGACTGTATTCCATATCTGAGTATCATAAGTTATGTTGTTGTGAAAGGTCAGTTTTGACTGTATTCCATATCTGAGTAGCATAAGTTATGTTGTTGTGAATTGTTAACACTTTTTGTATGTGATATGCTTTTTGGTCATTATTATTTACAGTTTTATTGTCTGCTGCTTACAAGATGTTGTTTTCTTTATATGTTCAAATAAAGTGCTATATTTGTAATCATAACTTGCATAGAACTGTTTATCATTATTATGTATATTAAATATTCTTTAATTTAAACTACATGTTGCTGGTTTACTTTATGGGTACAAATATGTACAGTTACTGAGTTAGATGTGCTTACTATGATGTGTCTGCACAAGTATAATTTAATATTTTCTTCAGGGAATGCTGACAACAATTACTGATTACATGGGACATTCAGTAAAATATTAGCTACTTCTTTTTTTTTAAATTAAAGAATTATATTACATTATTATTTAAAATAACAAATATGCTAAGATAGATTGTATTTCTATTACATATGATAACATTTAGATATATATATTTGCTTTTGTGATTTGATGGACCAAATCAAACTGATTGTTTACACTTTCATGTTTTATTACATATTTACAAGTAGATATTCAATGTTCTTACAAGAAATAATAAATAAACCCTCAAAATGTATACATGAACATTTATCATTTTTAAATCATATAAATCAACAAACACTTTTTCCATCTCAACAAAAAGTTAATCAGTATATGGACATAGAATTTTGATTACATCGTTGACTTGGATATTTTGCTTCTCTGATGGAATTCTTTTTTAATTGCCAAAGACACGTGTCCATATTTTTATGAACAAGTGGATAAACACTACAAAAATCAGTACACAAACAAGATTTTTAACTGAAAGCATACATATAAATGACCCAAATATCATATTACCTGTTTGCAAGCCCCATTTCATTATTCAGATAATAAATCATTGAAGAAAAGAAAAGTGTAGCATAAAAATAATCACAGTGTGGGAACTTGGTCACTGTAAAAAAAGTTTAGGAACTACTTTACCAAGAAAATCATTCAAGTAAAGTAGTTCTGTTTAGATGAGTTCCATGGTTTTTAAGCCCTTTTTAATATGGACATCACCTTCAGTGTTTTTCAAGCGTGTATATTCTTAGGATGAATCACTTTGCAATTTCAGGTATTAAACAGGTTTAAGTTGTTATTGGATGAAAAAGCAATGACATAGGAAAATCACAGTATGTATGAAAATCATTGTTAAAAAAAAAAAAAAAACATTGTGGAAAAGAATGTTATACAGATCTACCTATCAGATCAGTGTAAAAATCACTGTAAAAAAATGTTGGTTTGTAGTGCCACTATTTAAGCCTTGTCCTGAGGACCTTGGTCTTAGTGCATGTGTATAGACATCGAAGATTAGCCTGTGCAGTGTGCACAGGCTAATCAGGGACGACATCTACTTTTTAAAAGGAGTTTTCCAGGAAGTCACTTAAACGAAAATCAAGTTTTTGCAGAAAAATGTCATTTCAAACTGCACAGGCTAATCTTGGACTACACTTTGTGCACATGCATTAAGTCCCGTTTTTCCACAACGAGACTCATATGAGTTGCTCAATTCTCGAACAACAGTAATCATCAATGTTTGCCCCCATGTCTACACAAGCCTCACTGCGTGGGCAGTTGATCAATGGGCGTGTGGAACTTGAAGTCCTCGGGGAGCAGCTGATGATCCTTGGGGTACATGAGCTTGTACGCCTGTCTAATGGTCACCTCTGCCACGCTGGCTATGTCTCCAATCTCTGTAAGGGGGTAAGGGAAACGTATAGACCAATATGACTCCAATCTTTGTAAGGGGTGACGGGAAACAATATAGACTGCTATGTCACCAATCTCTGTAAGGGGGCACAGGAATCAAAAATAGACTGATATGTCACCATTCTCCATAAGGGGTGAACCGGGAACAAATATAGACTGCTATGTCTCCAATCTCTGTAAGGGGTTAATCAGGAACAAATATTTACTGCTATGTCACCAATCTCTGTATAGTGTGAATGAGGAACAAATATAGACAACTATGTCACCAATCTCTGTATAGGGTGAATGGGGAACAAATATAGACTGCTATGTCTCCAATCTCTGTTAGGGGTTAATCAGGAACAAATATTTACTGCTATGTCACCAATCTCTGTATAGTGTGAATGAGGAACAAATATAGACAGCTTTGTCACCAATCTCTGTATAGGGTGAATGGGGAACAAATATAGACTGCTATGTCTCCAATCTCTGTTAGGGGTGAATGGGGAACAAATATAGACTGCTATGTCTCCAATCTCTGTAAGGGGTGAATGGGGAACAAATATAGACTGCTATGTCACCAAGCTCTGTAAGGTTTGAACAGGTAACAAATATAGACCGCTATGTTACCAATCTCTGTAAAGAGTGAACGGGGAACAAATATAGACTGCTATGTCTCCAATCTCTGTTAGGGGTGAATGAGGAACAAATATAGAGGACTATATCTCCAAACTCTCTAAGGGGTGAACTGGGAACAAATATAGACTGCTATGTCACCAATCTCTGTACAGGGGTACAGGAAACAAATATAGACCGATATGTCTCCAATCTCTCTAAGGGGTGATGGGGAACAAATATAGACCGATATGTTTCCAATCTCTGTAAGGGGGTACGGGTAACCAATATATAGACCGCTATGTCACCAATCTCTGTAAGGGGGTATGGGAAACAAATATAGACTGCTATGTGTCCAATCTCTCTAAGGGGTGATGGGGAACAAATATAAACTGATATGTCTCCAATCTCTGTAAGGGGGTATGGGAAACAAATATAGACCGCTATGTCACCAATCTCTGTAAAGAGTGAACAGGAAACAAATATAGACTGCTATGTCTCCAATCTTTGTAAAGAGTGAACGGGAAACAAATATAGACTGCTTTGTTCCCAATCTCTGTAAGGGGTGAACTAGGAACAAATATAGATTGCTTTGTCCCCAATATCTGTAAGGGGTGAACTAGGAACAAATATAGACTGCTTTGTCCCCAATATCTGTAAGGGGTGAACTAGGAACAAATATAGACTGCTTTGTCACCAATCTCTGTAAGGGGTGAATGGGGAACAAATATATAGACTGCTATGTCTCCAATCTCTGTAAGGGGTGATGGGGAACAAATATAGACTCCTTTGTCTCCAATCTCTGTAATAGGTTACACAGAAACAAATATAAACCGTTATGTCACCAATCTCTGTAAGGGGTGAACAGGGAACAAATACAGACTGCTATGTCTCCAATCTATGTAAGGGGTTAACTGGGAACAAATATAGACTGCTATGTCACCAATCTCTCTAAGGGGTGAACAGGGAACAAATATATACTTCTATGTCTCCAATCTCTATAAGGGGTGATGGGGAATAAATATAGACTGCTATGTCACCAATCACTCTAAGGGGTGAACAGGGAACAAATATAGACTGTTATGTCACCAATCTCTGTAATGGGGTGAACAGGGAACAAATATAGACTGCTATGTCTCCAATCTCTGTAAGAGGTGATGGGGAACAAATATAGACTGATATGTCACCAATCTCTCTAAGGGGTGAACAGGGAACAAATATAGACTGCTATGTCACCAATCTCTCTAAGGGTTGAACAGAGAACAAATACAGACAGCTATGTCACCAATCACTCTAAAGCGGTGAACAGGGAACAAATATAGACTGCTATGTCACCCATATCTGTAACTGGGTGAACAGGAAACAAATATAGACTGCTATGTCTCCAATCTCTCTAAGGGTTGATGGGGAACAAATATAGACTGCTATGTCACCAATCTCTCTAAGGGGTGAACAGGGAACAAATATAGACTGCTATGTCACCAATCTCTCTAAGGGTTGAACAGAGAACAAATACAGACAGCTATGTCACCAATCTCTCCAAAGCGGTGAACAGGGAACAAATATAGTCTGCTATGTCACTACTCTCTGTAAGGGGTTAACCAGGAACAAATATAGACTGCTATGTCACCAATCTCTCTAAGGCGTAAACAGGGAACAAATATAGACTTCTATGTCTCCAATCTCTACAAGGGGTGATGGGGAATAAATATAGACTTCTATGTCACCAATCACTCAAAGGTGTGAACAGGGAACAAATATAGACTGCTATGTCACCAATCTCTGTAAGGGGTGTACAGGTCATAAATATAGACAGCTATGTCAGTCACCAATCTCTCTAAGGGGTGAACAGGTAACAAATATAGACTGCTTTGTCACCAATCTCTGTAAGGGGTGAACATAGAACAAATACAGACTGCTATGTCACCAATCTCTCTAAGGGGTGAGCAGGGAACAAATATAGACTGCTATGTCACCAATCTCTGTAAGGGGTGAACAGAGAACAAATACAGACTGCTATGTCACCAATCTCTCTAAGGTGTGTACAGGTCATAAATATAGACTGCTATGTTACCAATCTCCCTAAGTGGTGAACAAGGAATAAATATAAACTGCTATGTCACCAATCTCTCTAAGGGGTGAACAGAGAACAAAGACAGACTGCTATGTCACCAATCTCTCTAAGGGGTGAACAGGGAACAAATATCAACTGCTATGCCACCACTCTCTGTAAGGGGTTAACCAGGAAAAAATACAGACTGATATGTCACCAATCTTTCTAAGGGGTGAACAGGGAACAAATATAGACTGCTATGTCCCCAATCTATCTAAGGGGTGAACGGGGAACAAATATAAACTGCAATGTCACCAATCTCTCTAAGGGGTGAACCGTGAACAAATATAGACTGCTATGTCACCAATTTCTCTAAGGGGTGAACCATGAACAAATATAGACTGCTATATCCCTCATTTCTCTATAGGGTTAACCGTTAACAAATATAGACTGCTATGTCACCAATCTCTGTACGGGATGAACAGGGAACAAATATAGACTGCTATGTCACCACTCTCTCGAGTATACATTTATTATTAGGTATCCTACATCTTTTTTAAGTTTTTTTGGTAAAAAATGTGCATATTAAATTGGATAGATACAGGTATTTTCCTGGCGTATATCAGTTTGATGAACAGACCCATTACCAAAACAAAAAGGTAAAAAAATCCCAATTTGAAAAACCATATACTATCCCCCCCCCCTAACGATATTTATTATACAACTATAATTTATATGATTTAGTTTCTCTAATTTGAATGATTATAGAGTTGTAATAAGTAAGTTTTTCCTCAATTAATGAATTTCTCACGCAAAAAAATCCCAATATGGAAATTGCTTCTTTCTCAAAATGTCCAGAAAAAGGCCAGATATAACAGTGACCAGTTGTTCACCTCTCTGAGTCTTCTTGTCCTCTGAAGCCTGTGAAGCCATGTAGATGGCAGCAGCTGCTACAGAGACTGGGCTGTGCCTGAAATAACAGGCACATACCGTACTTACCATGTAATACAGACAGCAAATACTGTACTTTACCATGTTTTACACACAGCACATACTGTATTTTACAATGTATTACCCACAGCACATATCCTACTTCACCATGTATTATGTAAAGCACATACCGTACTTTGCCATGTATTACTTACAGAATATACCATACTTTATTATGTATTACATACAGAATATACCATACTTTACCATGTATTACGCACAGCACATACCATTCTTTACCATGTATTATGCACAGAACATACCAATTTTTACCATGTATTACACACAGAACATACCGTACTTAGCAATGTATGAAGCACAGCACATGCCATACTTTAACATGTATGAAGCACAGCGCATATCAAATTACTTTAACATGTATTATGAACAGCACATACCATACTTTAACATGTATTACGCACAGCACATACGTTACTTTACCATGTATTATGCACAGCACCTGCCATACTTAATCAAGTTTTACACACAACACATACTGTACTTTACCATGTATTACGTAAAGCATATACCATACTTTACCATGTATAACACACAGCGCATACCATACTTTACCATGTTAAACATTGTAACGTAACGATTATTTGAACATTACCTTTTGAACATTAGAAAATCAGTTATTTAAAAAAATAACAATTTCATTGTTTAGCCTTATGTTTATAAAAACAATGATTTAATGGAGTGGTCATATATTCAATTTACTAATTTGTTGATACAATTTCCCTCATAGTAATATTGAAAAGACAGGCCCCAGGCCTAGGCCAATATGTCATTTATAAATATACATGCCTCAGTTTAATCCATGTTCTGTCAAGCAGATAGGCCAACACGTCATTTATTAGTTACACTCCTTTGGTAAATAGCTGAACTTTTCCTGTCTAAGTTACGCATCATTCCTTATATTACATCTAGTGTTCAATGGGTATATAAACAGTCACTTTTTGTATACTGAAGGAAGCCAGGTCACACTACACAACGAGGGATGTAGTTTCACAATTTCTAATTGTCACCGGTGTAGCCAATTAATGGTTTTGCTAGTATCTGTTTGATTTAAATATAACTGGACTTTGGAAAGTATTTGTGTTCAAATTAAGGAGCAAAAACGATATCAATGAAAACTGTGTCTATGTGTTAGCATCTTTTCAATTGAATAACGATACAACATACAGCACATACCGTACTTTTCCATGCATTATGCACAACACATACCACACTTTACCATGTGATACATACTTCACAAACCATGCTTTGCCATTTATTACACACAGCACATACCACACTTTACAATGTATTACGACAAAACATACTGCACTTTACCATGTATTGCATACAACACGTACCGCACTTAACCATGTATTATGTACAGCACATACCATACTTAATCATGTTTTATGCACAGCACATACCTGTACTTAACCGTGTATTACATACAGCACATAGCGTACTTTACCATGTATAACATACAGCATATAATGGTACTTTACCATAAATTACACACAGCACAAACCATAATTTACCATGTATAACACAATTTTAACCCCCTTAAATTTCAATTAAACAAGTCGGTGCATAATGCACATTGTTTGAACGATATTCTGAGTACTTTACTATGAATAACATGCAGTTTTAAACCCCCAAATTGCAATAAAAAAATATTTATGCACATTGTACACTGATTCAATGCAATTCTAAAAGCTAATTTTGAAAACAAGAGCACCGCATAACGGGTGCCAACGCTCGGCTGTGGGTGCAGTTTTGAATAAATGAAAGCTTGTCAGAATTGTTTTTTTAGAGGTCACAGTGACCTTGACCTTTGACCTAGTGACCCAAAAATGGGTGTGCCGTGTAGAACTCATCAAGGTGCAGCTACATATGAAGTTTCAATGTTGTAGGTTGAAGCAGTTACATTTTAAAACCAATGTTCAAAAGGTTAACAAAATGTTAAGGTTTTAGCACGATGCGGACGGCGGAAAGACACCACGAGCTGGCTATGACAATACCTCGTGTTTTCTCCGAAAACAATCGAGCTAAAAAAAATATTGCGCTATTGTAAATATCAATAATTAGCGCCATGTTTTGCAGTAATAAAACATCGGTTGTGAGTAATACACTATTAAGTGTGATGTCTAGTGATGAACATGGCCACAGTATTTAGTGTAGCATTTTAAAACAAGAAGGGTCCAATCACAAACATGTCCTTTTCTTTTTCTTTTTTTTCGTTTTGAGTTGGATCACAGCAGTCAGTAGAACTACTCACTCTATTCCTGGATTAGCTGGTTTACCAGAACTAAGTGCACATTCAAATGCGTGTAATTTTTGCGTGCTT
Organism: Dreissena polymorpha; assembly: GCF_020536995.1. NCBI lineage: Eukaryota > Metazoa > Mollusca > Bivalvia > Myida > Dreissenidae > Dreissena > Dreissena polymorpha. The sequence continues at coordinate 67,098,062 of NC_068361.1, read as the reverse complement.
ATTAACCTTTTACCACTAAGATATGTACTTTGAGAAATTGTAGTCAATCAGAAAATGAAATTAAAATTAAGACCTTTCTTACTAAATGAAAGTTTTAAAGGCTTCATTATTGAGCATCAAAAAGCATGAAATCTGAAGAGACTGCGAGATACTCGCAGGCTGTTCTTGTTTTATGCTGGTTGCATATCACCATTTTTCCCTTTGCTTTTGAGCATTCATGAAAGGATTAAGCAAGGCACACAATCGGGCTAAATAATGCATAGCCCCCAACACCATGACCACGCACCAATAAAATACAAACTGTAACATACCCTGGCACCAGGTAGAGGTCCACTGCCTTTGTTGCAATTAAGGGTATCACGTTTATACGTTTAAACGGTCGCGTTTCGTGTTTTGCCGATAAACGTTTACAAAATCAGTAAACGTTTAAACGGCAGTCAATATCAACATAATACATTTTAGTTCATTTCGTTACGACGTTGCAAAGCTTATTAACAGCTGCCGAAAAAGACTCATATTTGTATCATGTGCGCCAATGGCCCTTATTCACAATACCGTAAACATAACAATACACCATGTACGGCAATCTCCACGCAGAGTTGTCGTTCCTTGCTCTCACATACAACTCTGCGAAAGGCTCAGCACGCCATTTTGTCTACCAAATAGCTAAAACCGAACAAACGCATTCAATGTATATTTGATTGGATATTTTAGATCGCATGCATTAAATTAAGAAATATGACTTTTAAATGTACGATAAATCGTGCAAAAACTTGCGAGTTTTAATGCAACTCTTTGGAACTAGTGTATTGCCCATTTACGCAGATAGAATCATTCCACGCACTTGTAATGCACAAATGTAAACAATTGAACATAATGTTTATTGAGTGACGTTAGGAATTGCTTCGACGTGTGTATGTATGTTGGTTTATTAACATAAAAAAAACTAGTTCTGGCTTCCATAACTTTAAATGTCGCTTTTTATGATTTTTGACTGGCGCGACTTTATAGTTATGGACCAACCCCATTAGGAAAGTCAACCAGAAATTCCCGAAAAGTTGACAGTTAACAAAGACCGGCCCAAAACAGCTTTTAAATGCAGTTGTTGGCCCAAATCAACCACTTGATTGGAAAGATTGACATTTTTCACATTTAACTGATATATTCTTTCACAAAAAACTATCTTAAACATTTAAAATGTATCTATTCTGCTCATACATATCGAGAAAAACAGCGATGTGACAGACTTTCTTGAAATGCGAATCTCCCGAGATTTCACGGTCATATGACGTTATTTCTATTTTTAGTAACAAACCATGTGCTCAAGTGTTTTCAAATTCAGAATGACATTTCCCGGTATTTTAATTATACTGGCTTATTTTGTAAACAAATTGTAGTGTCAATACAAAGTCAAAGTAAATATTATATAAAACTACCTTATTCACAATGAAATCAGTCTTATTATCCACCAGACGTAAGTTGTTAATCACAAATAAAAGATTTCAGAAAACGAAAGTAATGTTTACAATTTCAGCATAAAATGTCAAGGTTTATCCGAAAGTATCCAAATGAAAACTCGTCACGTGACAAAGCGACAATGGCGTCAAAATTGTGAATTTCAGACTGATGAGAGTTATTTTCATCTAATGTAAGATGCATTTGAAACATCTGAACCTTAAAACATTCCTCGATGCAGTAATTTATATTCATTCACTAATATATGTAGAAATGTATCCAAGAAAATGAGCTTTCTTTGATTTATAGCGTGACATAAATATGTTACGACTCTGGTTGACTTTCGATACGGGGTTAGCTTCAGCGTACAGGTCGGTCAATACTATATAAACTGTACGCTGAAGTTTCTTTAGCTAAAAAAAAACATATCCATTTTATAATAATGAATTAAGACTGATATAAGATATCATGATGTTAGATGGTTTTCTTTAATGCAGTGAATGCAATGTAACCGTCGTGCAAGAGATTGTTTAGTATACTGTAACCTCAATGATGAACGCTTGGTATGATCATGACATGAATGAGACGCTTTCATAACAATAGTCCGTTCTGAGCCCAACACAGAGGTGAATGTAATGTATCCGTCGTGCAAGAGATTGCATGTACGGACTAGACGTCTTGAATATTTAAGGCGCGTCGGCACGAAGTGCTCGATACATTTTCCCCGCCATTTGTTGCATGAGCATGCCCCGAATCGTCTTGAACATTCGACGCGCGTCGGCACAAAGTGCTCGAGGAAAATTCCCCGCCGTTTCTTCATCGGCATTCATGTTTAGAGATATGGCGAACGAGATAGGTCGCGGCAAAAAAATCTCCGTATTGGAACTTTTTTTTACTAAATTGAAGTATGCGGAAAAGAAAAGGTTAAATGTAACTTGTGTGCAGCTGAGTTGGCGTTCAAAGGTGGAAGTACGGGGACCATGGCGAACCACATTAAACTGGTTCACAAGTCTGTGCGACTGGATGCAACTAAAACGTCCGCAGACGATAGTGAGAAACAGCAGCGGATTATGCCAAACCCACGATGTCTCGGCAAAAATGGATAGTTTGCACAGAGAAATTAGTCCTCATGTGTAAATGTAAATGGAGAAGGTTTCATTGACTTTTGTCGAGAGCTTAATCCGTCGTATGACGTGCCAGGCCCTAGCACAGTTTCAACTTACTTTACAAAAATGTACGAGTCGGAAAAAAGCGAACTGCTAATCGTATTATCCATGCAGACTGGCGTTGCACTGACATCGAACCATTGGACTAGCCTTGCAACGGAGGGCTATATTACAGTAACTTGTCACTTCATTGATGAAGGTAAGCGCAAACTATAAATGCATTGATATATTTTTAATTACATAATTTTATACCAAATCAGTTTATGGAAACCACAGTACAGTGGTACATTAATCATTTAATTATTTGAAATTTGACATTTAATTCGTATACATGTTTATAAATTTTAATGAAATAGGACATATTTTAAGTTTACTGTAGTGATGCAATGATTAAGTAAACAAATAAACGTCATGTTCGAGTTTATTAATTTGGATGTAGGAAAAAATACCTCATCACGTTAGGGAAATTTGAATGTTGACTTTAGTATAATGCCAAAAATGATATAGTATCTTGTAAAAAAAATGCTAATTTAATCATGTAAGAACTTAACTCGAGCTGTCAAAGAGCGACACACTGCAGAAAATACAGCTGCGAAAATCAAATTGATAACCCAGGAATTCGGCATTAAAGATGAGCATGTTTCCGTTATTGTAACTGACAATGCGTCGAATATGGTGGCGTGCGTACAACAACTTCAGTGGACTCACGTACGCTGTTTTGGACACACGCTACAATTGGTATCCGGACAATCGCTCCCACGGACAATCGCTCCTACGCAAATTTTCACAAGGCGAACAGTCGCTCACACGTTGTTTTGACAACCCGGACAGTCGCTCCTACATTATTTTGACAACCCGGACAGTCGTTCCTACATAGTTGTAACACCATGGCGATTGGTAATAAGTAATATATCCTACAATTAGATGCGAAACCTTAAAACATAGTATACGCCGATCAAAGCCTAACACCTATAATTAGCCGACAATTAAATTAACATTTTAATTTATAAATGTAAATATGAGCTAATTTCCTTTCTGTACATTCGTGTGCAAAATAGAATAAATACAAGTTAAATAAAGAACAACATTTCAACTTCTCGTGCGTTTTTTTATGTTTTATTCCATTCGCAAAATTGGCAATTCCAATAGATGTAATGTATTAACGGTTGTCCGGGGTGTCCATATAACGTATGAACGAATGTCAAAATAATGTAGGATCGACAGTCCGGGTTGTCAAAATAATGTAGGAGCGACTGTCCGGTTTGTCAAAATAATGTAGGAGCGACTGTCCGCCTTGTCAAAATTAGCGAAGGAGCGATTGTCCGTGAGAGCGATTGTCCGGGATTCGCTACAATTGTCCATTCGCGGTGCGTTTGAGAAGTCGGAGACTATCAAAAAGCTACTGGTTTCATGCAAAAGATTAGTAAAACACTTCCGAAAATCCGTAATCGTCTCAAATGCACTCGAAGAAAAACAAAAGCAAATGGGCTCCAAGGAAAACAGCTTAATCATTGACTGTGAAAAAAGTTGGAGTTCATCATACGACATGCTCGAAAGGCTTCTCGAACAGCGTTTACCGGTGTATGCCGTCTTGCATGACCCAGCCGTAACAAAGATGGCTGATGCGCGCTCTCTTAACCTAACTGATCACCAGTTGAAAATAATCGAGGGTCTGGTCCCGGTTTTAAAACCGCTATATTTTACAACGAGAACAATGTGTTCAGAGCTTCACCCTACCGTCGATGGTATTTACCCGATACTTTTCAGTATAATAAACCACCACCTCGCTGAGAATGCCCAAGACACTCCCGCTGTTGCAAAATTCAAGAAACAGTCCTACCAAGTTACTCCCAGAACGGCTAGATTTTATCCATCGCTTATCAGCAGAACTAATCAGTGTTAACTGTTCTGTGGTCATAAAGCATACTCCCCTGTCAGGCTGACCACAGCCTGCTTGGCGAAAATAAATAAACCCAGGTGTTATCTCTGGCCAGATCTAAATCCGCTGCACATGTTTCAGAGGGTTATCGACCAGTGTAATTAGCAGTTGTGCCAAATATTAATTGCCAAAAAAAATGGATGTGTATAAAACGGGTAAGCTTGAAATTTGTTAGTAAAATAATTTAATGTTCACCTTTGTTAGATTTTAAATTTGACAAGAAACTAGCACCGAACATGTATTATGAAATGATTGAAATTAAATCTAATAGAACTTATATGATTTTAAAAGATAGTTTTCTTTACTCTTTCAGAATCTTTTTTTGCTGAGAAGGGACCTCCTTTGAACGGAACATACTATAGCAGCGGAAAGTGTCGTCCCTGATAAGCCTATGCGGAGTGCAAGGCTAATCCGGGACGACACTTTAACCAAATGCATTAAACCCCGTTTTCCCAGAGCGCGGCTCAGATGAAATTAAAGAGCGTTTTGATATTTAACCACATTCTCTTGGGTCGAGGATAGGAATACACTGAAGCTTTTGAAATCAACTTAATATTAACTAGAAATAGCGCGGCAGATGTCGACGCGTATCCCCACACCGCCCGTGTTGAAAGAAGAGATGTTCAGTATAAAAGTGACGTCACGCCAATTGGTGAATAAATGAAGAAGTTATGTTAAAACAAAATTTTGGGCCCCACCCCAACCCCCATTCTCCTCCATCTCCTCCTACACTATTAGCACTAGAACCTTGAAACTTACACACATGGTAGCTATGAGCATATGTGCGACGGTGCACTATTTGGAATTTTGATCTGACCCCTGGGTCAAAAGTTGTTATCATGTGCGTCGCATGTTGTAAGTAAACCGAGTTTTTTTTTCCCATTTTATCATTTATTTACCCATAACTTTTGACCCAGGGGTCAGATCAAAATTTCGTCACCGTCACCGTCGCACATATGCTCATAATTACCAAGTTTCAAGGTTCTAGTGTCAATAGTGTGGGAGAAAATATGGTCCGATCAAAAATAAAGCGGAGATCAATACAATATCCCCACGCGTTTAAAAAACGTGGGGATTAATAAACATTCATAAATTACTTGTTAATATTTCACTTTAAAAACTTCATGCATGGCTTAATCCGAATTAATACAAATCCGAGATAAAAAGCAAATTAACGGGGAGCTTTAGGGTAGACAAAAACGAGTTGAAATGAAATGAATAAACCGAAAAAGAGAATCTGGATTGATCTATGGCAATCAGAACTGATGTTCAGGTCCCGCTGCGAATTTAATAAACCGTAAGTGTTTAAAATATTAATAAATTCATGTTCGCGTTTTGATTACCAAAGATTGACGAAGCACAACGTATACATTCAGACAAGGACGTGTGTTTTCAGTCCAAAGGAGTGTTTACTTAGCTTGCGGTTTGGAATTTGCATAAGTAACAATAAACGTTGTTCGAGTTTGTCGATATTTAGCTTTTACATTATGGTCGGTTGAAGATGAAACCAGTTGGAAACTCTGGGGGTGCGCATTTTCTTCCATTCATCCCTTCGTCCATTCCGTTTCGTAATCACTGTGAAAAAAATTCATTTTAGATTTTGTAAATTACTTTGCGGAATCATTCAGCATCATAAGCGGATGTGTCATTCACACTCTAAGGCCAAGGTCACACTTAGAGGGAAAAGATCGAATTTGTAATCTCTTGCTTATGAATGCTCAATGGCCGTGTCATTAGAGTCGCGTTCTGAGAAAACTGGGCATAATGCTTGTGCGTAAATTGTCATCCCAGATTAGCCTGTGCAGTCCGCACAGGCTAATCAGGGATGACAATTTCCGCTTTTATGGAATTTTTCGTTTAAATTGTGTCTCTTCTTGGCGAAAATCCAGTTTAGGCGGAAAGTGTCGTCCCGGATTAGCCTGTGCGGATATCATAGGCTTATCTGGGATGACACTTTTTTTTACGCACATGCATTATGACCAGTTTTCTCAGAACGGAACTCATTATAGGAAAAGGTTCGAGATTAATTTGAAGAAAGGAATATTCATAATTATGAGACAATGCGACGCGCGAAGTCCGTACTTCCTATGTCATATTCCTGTACATAGGTATATTGTTGTCCTGCCATTTCAAAAGATTGAAGGGATGAAATAACTTGGCGGAAATTTAAAAGACATGAAGATATCTGTAAATATCACTTGAAACTGGTCTGCTGATTGAAATGCTCCATTGACTGTCTATTAAGGCATGATTATGAAAAGTAAATTTATTGAACACCTATCCAAAAAGGACATACGAAATACTTAAACGTGCATGCACACACTTTCACCGAGGCATTTTCGAAACCTAGGCTACATGTCGAGCCCATTGTCAATACTACCTCTAATAATTTGAGTCGCGTTCTGAGAAAACTGCACAAAATGCATGTGCGTAAAGTGTCGTCCCAGATTAACCTGTGCACTCCGCACATGCTAATCATGGACGACACTTTCCGCCTCAATTGGATTTTTGCTAAGAAGAGACTTCATTTATACGAAAAATGTCATAAAAGCGGAAAGTGTCGTCCCTGATTAGCCCGTGCGGACTTCAAATTGAAAAATGTATAGCACACCATCTCCACATGGTTAATACTGCTGGGAAATGATTTTAAAATTGCATTTTCTTACAAATTAACCTGCTATTTTATATACGGACACATTAAAAACACTTATAAGTTATATGGACGTTTAGAAACGTATTCAACAAACGTGTTATCTTTTTTTTCAAAAATCGATCCGAATGTCGAAATTGCGAATCGTGAATCTCTCTCTGAGTGATTCAGTTTTTTTAATACACTCCAATATGTGACTGGCTGACCCCTGATGATTGACCGAGTGCCTGGTTGTAGACCAATTATATACATGTATACTGCACCTGGTCATATGATACAGCGACGATCTCGGGGTTATACATTAAGTATGATGTATCGTATCCAGAATTATTCATTTAAAATATTGCGACCATATGGCCGTTCGCCGTCTTACACCAACCCGTGCATAGCTACGATAACAATCTAATAACAAGTGAAAGTACAACTCCCCAACCTTCCCCTTTAAAACTTCTCATTTACAGTGTTTTTCGCAAAACACGATCCAAAGACTACAAAAATGCCTCCGAAAGCAGAAACAAAATAATATAATTTGCAACAGATACAAAAGCAACGCGACTCAAACAGCCAAAAACCCGTCATAAAGCTATAGTATCATTGCCAAAATTAAAAATAACGGACACGATCAGTATTTGAGCCACTGTGTGAAAACGGGTATTCATGCATGTGCGTAAAGTGTCGTCCAAGATTAGACTGTGAAGTCCGCACAGGCTTATCAGGAACAATACTTTCCGCATAAACTGGTTTTTTCGCTACGTAAAGACTTCATTAAAACGAAAAATACAATAAAAGCGAAAAGTGTCGTCCCTGATTAGACTGTGCGCACTGCACAGGCTAATTTTGGACGACACTTTACGCACAGGCGTTAAGCCCCGTTTCACAGAGCGCGGCTAATTTATTGAACGTCTCTGAAACCGGTATTTCCTCCAAATATAGCACATTTTCCTAATCCACGATGTTGTTAAAAAAGTCTTAACTTGAATAGCGAACACCGTCGCTTATGTCCCAATCCACAGGTGCAGACGGCGCTATTTGGTTTAAACATTAATGTTTTTTCCATGAAATTTCCTTGCTAGAAAAGTATGGGTTACAATCATGACAGTACTAAATATACATGTATATAGAAGCTTATCATTCTATTATTATAAATTGACAAGAATTCTAAAAAGTTTATGTGGCATACTATTTATGCTATCTCAACTTGTTTATATGGACATTAATAGATGTACATTGAAAAAGTAAGGAATATTCAATTGATTACTTCTGAATAATGTGATATGTGTAATGGAAAATATCTTCATTATAATTTTATATAACATAATTATAATTATGCTCTGAGATCATTACATACTCTTCGCATTTATATACTTTCCATTACATAGTTTAATTAACATTAATTAATATGTTGTTCAATTCAATAATAAACTATGTACATGTTCTGTTCTGTTCATTTTATTTTAATCCATCATTTAAATACAAGCACGATGCTCTTTATTAAAATGTGCTTTAGTTAATTATTATTATCTCGTTGATACCTTTTAAAATGCATTCCCCTGTATTTTTCTACAATCAAATTATTCATTTAGTGTGTGAGCGATGTTTAACCCTCTGAATTATCAGCATTCTAGAGCAATATCTTGGAATTAGATATGGCCAATAAATACCCTAATGTTATGACTTCCAACAGTGCGTTTCACAGCACCTTGATAATGACCCCTGAACAGTTAAATAGATAAGACCTGATCTTGTGGAATATATGGAGAAAGGAGTAACCGAGTAGGACAGGAAAGACGTTCATTCTGATTTGGTGAAAAGGTATCACATTGACAATGACGAAATCACATCAAGCTTGCCGGTCATTTGCATTTTTCTTGATCCCAGGTACAGATCATTGCCGTTTCTGACGGAGCCCCAGCGGAAACTGGTTCATGAGAGCGTGCTTGAGCGTGTGGACGCTTTACAGTTACCGATGTCTCAGCCGATAATGTACAGCCGATAGCCCAAATATAATCTCTCAACCAGGGCCAAGAAAGCGATCAAAACTTAACCAAGATGACATGGCATTTTTGTTAGGTGGATATTTCCAGGCAACAACCAGTGCTACACCGTCAAATGGTGTCGAAGAACTTGAGCGTTATCTGTGTGATAAAGCTGTCTCATTAAGTCAAAGTCCATTTCTGTGGTGGAAATTGAACATGGACACCTATCCACGACTTGCAGTTCTTGCGAGAAAACTGACCGGTGTCCCAGCAACTTCCGTACGATCGGAGCGAGTGTTTTCCGTTGCTGGAGCTACCGTTACTTAGCGTAGGGCGTCTCTAGACTCTACAACAGTGGACAAACTGGTGTTCCTCCACAAATCCAGTGACAAGTAGTGAGTAAACTTTTACGGGACGACGCAAGCGAGTTCATTACTGAATACTGATGCAGCCGTTTTAATGTATCTTGTTTAATAAAACATTGAACATTTTACAACAGGTTTACTCTTATTGAAGAAATGTGGGTTCGATATTTATTCGTCTTTGTTACAAAATATTACGGCATGTTAGTACACAAAGTGTAACCCAATTGTTCGACAACGACGAGTACAGTTGGTTTTAATATGCCGTCATTGCGCTAATGCGATATGCACTGAATATAACTTCCGGATATAATAAGCATGTGTACCCGTACTACTTTCAGTTTGGAAATGCGATGGCACTGATGTTTTTAAAACGAACATGGGGAAGCCGTTTAAACGGTAACGTTTCGTTTAATTCATTTCGTTTAAACGTTTAGCAAAATCTGTAAACGTGATACCCTTAGTTGCAATGTATGTAGCAGCCTTCTGAATAGTCTGAGACAGGGCAAGGTTAGAACAGAAACGGGCCTGAAAATACATAGAGAATTTCAAACTGCTTGGGTAAGAACTGAAAATACACAGATGATTATCAAACTGCTTGGTTAAGAACTGAAAATACACAGATGATATCAAACTGCTTGTTTAAGAACTGAAAATGCACAAATGATATCAAAATGCTTGGTTAAGAACTGAAAATACACAGATGATATCAAACTGCTTGGTTAAGAACTAAAAATACCCAGAGGATATCAAATTGCTTGGTTAAGAACTGAAAATACACAGAGGATGTCAAACTGCTTGGTTATGAACTGAAAATACACATAGGATATGAAACTGCTTGGTTAAGAACTAAAAATACACAGAGGATATCAAACTGCTTGGTTAAGAACTGAAATACACAGAGGATATCACACTGCTTGGTTAAGAACTAAAATAGATAGAGGATATCAAACTGCTTGGTTAAGAACTAAAATACACAGATGATATCAAACTGCTTGGTAAAGAACTAAAATACATAGAGGATATCAAACTGCTTGATTAAGAATTAAAATACATAGAGGATATCATACTGCTGGGTTAAAACTGAAAATACACAGAGGATATCAAACTGCTTGGTTAAGAACTGAAAATACATAGAGGATATCAAACTGCTTGGTTAAGAACTAATATACACAGATGATATCAAACTGCTTGGTTAAGAACTGAAAATACACAGAGGATATCATACTGCTTGGTTAAGAACTGAAATACATAGAGAATATCAAACGGCTTGGTTAAGAACTAAAATACACAGCGGATATCAAACTGCTTGGTAAAGAACTGAAAATACACAGAGGATATCAAACTGCTTGGTTAAGAACTGAAATACATAGAGGATATCAAACTGCTTGGTTAAGATCTAATATACACAGAGGATATCAAACTTCTTGGTTAAGAACTGAAAATACACAGAGGACATCAAACTGCTTGGTTAACCCATTACCACTAAGAAACATATTTTGATGCATTTGTAGTCCCATAGAAAGTTAAAGTTAATTAAAGACCTTTCTTAATAAATTCAAGTTTAAAGGCTTTATTTCCAACCCTTAGATACTGATGAGCAGCAAACAACGTAAAACCTGAACAGTCTGACAGTTACTCGTATGCTGTTCTGGTTTGATGCTGTTTGCACATTTTTAATTTGCTTCTGAGTGGGAAAGGGTTAAGAACAGTAATAATTTGCCTTTCCATGACAAATATCTCAACCCCCTGTGAGTGTATTAAAAAGTGTCTCAGGTCCCTCCACAACAGTATTATGTGAGGACACAATGTGTCCCAGCACGCTTACCTAATTACCTTATTAGACATGGATAGAAAGTTTGGATGATTTTTTAATAGTAACAGCAATTTACAGTAATTTTCTTTTCACTCAAACATATTTAATTCTTGTGAAGTATTGTGCAGTAAGGTGAAACCTTGTACCTAGAGGAAACCCGACCTTTCTGGTCTTGGCCGTGACCTTCACCAAGCAACTGTGCCAACCGGACATCCATAAACCTCAACCAGCTGTATATAGAGAGTTATTGGGAAGAGGGGACATGAGTAATATGCCCTACCACAGGACCAATTTTGTCTGTGTATTGCAAGTCTTATGATATCATGGTGTTATCATAATTATAGTGATGTATGGTGATGTAATACATAAAAATATGGAAGTGGCGAAATTGATATGTTAGCAGGACTTTAAAATTAAATGTCTTTGTTGCCAAAATGGCTTATGTAACAACAGCTTTAACACAGGAAAACAGAAAATAATGGTGTCAAATTCAAACACAGGGTTAGTACTTATCAGTTATGTCAGGGTGCAAAGTTTGGTTTCCATTATTTCTTACACCATAGCAATCACATTTTTTGTCTAACGAAAAAACTAAAATTAAGTGCATCTTAACCATATGGCCCTATTTCCACATACCAAGTTTCCCCAAACTAGCTGTGTTGCTGAGGTTTTGAAGAATCTAGATTTAAGGGTTCAATTATTTTTGTAACCAAAGCAATAAAAACAAGAGGGCCTGAAAGGCCCAAAGTCGCTCACCTGAGAAAACAAGATATTATTGGAACAAATCTTCTGACCAAGTTTCATGAAGATTGGAAAATAAATTTGGCATCTAGAGTGTAAACAAGGCTTTACTATATCCATATATGGAAAAATGCCCCGCCCCCCTGGCAGCCATGTTTTTCAACCAACCGGCATCATGTTTGAATTCTTCCAAGATATTATCGGGATGAATCTTCTGACCAAGTTTCATGAAGATCGGACAGTAAATGTGGCCTCTAGAGTGTTAAAAATGTTTTACTATAGCCATATATAGCCATTTAAGGAAAAATGCCCGGCCCCTTGGCAGCCATGTTTTTCAAGCAAACGTAACCATTTTCGAACTCATCCAAGATATCATTGAGACCAATCTTCAGACCAAATTTCATGAAGATTGGAAATAAATGTGGCCTCTACAGTGTTAAGAAGGCAAATGTTGACGCCGCACAACGGACGACGGACAAAAGGCGATCACAAAAGCTCACCATGAGCACGTTGTGCTCATATGAGCTAAAAAGTGTATGTCAATAATATTGGAATAGAGTGCATATTCCCCACATGTCTCTCTATCCCTGTACTGAGTTTCATCAGTTTTGCTTAAGTACTTTGGGCAGGCTGGTCTGGACCTATGCAGGCCTCATATGGCGTAAGACCCATTTCCCCATGATGTGACTTATACAGCACTATTGCTACACTCACCATGAAGTCTTCAGTAGTGATGAGGTCAACATTGGTCTCCAGGGCCTTCAGTATCAGTTTGAACACCCGCCCTATCTCTTTCTTGGACACCTTGGACACTGCACAAATCTCTGTAACAATAGCACACACAGAATTGCCTACTTGGGAATTTATATTTTTGTGGAGGTCTAATATTCACACTCCTGCCATTTTACATTATCATGACCAACCCAAGTATTTATTTGAGTGAATTTTGTTTGACCATATCCTAGGTTGGCGCTAAGGAAAACAAGAGAGCCATGATGGCCCTGTATCGCTCACCTGACTAACCTTGAAACATCAACTTAAATTCTCTCAGACCCATATACAATCCCAAGCCAGATTTCATTAATTAATACATTCTGACAAAATTTCATTAAAACGTGAGGAAAACTGTGACCTCTTTCATCTACACAAGGTTTTACTAGAATTGGCCCGGTGACCTAATTTTTGACCCCAGATGACCCATATACGATCCAAAATCAGATATTATCAAGAAAAACATTCTGACCATATTTCATTAAGATCAGATGAAGACTATTACCTCTATTATCTACACAAGGTTTTTCTATGATTTTACCTAGTGACCTAGTTTTTTACCCCAGATGACCCAAATACAATCCCAACCCAGATTTCATCAAGATTAACATTCTGGCCAAATTTTATTAAGTTTGGATAAAAACTGTGACCTCTACTGTCTGCAAAAGTTTTTTTTAAACTTTGACCTAGTGACCTAGTTTTGACCCTAAATGACCCTAATACAATACCAACCCAGATTTTAACAAGACGAGCATTCTGACCAAATTTCATTAAGATCTGATGAAAACTGTGACCTCTTTTGTCTACACAAGGTTTTTCTATTATTTGATCTAGTGACCTAGTTTTTGACCCCATAAGACCCAAATATAATCCCAACCCAGATTTCATCAAGATAAATATTCTGACCAAATTTCATAAAGATTGGATGAAAACTGTGACCTCTATTGCCTTCACGAGGTTTTTCTATTATTTGACCACGATTTTGACACCAGATGACCCAAATACAATCCAAACCCAGATTTCATCAAGATAAACATTCTGACCAATTTTCATAAAGATTGGATGGAAACTGTGACTTCTATTGTCTACACAAGGTTTTTCTATTATTTGACCTAGTGACCTAGTTTTTGACCCCAGATGACCCAAATACAATCCCAACCCAGATTTCATCAAGATAAACATTCTGACAAAATTTCATAAAGATTGGATGGAAACTGTTACCTCTATTGTCTACACAAGGTTTTTCTATTATTTGACCTAGTGACCTAGTTTTTGACCCCAGATGACCCAAATACAATCCCAACCCAGATTTTATCAAGATAAACATTCTGACCAAATTTCATAAAAATTGGATGAAAACTTGACCTCTACCGCTACACAATATTTTCTATTATTTGTCCTAGTGACCTAGTTTTTGACTCCAGATGACCCAAATACAATCCCACCACAGATTTTAAAATAAACATTTTGACCAAATTTCATAAAGATTGTATGAAAACTGTGACCTCTATTGTCTACACAAGGTTTATCTATTATTTGACCTAGTGACATAGTTGTTGACCCCAGATGACCCAAATACAATCCCAACCCAGATTCCATCAAGATAAACATTCTGACCAAATTTCATAAAAATTGGATGAAAACTGTGACCTCTTTTGTCTTCACAAGGTTTTTCTATTTTCTGACCTAGTGACCTAGTTTTTGACCCCAGATTACCCAAATACAATCCCAACCCAGATTTTTTCAAGATAAACATTCTGACCAAATTTCATAATGATTGGATGAAAACGCTGACCTCTACTGTCTACACAAACAAATTGTTGTCGGACGCACACACGCACGCACGCACAACGGACGCCGGACATCACACGGTCACATAAGCTCTCCATGTCACTTCGTGACAGGTGGGCTAAAAAGTAGAAGCCAAATTTCAGCACTACGATGACGACTCACATAATAATCTAATTTGCTCAATGAATAACATAATTAGTATCATGAATTTAGTTTAGTTTAAACCTATTTATTTTAGCTCGATTGCATAGAAAGTAATTCCTACTTATTTGATATGCTCTCGAGTCCGTTTCCTGGGCCTATAGAACCAGTACTTGGTGTCTATATGGGAGATCGAAAGAACGCTCCCACAGCGGGGAATGAACCCGTGACCTCCCGGTCGCTAGGCGGACGCCATATCCATTACACCACGGCGACCTCGAATTTATAGGTATCAACAAGCATTTTAAATTATCAATCAAAACATATTGAAAAAAATTATTTGTTACCTGAAATCAAATACTTTCATGTTTGTTTTTCATTTCATTTATATTAATATTTATTTTCATGCATTGGCAGTAACGGTATACAATGTAAGAGCTTTCCTCAAGATTGTTTTCAGACGCCCCAGTATGTAATTGGATGGGTCTTACGATAGGTAACTCCTATCCGCCACCCCCCACCCACCCTCGTCCAATTTGTTTGCAAACGTACTTGCCAAATGACGTAGTCTGGTGCTTCTTGATTCTTTAAAAATACATTCAATGCAACAATTGTTCGTGAATTGGCATATTTATTTATAGTTTCAAGAGATCATGTATTCAAATTTAATTTGTTCAGTCTAAAATACTGCATGTACTAAGTTGCTAGTCTATGTTTAGTTACAGCACATCATCTGTTGCAAAAAGCACGCTTCCTATGCATGGCACTTGACATTGCAAACGACAACAATAATTTCCCGTTCTATATTAAAACACAGTTTTGCATGTCATGCATGTATCGTGAATGATTAATATCACGTGGCTGTAGAAAATATGTGTAAAGTTCTATAAATAGACATGATTAAATAAACATGCACTGGAATTAAATTGGTACTGCATCACATTATTAACGGGTATTGTTTTTTACAACTTACTCTACCTAAGTAATTAATTGCTCATCATTCGCAATTAACTTTTCATAAGTAACAAGTGTTTACAATTAAAAGTTGTGATGATGATGCCCGAAGCAGTCTTAAATGTACTGTTCTATTTCCCGTTTTTTATTCCGTACCTGGTAAAACTGTGAACTCTTACTTCATGCCCTACGTCAATCAAAAATAATGTTCGCCAGTTAACTCCGCCCACATACGCATTCTCGTAACCTATTGGATGGTGAACATTACAGTTTTGTGCCTGGAAAGTTACCTGAGAATTTCCCGTGATGCATCTTACATGACTGTGTGTAATGTGACTCTATTATTTGAAACGCCTGTCATGGTATCTGTTATTAGTGGATTATCTCTTACCCAATGTGGCGTTTATGGCCATAATCTGTGAAAGAAGGTAACGAGTAGGTACCATGTTCTCTTTAAAAAGGGAATAATGATACACTTATAGAGAAACATAGATTTTTTGTAAATCGCCATTTTCGCTTAAATTTTAAACTTTAATCGCCATCAGAAAGATTCAATCGCCTATGGCGATTTTGGCGATCGGAAACGTTAACATAGCCATATCTCAAGAGTACTTGTTCATATTCACATGAAAAGAGTTTGTCATTCATAAAACATCCTTACAATTTAATGTCGTTACATCCATCGTTTATGATATATATGAGCTTCACCATGGAAAAACGGGACTTAATTCACGTGAGATTTTTATTTAAAACAGACCTCATTTAAACAAATAATTTCATTAAAGTGGAAAGTGTTATTTCTGATTATCCTACACAGACTGCAGAGGCTAATCTGGGACGACATTTTATGAACATGAATTAAGCCCAGAGCTTTCGCATAGCAATATAAAGAAGTGAAACTCCAGCTGCTGGAGCAGTATTGAATTTTCATTAACAACAATTAGTTGGTCCTTTATTTAAGGCAAGTGACCGATTGCCCAAACAGTACAAAACAGCACAATACAAACCAACATAAACACAAAATATGAATAAAGCTGGGGTCACCGCCTTGGAACGGTCAATGCAAAGCATAGGGGGTTTAAACCTGGTTATAGAGCGCTCAACCTCACACTTGGCCCAGCAATATTCATAATACATTTAAGTGTAAATAAAATTTAACGTCATAGCATAGTAACTCAAATTAAACAATAATAAAAGGGAATTAAAACGCATTCACTTTAATTACTATTTAATTACTCAATTGCATTGAAGATACAAGAGTAACAGAATTACAACTATTAACAATTGTCAACTACATTCCTTCTTTATAGAAAAGATTTGAGAATGTAGAATCATAGAGTTAATATCTCAGATAATCATCGCGCAAATACAGGAAGAAGCAGCAACAATGGGTGTAAAAATTCCATATTACATAGCTTGGTTGTTTATGTGACTGCTAAACAAATTAAAAATAATTAAATCAAACAAGAAACGCCTATCAGAGAGAAAATATAAATAAAATGGAACGTTATAAACCCAATGACCTATGCATGTAGATTACAACTGGGAAAGTCGGTCGTATGACGTCACAAAAATCCATAATGACATAATGACGTGAACAAATTCCAAGGGCAGTCCTAAATAAAAATATTAATGGGGCTGTGCTACTAATAAAACAAGTTTACGTGATTTAATATTAAGAAGCAAATGAATACAAATGGTAATTCCATTAAAGCGACATTATTGGAATCAAACAGTATATAGGTGTTTTGACAACTGAAGACAGAAATGACCTGATGTACGATTTGAGTCCAAATGTAGTTTACATGCAGATTTGTTCATACGACACAATGACACAATTTTATTCAACAGTGAAAAATGCCTATAATGTAGTATTCATGCAGATTTGTTCATACGACACAATGACACAATTTTATTCAACAGTGAAAAATGCCTATAATATCACTAATGATTCCAAATTTTAAGGGAAGAAAGATATAGTGAATCGAAAACCATCAAACACGTGTTTTTAAGTACATAAGCATCGTATCCTTTTGATAAAAACAAGTTAATTAAATTGAAAAGTTTAATATGAACATTTGGTTTAACATATTTTAATTTGCGGACACGCTTCAAAACATCTCCGTAAAATGATGGATGGGAGATTCCATTATTTAAATGCCATTTTAAAGAAACATTATATTTTGAAATTAAATCACCATACTTAGAGTAAAATCTAGCAAATTTATTTCTTAGGTTATGATACAAAAAGCCTTGTTTTAGCAATTTTTTAGTTAATATTAGATTACGATCATTAAAATCTTTAATACACGAACATGCTCTGGCATAACGTACCAACTGCGAAATGTAAATACCATAGGAAGGTCCTTTAGGGATGTTGCCATCTAGAAACGGAAAATTCACAATTTCAAAGTTAAAATCGTCCCGTTTGTCGTATAAACTAGTTTTGATCAAATTATTATTAATAGTTAAATGTAAGTCTAAATACGCAGCGTCTGTATTGGATATACACGATCTATTTAAGACTAGTTCTTTTGGGTAGATTTTGTGAATATATTGTTCAAATAATGTATTATCTAAATTAAGTATGTCATCAATGTACCTACTAGTAAGGTTAAAACAATTAATCAAATCTACTTGCTTAGTTTTAGATAATTCTAACATAAATTCGCTTTCATAACAATATAAAAAAGGTCAGCTATAAGTGGCGCACAATTAGTACCCATAGGAACGCCAATAATTTGTTTAAATATTTTACCATTAAATTCAACATACAAGTTATCCAAAAGAAAAGTAAGTGCTGCACAAAAGTCAAGACCAGTCCAAATGATGTAATTATCTAATATCTGATTAGTAAAAAAAAGCTGTTTTAGTGTTTAAAGCTAGATACAAACATTTCTCTCTAGCAAAAGTTTTTTCAATCAAAGAGACAAGTTTTGATTTTATTAAAGCGTGAGGAAGCGTTGTATATAGTGTCGAAAAATCATAAGTACTTACCTGTGACACCTTATATTTTTTATTTTCAATTTTTTCAATAACTTCTAAGCAAGCATCATTTACAATAATCAGAATTCACCTTTGAATGTCCTTGGTACACCCTCCTGACGACAAGCTATGTACATGCACGCAGAGCAGACGGCATCATTACTACGACCTTTCAAGGATTTTGTATCATTGACCTGCTTAAACAGGGTGTTTTTACGTTCCTAGGATGAAATGCACAATTGGGGTCTCCTCTGACAGAATTTTTTTTTTTGCAAATTAAAATTATTGTAAGGAAAATTATGTTAATTTAGATCAATGTTATTACAGTCCACTTTCGTTATCTCGAAGTTGGCGGGAACAAGAAAAAATATTGAGATAACGAGATTTCGAGATATCCGATAAGGTATTTTTAAAACAAAATGAGACGAAAATTTTAACATCTATATACCTGCTAAGTGGTCTAACTAAAGGCGTCACCGTGTGGTAAAATAGTCTCTAGTACTCTACTACCCTATCTATTACCTGATACATACGCGTTTTAACGAGGCACGATTAAATTTGTTTGCTATGTAAATGCTTAAAATGACGTTTTAAGTGTTACAGAATTGCATGAACACATGCGGTTATCATTTTTCTAAACTGTCGAGTAAACATCTGGTTATGTTGCTTTTTAAAGTTATGATGCAATTGACGTCCAATCAAGACGAGGGTTTTCTATCTGAACATGCGTAAATCACGTTCCGGAATACTGAACTGTACATGTACATTATGTAGTTCTGCAACTTTGCGACGGTTTATATACGCAAAAATATAACTCAAAGCATTTTGGAATGTTGTTTGTTAAAACAATTAGTCTTTCGGCCTTTCGGCAGGCTGGGTATTAATTGCAGTTAACGTGACAGGCCTTACTCAAGAGTTAATGGCTAACGACATTACACACGTGTGATCATGGATGCAATTAACGGATTGATTATCTACCGCATAGAATCGGGAGCAGCCTGGCGAAGCGTGACGGTGAAGTATCTCAGAAAAAATTTCTCACCTTTGCCGACACCGGGACAGTTATTCGCACATAAACCACAGTTAATACATGCAAAATCGGGACTCGGGATACATTTTTATATCCAGATATCGAATTATTCTACATAACAAAAATCGAGATATGGGATGTTTATTAATATATATAAAGAAGGAAAAAAGTTGGGACACTGAGCTTACTTCGACATATCGAGAAAATCGAGATATCCCATGTCGTGATAACGGGAGTAGCTTGTATATTTATAAATCTTATGTAGCAAACAAGAAACATGTATCTTGTAAGATAGATTATCAACAATACACTACTACTGGCTACCTGGATATACAGAAAAAAACATTTATATTCGTAAATATAAAATTTCATTCTTTTTTATGTGTTTGTATTCAATTAGTTTTACGCTCAACACATGGATTCAACATAAATGTTTGTCCAATAATAATGATTTTACAGTAATTGACCAATAACTAGTTTATGCCCAGTCCATATAGATTGTCATCTGACGATTTCTATCCATACATACGGAGACCATCTCTGGAAGGTTCAGCCTATCAGCCATCTGTCTGATCTCTCGGAACGCGTTGATCAAAGCTCTGTCTGCACTATTCACCTGTGGGCATACAGAAAAGTGTCATAAAGCGACCCCCTACAGCTATATGTTTATCAAGAGACATCTTATAAGTTTCTGTGAATAAATATTTTCAACCAAATGTGTCTTCGGGATTAATAAAAACACAAAAACAAGGGCGTTTTTACCTCTTATAACTCTTAAAAAATTCTACAAATGAAAATTATTGGTTTCATTTAAGGCAATCTAATGGATTGTCCCCATAACTTAATTTGTGTCTAGTTTTTTTACAAAATGAAGGGTTGGGTGATTGATGTAATTAAATGCACAAAGGTGGTGTAGTGGATGAGGTGTCAGCCTAGCGATCGGCAGTTCGTGGGTTCGCTCCCTACTCGGGGTGCGTTCTCATTATCTCCTCCATATGCACCAAGTACTGGTCCTTCCCAGGAAACGGGCTCGATAATGTCCCTCTGACTGTAATGTAGGGCGCTTGGCAGTATATATAGATATATATAGATATAGATTAATAGGACTCTGCAAAGTGTTAAATTGTCCTGTAGTACCTTTTATGACTATGGGAGAACAGTGCTGCTGACTGAATAGAGGGTATTCTGTCTAAGTTCATACCAAAACAGTGATAATATTGTGTCATCATGTCATCTGGTAAAGTATAGGCACCAGCTAAATTGGTTCATCAATATTTACCTTTTACACCTTTACAGTTAGCCACATGGGTATTTCAAAGGAAGTCTTTCTGCACCTGAGGGTGCATTATGTGTTCACCAAGAGAATTTCCCAACACTAATTAATTTAACAGACAATTTTATTAGAACAATTTTGTACAATATATTCCTTAAATATGATAAAGCTATAAAAATGTTTACAAAAAAACAACTGACAAAAATACTAAATTTCATTGTGAAGCACAAATAACATTTCTATATTTTAAACTTGGAAGATGTAAAACTATGTATGTTTATTATAATGTATTTGTACAGAAACGTGCGTCATTTAATTCAAGCACAAAATATTTTCCATATATTTATTTTATAGTAATTTAAAGTTAAAATACTGTTTGCTCAAATCACCCACTCAAGTCTTGAGCGATTTAACTGGTGACTAAAAGTGTATCTGTTTACCCACTCAAGTATGGAGCGATTGAACTGGTGACTAAAAGTGTATCTGTTTATCGACTCAAGTCTGGAGCGATAAAACTGGTGACTAAAAGTGTATCTGTTTACCCACTCAAGTCTGGAGCGATTGAACTGGTGACTAAAAATGTATCTGTTTACCCACTCAAGTCTGGAGGGATTGAATTGGTGACTAAAAGTGTATCTGTTTACCCACTCAAGTCTGGAGCGATTGAACTGGTGACTAAAAGTGTATCTGTTTACCCACTCAAGTCTGGAGCGATTGAACTGGTGACTAAAAATGTATCTGTTTACCCACTCAAGTCTGGAGCGATTGAACTGGTGACTAAAAATGTATCTGTTTACCCACTAAAGTCTGGAGCGATTGAACTGGTGACTAAAAATGTATCTGTTTACCCACTCAAGTCTGGAGCGATTGAATTGGTGACTAAAAGTGTATCTGTTTACCCCCTCAAGTCTGGAGCGATTGAACTGGTGACTAAAAGTGTATCTGTTTACCCACTCAAGTCTGGAGCAATTGAACTGGTGACGTAAAGTGTATCTGTTTACCCACTCAAGTCTGGAGCGATTGAACTGGTGACTAAAAGTGTATCTGTTTACCCACTCAAGTCTGGAGCGATTGAACTGGTGACTAAAAGTGTATCTGTTTACCAACTCAAGTCTGGAGCGATTGAACTGGTGACTAAAAGTGTATCTGTTTACCCACTCAAGTCTGGAGCGATTGAACTGGTGACTAAAAGTGTATCTGTTTACCAACTCAAGTCTGGAGCGATTGAACTGGTGACTAAAAGTGTATCTGTTTACCCACTCGAGTCTGGAGCGATTGAACTGGTGACTAAAAGTGTATCTGTTTACCCACTCAAGTCTGGAGCGATTGAACTGGTGACTAAAAGTTCATCTGTTTACCCACTCAAGTCGCGAGCGATGGAACTGGTGACTAAAAATGTATCTGTTAACCCACTCAAGTCTGGAGCGATTGAACTGGTGACTTAAAGTGTATCTGTTTATCCACTCAAGTCTGGAGCGATTGAACTGGTGACTAAAAGTGTATCTGTTTACCCACTCAAGTCTGGAGCGATTGAACTGGTGACTAAAAGTGTATCTGTTTACCCACTCGACTCTGGAGCGATTGAACTAGTGACTAAGAGTGTATCTGTTTACCCACTCAAGTCTGGAGCGATTGAACGGGTGACTAAAAGTGTATCTGTCTACCCACTCAAGTCTGGAGCGATTGAACTAGTGACTAAAAGTGTATCTGTTTACCCACTCAAGTTTGGAGCGATTGAACTGGTGACTAAAAGTGTATCTGTTTACCCACTCAAGTCTGGAGCGATTGAATTGGTGACTAAAAGTGTATCTGTTTACCCACTCAAGTCTGGAGCGATTGAATTGGTGACTAAAAGTGTATCTGTTTTACCCACTAAAGTCTGGAGCGATTGAACTGGTGACTAAAAATGTATCTGTTTACCCACTCAAGTCTGGAGCGATTGAACTGGTGACTAAAAGTGTATCTGTTTTACCCACTCAAGTCTGGAGCGATTGAACTGGTGACTAAAAATGTATCTGTTTACCCACTCAAGTCTGGAGCGATTGAACTGGTGACTAAAAGTGTATCTGTTTACCCACTCAAGTCTGTAGCGATTGAACTGGTGACTAAAAGTGTATCTGTTTACCCACTAAAGCCTGGAGGGATTGAACTGGTGACTAAAAGTGTATCTGTTTACCCACTCAAGTCTTGAGCGATTGAACTGGTGACTAAAAGTGTATCTGTTTACCCACTCAAGTCTGGAGGGATTGAACTGGTGACTACAAGTGTATCTGTTTACCCACTCAAGTTTGGAACGATTGAACTGGTGACTAAAAGTGTATCTGTTTACCCACTCAAGTCTGGAGGGATTGAACTGGTGACTAAAAGTGTATCTGTTTACCCACTCAAGTCTGGAGCGATTGAACTGGTGACTAAAAGTTTATTTGTTTCAGAAGATGTCTTTTGTAAAATATTGATCAACGCAGCCAAGACAATAATAAAAGATCTGGTTGAACTACTCATTCAGTGTTTTTTTAGTCAATTTTGGGGCGGAATTTCCCAATCTCAAAAAGTATATTTTTTTCCAAAATGACTTACTACAATTTACAATTGAAGGTTTTCCAAAATAAATAAATTAAATAAATGCCTTTTCAGCTGTTAAAGATGAACTTAAGTCAATAGAATATTGGAAACACTGTTATCCTCTATTTTAAAGTATTTGTTAGAAAAGAAACAACACCAGTTTCCAAATTAAAGTCAAACAATGTGATTTTTCTCAAGCCTAATGGCTCCCACCCCATTCACAATATAGTGAAGAAAAAAATTTGTTTTAGAGACACTGAGACTCACTGTACGCCTGTCCCTGTACATGGGCGTCCCAAACTCATCCAGCTGCTGGGCACTCGTAGGATCTATGGCATTCATTGTTGACAGGTCACCGCCCTGAAGCAACGGGTTCTGAAAAAACACACAGAACAGCTTAATGCTTTCTGCTCAGAAGCAAATTGAACATGGCTAAATGCAACCAGAATAAAACCAGAATAGCCTGCGAGTAACTCACAGTGTGTTCATGTTTTATACTATTTGCTGCTTATAAGAATCTTAGGGTTGAAAATGAAGCATTTAAAACTCGAATCTAGCAAGAAAGGTCTTAAATAAAAAATTAATTTTCTAAATGACTACAAAAGCGTCAAAATGCGTTTTTGAGTGGAAAAGGGTTAAGATTTTTAGTAAAGTATATACTACATGTTGTAAATAGGATCTATGTGGGTTACATAATTTCCACAGCTAATTGTTATACATGTAGTAGTTATTCGTTTGTTAGTCATATAAAAATCTTATTGGCATGAAATGTGTCTGAAACCCTTGAATTTGTCATTAAGATATCACAGGCAACAGCACCTTGTCTGCATCTTTTAGCATTCCCCCAAACTGACCTGTTTAGAGGAAAACACGACAACTTAAGCCTCGCTGTGAGAAAAGAGGCTTATTGCATGTGCGTAAAGTGTCGTCCCAGATTAGCCTGTGAAGTCAGCACAGGCTAATCAGGGACCACACTTTCAGTCTAGACTGGATTTTCGCTAAGTGGAGACCTTCTATATATGAAAAATTAGATTAGAGCAGATAGGGTGGCCCCTGATAAGCCAGTGTAGACTGCATAGGCTAATCTAGGATGACACATTATGCAAATTCACTAAGCTCAGTAACCCCAGGGTGAGGGTGATATATACCCATACCTCAGCAGCACCAACTCTTGATGAATCCTTGTTGTTTGTTTCATTGCTGAATGTTCTCCATTCTGTACCGACATCAACCTCTCTGACAAACAGACTGAAATATTGAAATATCAACAGGATCCGCAATACTATGCACAAATAATGTTTTTTCCGGTGATTCACGAATATACAATTTTATATTTTATAAAAATTGTGAAGGATCTATTTTTTCAAAACAAAGTAAAATAATGTTCTTAAAAAGAGAACTTTAATTTTTTATAAAATGACTTTTGACATTCATTTATTTAAATGGATTTTAAATACAAGCACTTTACAAAAGTCATTAATTCATTCATGCAAACCATAAAACCATTGATAAAATTGATTACAATTTCAAAACTTTTATCCATTAACCTAAAGCCACAACAAATTGGTTCAATATTTGTCGGATTTACCACACCTTAAAATCTTAAAACAAACTTAAAATATTTTATTTTGCGTCGGCAACAACATTTTTGCTACGAATATCCTATTCATTTAATGATTTAGTTAAATTTTACCTACGTAATTTACGACATAGACTGTTATAATGCTTTGCGTTATGAGATTGGTTTGTAGTAAAAAAAGACAGCGTTCGTCTGTCTTGTCATGTCGACTAATGACAGATATGGGCAATGAGTCATTGCATCACAGGTGATTTTAGTTATTGATTTAACTCAGCCACATCTACATCAGGATGTGAAATGTCGCTGATATACATATGTTTAGTAAAACTCTGCAATAAACTTGTGGGTATTGATTAAGTTAAACTAGAAAACATTAACATGCAACTGAGTGTCGCTGTTGAATTAGACAAAAAAATGTTGTGTATAATATAAATTGTACACGCCTCCTATCTTCTAGTTTAAACTGTTGATGTCTAAGGCCAAGGTGTATATAATGCCCCAAAAACATGAAATTAGCAAAACATGAAGCTAATATAAGTGCAAAAGTGAAGAAACTTGCTGGACCTCCACAACTTTGCTGGGATTTTGTTGACTTTTTTATATTAAAATACTAAACTTTAACTACCCATTTCTTATTTTTTCTTTCATTTGGAAGTTATGATTTTTATGTCCCCCAGTCTATACTACACACGTTTTAGATAAACTCAATTGGTTTATTGAGTTTATCAAACAGCAGTTTAATTCCCCAGCACGTTATAATATGCATTTTAGAAAGCAATTAAACATGCACTTATTAACATTTGGTATACTGTTATTTATCATCATAACAATAATGTTTACATTTTCCCAATTGAAATGTTTTATCGCACTTTTTCCCCAATCAAAAAGGCACAGGCTGTAAATTAAATTCACTGCTTATTCTTGATGTTAATTGTATTATTTATTGTTTCATGTTATTAAACCATTATAGACAGCCAGCTGAGCTTCTGATATAACTTTGATAATAATCAAAGCGCTGAAGGCACTAAATTTGTACGCTATTGCATAATCTTAGACGCAACTCAGTTTTCAAAATTGTGTTATTCTTTTTGTATCGCAAGTTTGAAATGAACACAACCCATTCAAAGCCCAGTGTGTCTTAAAGCACAGGTCAAGATGTGGGTGCAAGATGTGGGTACTGTTTATCCTCATATTTATGTTTTAGAGATAACTTAGACAAAATAACAACAACATGTCTCTTTTTTCGAAATTGGTTGCTTCACCGGCAACCATCTTTAGAATTTTGGTTGCCTTTCTTAAGAATAGCAAGCCTAAAATCATGTACATGTTGTGTTATGTGTATCTAATACTTAATTGTTTTCTTTATATTATTGAGCAATAATTTTACCGACATGACAGACTTTTAATGCATCATGTCTTGTTGTGAGCCAGAATTGAATCATTTCCTTGGTCTAATTGATCCACAGTCGCTAATTTGTATTCTATGTTTAATTTGATTGAGTTGTTTCCAGCTTTGAAAAAGCTAGTTGTCCTGGTTTTTAGACCATCTCGTGGCACTTGACATAGCAGACGACAGCAATTTTGCGCTGTTTCTTAAAGCACGGGTTTTACATTGCATACTTGTATAGTGAATGGTTATTATCACGCGGCTGTAAAAAGGGTTTAAATCAGTTCTATAAATATAAACGATGAAATATAAAAGTTTCAAAGTTTAAAGTTTCAAAGTTTATTTGCAATCAGCAATAAAAACATGCCTTTAGCCATTTACAACATAATTATGGCAAAGACAAAAAAAAACGGTAGTATCATCACACACAACAAAGTACATATATACATATTCAAGCATAATATACATGCATACATAAAATTTATTTATGTAACGAAACGTTGATATACTTTGGATTAAGGAACAGATAGTTCAGTAAGGGTATTATTTCTATATAACATAGCTTCTTTTAGGTATTTACAAATTCCGAATATTTTATTTATTTTTTTCGATGTCATAGTAGTTTGGAATAAATTTAAGGTAGGCCAAGAGATATGTCCAATAAATTTCAGTCTTAAGTGTCTATAATTGTCACAACAAAGTAGGAAGTGATACTCAGATTCAACAACGTTCATATTGCAGCATCGACAAAGTCTCTGATCGCGATCAATACCTTGGAATCTGCCAACTTCAATTTCTAGATGGTGCGACGATAGTCTAAAACGGGCAAATTGTTTCAGCAGGTCATATTTTTGTATTTTTAATAAGTACTTTTCACAGACAAATTCAGATTTGAATAAGCAATACTGCTGTAATTTAGACATTGATTGAATAGTTCCCTTCCATTCTTGAACAAAAATATCTCTAAGTTTATTTTTCAAGCTTGGAAAGTAGTTGATTTCATAATTGAAATTATGACGAATATTGTTAAAATCTAAATGGTCAATCAAGGTATTGATTCTGTTGGCCCAGCAACCACTGCTACCAGTGTTACACAGATCGGAGTATATGTTACAGATAGGAGAATTTCTATTTTTCATATTTTTTAACCAAAAGCGTATCGCCCTTTCTTTACATAAAATAGAGAGGGGGAAACGACCAAATTCACCAAGGACAGCATAGTTTGGAGTCTGCTGTTTGACGCCGAGGAGGTTTTTCAAAAATCGCACATGTAATTTATCAACATCTTTTATGTTATAGACATCCCAGATTTCGGAGCCATACAGGAGAATTGGAACGACCATGGCGTCAAATAATGAAAGCTTGGTTTTAATGTCTAATTGCACTTTATCAAAAATAGATAATTAACTACAATAGGCTTTAAGAGCCTGGTCCTGTAACATTTTAACAGCGTTTTTCATGTTTCCTGTATAGGTAAAATTTATGCCCAAGTAAGTCAAATCGTCGACAGTTTCGATGCTTTCTCCATTAATACTTAAGTTTATTTCAGAATTTACAACTGTTTTACGTTTTTCAAAAACACAGATTTTTGTTTTATTGACATTTATTTTCAAGCCCCATTTTACTGAATACGAATATATAGCATCTAGTTGGGCTTGTAAACTAAGCTGATTTGTCGTGAATAATACAATGTCGTCAGCAAACAAAATCATGTACATAGAGAGAAGTTCTACATCTTTTCCAGTTAAATCATCCAAATTGATGGTTTTAAAAACGTCATTAATAAATAAGATAAATAATATCGGCGAGAGTGGCTCCCCTTGTTTCAAGCCCATTGTTACTTCAAAGAAATCTGAGTAAGAAGTATTAGCATTATTTGCCTTTGAAAAGTTAGGCAGCTTGAGACACGACTGGACATTTTTATAAATACATTGTAACATATTAATCATTTTGCAACTGATACCGGCTTTAACAAGTTTAACCCATAATGCATCATGGTTAACGGTATCGAATGCACGTTGATAATCAATGAACGCACACCAAAGTTTTTCCTTTGAGTTAAGTACTTTTTGAATAATTGCATGCAGAAGAAAGATTGCATCAGTCGTCGAATGGTTATCTCTAAAACCAAATTGGCAACTTTCAAAAACGTTTTCATCCTCACACCATTTGTTAATGCGATAACGTAATACAAGGGAAAAAATCTTTGCAGTAATATTAATAAGAGTTATCCCTCTATAGTTAGCTGGATTTGATTTGTCGCCCTTTTTATCAATAGGGACGATTACACCTTTTGTCCATGATATGGGATAAGATCCAACATCGAACAAGTAATTAAATATTTTACACAAATATGGCGATATAATCTCATTTGCATCGATAAAAAAATCAGCTACATTGTTATCAAAATCACAGGACTTAAAACGGTGCATGGACTTAAAAGACTTAGTAATTTCTTCTATTGTCAATGGGCAGTCGAGCTGTTCAATATAAACAGGATTAACTCTATCCGAGTTATGTTCATCGGGCGTGAAATTGCCCTCACGGGTATTCGAAATGTTAACAAAGTGATTAAGCATTTCATGTTCACTAAATTGGCCATTTGTCGATACTGATTTTTTAAATTTATTAATGTATTTCCAAAATTTACGAGGAGACTTTTTACTCAATTCAGAAAGTTTAGATTTTTCTTTGGAAAAATATTTAGCTTTGGCCCTCCTTTTAATTTTATGAAAATGGTTTCTTGCATTCAAAAATGAGAGTTTGTTATCTTCACAATTATTAAGATACAATGTTTTCTTAGCAGTATAAAACTGTTTCTTTGCTGTTTTACAATCATTGTTAAACCAAGGGCATTTCTTTTTAAAACTATTACTTTTAAACGGACAGCATCTTTTTAAAAAACAGAATGCTGATATGTCATAGATAATATTTCCTAATTCGGACATACATTCATCAATTGTACTTTCACCTGATAATAGTTGCGAAGTTATACTATCAAAAACATATTTTTTCGAGTCAACACAGTTCAAAAACGATTCTTTTTTAGAAGAATCCCAAGCCAACTTATAAGTGAAGGCGCTATTTTCGCTGTTTACAATACATTTACATTTCATATCAAAATAGATAGGACAATGGTCAGAGAATTCAGTTAAATCAAGTACGTGTAAATTAGTAACAGATTCATAACAGTTATAATCGCATATAACGTAGTCGATTGTACTGGCCACAGGTTTAGTTCTAAAAATAGAATGAAAAGTACATTTACCCTCTTCCTTCCTACCATTCAATATACATAGACCATTTTCTTTGCATAGAGTGAGTAATTTATTTCCAAAATAGTTACACTGTGTATCTTGGTTATGCCTAGTCGGTAGATTATTAACAAATAAGCTATTGCCAGGCATGTCAAGAAAACGGTCAAGGCTTATATCAGGGATTAAATCGGGCGAGATACCCGTGCGACTGTTAAAATCTCCTGTTAAATATATATCACCTAGTTGGCTGTAAAATCGAACACTACTAGATAATTGATAAAAAAAATCGAAGTAAAATAGCTCGGAATTAGTATTTCTATAGCAGCTTGAATCATGAGGAGGTATATAGCATAGACATAAATATTTATCTTGTTCAGAATGTGTTAATGACTTTGATATTTTTAACCATATAATTCCTTTGCTGTCACTATTTTCACAATCGATATATTGTTTCAAGTTGCTCTTGACATACACAGCTATACCACCACTAAATCGTTTAGCTTTATTGTTACCTTTCGGGCGGTGACAGTTGATGTTCACATAGCCACTTAAAGCGGGTATATACGATTTTTTATATGTGTTTAATTGTAATATATTGATAAAATATGTTACAATAACCATATATAGGCAAGAAAAAATATACATTAAAGCCGAATTTCATAAAATGCAGCAAAGACAAATTAGCGCCCCGAGCCGATTGTGACGTACACATTTTCCTACAATAGCCGAAGCATTCGTCTTTGTATTAGGATCGGAGTTAGTGTTCGTGTGTCGTATGAATAGATATCGTTGCAGGAATTCAAATAAACCGTTAAACTAAGTTTAGATTCACATCGTACATGTATGGTATACATGCAGGCGAATTCGGCTGTACAGCCGTTTTCAATTTCAGAATTAAATATCTGGCTTATTTCGCATTTTTCGACACATGTTCTTCTTAACTTTTATTTTAATTTACATTGAAATATATATATAATAAGTTTTTACACATTTTATATAAATTCATAAATATTTGACAAAATCGTATATACCCGCTTTAAATCAATGTTAGTGATATTAGAATTCCACGTTTCAGTGAACAATAAAATATCGTAATCACATACAAAATTAAGAAAATCAGAGTCATTTAGATCACATTTTATACCCTGTACATTCCAGAGTAAGAATGAGAGCTGTTCCTGGTCGCCATCCTAGCTGTATCCGGCTAAGCTTACGGTGTCCACGGTGAAGGCCTGGCCGTTGATGATCAGCTTATCATATGATATATAAGCCGTTTTGCCGTCTTGCCTGGCCTTGATCATGGTTGGGATCAGCTTACGGCGCCGCTCCTGAATGGCGGGCGGAAACTGATCACTGCACCGGATATGCGGAGTACCGGAAGTTCCGGATGAAAAAGTGTTCTGATCATTATTGGAAATTTCACGGCACTTTTGCTTTATAAGTTCTTTATCGGGGAAGTGGCTGAACATTGCCACTACTGGACGAGTCTTCCCGGACTCAAACCTGCCGACGCGATGAGCCCGTTCGATGCGGATCGCAGAGTCAGCATGCTCGATATTGAGTGAAGATTTCACGAAGTCGTGGAGTGATTTTGTACAATTTTCTGAGCGTCTCGATTCTGGTGTAGTGCATTCAGGAAAGCCAAAAAACATTAAATTGTTCCGCATGGAGCGGGAATTTAAATCGTTGATCTCTTCTTGCACTGAATTGGATTTTTGGATCTCACTTTCAAGTTTGCGTATTCTGTCACGTTCAGCTTTAAGCTCGCTCTCAAGAAAGCATTGTTTGGACTTAATGTCTTCACACTGTTTGGAGTCAAACTCGCGATGATCCTCAATGTTGGACATTCGGGTGTGCATTTCCTTGGAGGCTGTTTCAAGGCTTATTACACGGGTTTCAATGCTGGACATTTTGTTATTCAGTTCAGAAAGCTGTGATTGTATAGCGTCAAGCTTAGAAAGGCGTGCGTCCACAGAGTTCAAACGATCAAGAATTTGCGAGAGATTGTCATTGAAAGTTTGTGTCGTACCTTGCCCCTGGAGGACGGTCTGCTGGGCCGACTGATGCATTGGTTGCATCTGATGGTACTGGACTTGCTGCGGCTGCGGCGAGTAGAAGGCGCCGGAAGACGTCTGGTAGGCATTCAAGGCAGCCATGTTGGACATGTTGTACGACACTTGATTTGGAGATTGCATTGAGTTCACAGATTGGAAGTTTTTATGGCACTGTGCAGTTGATGACATCGTTGAAGCAGACGGGCTAGGTTCGTGCTCAACTACTCTCTTGCCGGGTTGCTCCGCTCCTCCGTCAGGCGTCGATAAGTTTCGCTTTTTACCTTTTTTCTTTTTTGTGCTGCTTTGTTTGTTATTGGTGTTTTGTTTCTGTTTAGATGGCATTGGATATGTAATAAAACAATCTCGACCCAAGCCGGGCTATCAGAGCCCTGCGAAATAGCCAAAGCTCGATTGAAAAAAATAAATCCTTTGTTTACACCCACTGTAATTTCCAATGTTCACATTCATTTAAATAATCCTGTTTTACACCCAATTCTTATGTTTCACAATTATCCAAGTCTTTTGTATGATATTCGTATAAATTAAAACCGTTTACTGTAGTTGTTTTGCTTTTATTTCGAAGAATTACTTTTTTTTATAGCGTTCAAAAGTTTGGCTTGTCCGCCATAACGCATGCGCACTCAATATGAAATGAAATATACATGAACTTGAATTAAATTGGCACCGCATCAAATTGGTAACGGGTATTGTTCGTCACATCTTACTCGCAATGCTTTCCACGGGATTTTTTTAGACGCCCCGGGGCCGTCATCAGTGGAGGGGGGGGGGGGGTAGGGAGATGAGCCCCCTATGTACGTTTATATATATGACGTTATTTTGGTCCGTTATGACTCTTTAAGAAAAAATATATAAAGTCATGAATAACGACATTTATTTCATTGCTGAACACTTTTTCTCACGCATAGATAGGCATAATCCCAACTCGATCGAATCCCCAATGCATCCCTATCAGCCCAACTCGTATCAATTACTGCATACTTACTTCTTTTCCCGTTGCTTTTCATTGCCAGATTATCCTGTATATTCCTTTTTTAATAGTAAACTTAAGAATTTCATAAACATAAAAATTCGCCTTTTTTCTTAAGTAGGAAATGAATTTTGGCATTTGTGACTATTCAAAGATGTGATGAAATAATGTCCAATCGAGACGGGATTTTCCAACTGAACACATGTAAGTCGCCTGACTTGCTGTTCAATAAATACACCCTCACTTTTCATGTGAAATTGAACATGTCTGCATAGTTTTCGCGCACGTTTTACTGAGACAAAGTAATAGCAGAAATACACGAAGCGCTTTTTTATTTGAAGCTAGAATTTGTTTATGTCACGTTAACATTAAAATTCAGAACCGTGTTTTGGATTATATGCCAATTTGAAAATTCGACAAAAAAATTAAGTGGTATGATATGAATTCAACTTTAATTTGTTATAATTCTTTACGAGTCATATAAATGATTTAACAGTATTTTG
The DNA here is from genome assembly GCF_020536995.1 of Dreissena polymorpha. Taxonomy (NCBI): domain Eukaryota; kingdom Metazoa; phylum Mollusca; class Bivalvia; order Myida; family Dreissenidae; genus Dreissena; species Dreissena polymorpha. The sequence continues at coordinate 67,064,682 of NC_068361.1, read as the reverse complement.
CATAAAATGCACAATGTCCATGAGAGAGCAAATGTGGGATAAATTTCTTATTCAGAAAAATGTCAGTGGTCAGGGAGGGATTCAAACCAGGGACCTCTCTTTCTCTAAGCCAGCTTTCTACCATTACACCACTGTTTCCACTCGTTCGTCGTCTGCAGTATTTTACTCTAGTGCAGGCCTACGAGTGCTGTCGCTCATTCAAAGCGTGAAACCACACTCCGCCCAGCGTAACTAATGCAAACTGACTTGCAAAATTCGCTACATTATTTGCACGCTATCACGTACAAATAATCAAAGCGCTGAAGGCACTGAAGATGTTCGCTATTGCATAATTTAACACGCAATTCATTTTTGAAAATCAATCGCAAGTTTGAAATGAACACACGCCATTCAACTTTATAAAGTGTGTGTCATAGCGCACGGGTCGAGTTTTGTGTGCACTTTTTATCATCCTTATTATTTCATAGAAATAACTAAGACAAAATTAAAACAACATGCTTTTTGGAAGTTTTGAAAGCATAGAAAGTATGATGAAAATGGTAATGATAACTTAATATAAAGAAAATTTGCAGTCACCATCATATTAAAGGAATATTTTTTTTCTAATATCAAATGACTATCTCACCAAGAATATAAATTCATAATGAAAGTTCCGTGTACAAAACGTTTGATTTTTGACACCATATACAAATTCAAAATATACAATAATCTTCGTATCTTGTATATGGAGGAATAAAAGTATATAAACATTGCTGTTTATGCTTTACTTGTTACCCGAGCAGTTCACACGGTGTCAACAACGCTAACATAAACATAGGTATAGAGCACTAATGCGCTTTTAGGCGTAGCTGTTTCAGTTTTCAGCTTAGTGACTTTTACATAACGCCAACAGACACGCATGAATATTTTCGAATATTTAATAAGCTGATTCGAGATACAACTTCTGAATTTTTGCTACATCACTGCGTATGTGCTCAATTCAAAGGATGTAGCACTGTTCAGTGTAAGGAATTCCGGACTACTCTCTGTATGCTCAAACAACTCAAATTGTGGCCCTGTTACAATTACGCGTTACAATCCATCTCGCAGAATTTCACTTTCGCCTCCAAGATGAGAAAACAATAGTATAGTGTCACGATAAGAGAAAATCGTTTAATTATCATACCACAATGTTTGCCGTACTTGGTCAGCACGTCTGGAAATCATTCCTTAATGTGTGGATATGCTGCCATTATTAACAAGTTTGCTATTTTCAATTCAATTTTGTATCAAAAAGCATTGTTCTTAAATGTGGCATTTTCAATTCGCAATGAGATTTGTAATGACCCTCGTCATGCGAAAATGGGTCTTATTCCATATGCGCCCATCATATAAATAGCCCACTCAGCTATCCCTCCTTCTGGTAAGGAGAAACATAACATATTGAGTGATTTTAAAGCGAACAGCATCGCCCATGGCTTGACTGCGCAAAAGCACATGTTGGGTTTAACAAACGCTTGCCGAAACGCATAAGACCCATTTTCGCATGACGGCGCTATTGGCGTGTGATTTAAATGTGTCGAAAGAAAACTGCGTTTAAATCAAATATAAACATACGATATATTTCGATAGTGAAGAAAGATACTCATAACAAGGCATATGAGGACACATATGAAGTGCTCTCCCGTAGTATGTTTTTTATATACTCACACTGTCACATTATGATTACAAATTGTAGGTGGAATATGTGGGTTTACCTCATGTAAGAAATATTGAAAATTTTATCAAAAGGACCAGTAAACATGACAGTCACAAAGTGCACATATGTTCAAATAAGCTTATCGATGAGGAAGAGATTAAATAATAGTATAGTTGACACAAGTTCGGATATGTTTGTATTGGTCAGGCAAAAGTGTTTATTTAGTTAAATCTCTCATCCAAAGGTTGGATAAAGCTTGTTAATATTTGGGTGGTTTGTTTATCCCGTTCCCAGGGCTTCATTGATTCAGTATCTTAAGAATCTATCCAATCAGAAACAACCACGCATAGAACACTGACCAATGGGACTCATAACTGAGTTTCACGGGGTAAATGTTAGAGGGAAATAGTCAGTTAGCGTTTAGACCTAGAGGTGTACAGATGGGAAAAAGACACAATCATGTAGCAATCACAACGTATTTGTATAACTGAAATATTAGTTAAGTCAGACATTAAATTGGACTAGAAACTGATATATGGTGTTGTTGAATATTTTATCCTACATTATGCAGAGAAATTAACATTAATAGAGAGGGACAGACTTGTCCCATGCGCGGCACGAGAAAATGGTAGTTAATGCAAAACTCGTCATCTTGGCAATACGCGCATGACGAGATATCGAATGATAGGCTACACACCGGTAATTTAAGAGTATTGAACATTGCTAGTAACTATGTGTCGTCCATGAACTATGAACGATTACGGGACAACACTAATGTGTGGTTTAACAATGCTAACACACATTTCATGAGGTGAATATGCAGCTTACAAGTGAAAAACACAACACAATAGTTTAACTTTTGTTTAATTGTATTTAATTATTTAGAAAAGTAAATTGCTAACTTTATTTCAAAGTCAGCGTATACGCCGACTACATTTTTAAAAGACATTTATTGTTATAAATATATTTAATATAATATATTAAGTTGTTTTCGGTTTTAGCGATTAAAAAGCATTTTCGAGGTTGCCTATAGTATGCCTGTAGTAATTGATGAACTCATATCCAACTGTTTATGTATTGAGAACTGTAAAAATAAATAAGCTTAACCTTCTACTAACCTTCTACTATTGCATTCGTATTATTATTATCAATTGTTTGTTATATTCCGGTTTAGCAATTATGAAACTTTTTTTTGTCTATCGTATCGCTGAAGTTATTGTTGAACTTATGTTCAACGTTTTATAAATTGAGAATATAAATAAGCGTCAACTTTTTTCCGAATCTCTCAATTTACGACCTGTACTACGTCATTGAGTTGTTTGCGAGAGCGTAACCTATTGCGATGTTATAACCCGTAAACTTTCCTTTGTTTATCGACAGGCGCATCTATTAATAGCCTCATATCATGAATGCCAAAACACCCGCGAAAAAGAACCACGTGACCAAATAGGACGCAAAACGCAAATACCATACGACTACGACTTTTATTATGTAAGAACGCTCCGCAATTCCTTTGAAGCCGGAGCCTTGTGATTGCTATTACGTAAATAATTGACCTCTAACTGAAGTAAGCAAAGGAAACGCAGCACCTAATTGACCCATTCCTTCTATGTGCGAAGGCAGATTGAATTTTACTAATGTATGGTTTGCCTATTATAACACACATTATAATGCGGTAAATATGCGACTAACAAGTAAAAAACACTATAATTAAACTTTTGTTTTGAATTAAGTTATTTAGAAAACAAAATTCCAAACCTTATTTCAAAACAGCAAGACTACATTTTTTAGAGAATATTATTGTTATATTTAAATGTTTTTTAACAGTTTCAGCGATAATGAAACATTTTTTTTATGTTGTCTATCGTATCCCTGTAATAATTGTTGAACTCGTGGTCAACGTATTATTAATTGAGACCTGTGAATATAAACAAGCGTAACCTTATACTATTGCGTTATTCTCACACGGACTCCCCTTTTGTTTATCGCCAGCCTCAGATTTATGAATGAGCTGAGCGAAAATACTACGTCACGCACACGCAGCAGAAAGTGGACTATTTTAATCATTCATAAACAATCTCCTCCGCGACACGTACACTACGATCATTGTTTATTGATTCTTTTCTATAAAACACCGTTCGAAAATATTGAATGTAACACGATATTAATATAATGTTTCCATTTGTGAATACACATAATTGGAGAACTCAAACCTCTTGCATAAATTATACAACTCTTTCTTGCGCGGATACGCAAGCGGGTATTGGGTTAATCATACCTAGGCCGTATCGACCTGAATTTAACACTAAGCACTTTAGACGGTCGCTAAAGCGGCCATCTAAAAACTACAGTGTACCATGTTCAATTTAAGTAGTCACTACCTGAAGTGAGTAAGCAGAACAGCTATTGGAGATTATTTATTTATTGTTTTACAAACATTGGATAAGAGCTAAAAACTAAGTTATTACTACTGATGATCTTGTACTGGTATTTTGCAGATATCTTGAATTTATTTGGAAAAATATATCAATGAACATAGACAACATATGTAGTTTTTATTCTTTGCTTTTCCCTCGATTGGGATTTAAAAAAAAAGAATAAAAAGTAATTTATTTTTAATTGGCTCGTCCGCTCCCTTTTTTTTGGGGGGAGGGGGGGCTAAAATCCGTAGAACAAATCTTCAATTTGTTGCTGCTTTAAATTGTAAATTTACGCCAAAAAGTAATAAAATATTACACTTTTTGGCTTTGAGAATAGTAACAATATATGACAAAAAAGTCTTTAAAAGCTCACTGACCTGTCCCCCACAACACGCCCACATTCTGGGCAGATCATGTCCCCTGCATGATAGTCTTCCACCAAGGATGTTTCTGGGTGTTCTGGACATTATATCACTAGACCACGGCTGAAAAAACAGTTTTAACCCGTTACCACTTAGATATGTATTTTGACGCATGTGTAGTCCCTTAGAAAAAGCTCTGGACATGATATATCTAGACCACGGCTGAAAAAACAGTTTTAACCCGTTACCACTTAGATATGTATTTTTCCGCATTTGTAGTCCCGTTGAAAGTTACATTTAATTAAATACCTTTCTTACTAGATTCAAGTTATACGTGCTTTATTTCCTCTCTTAGTAACTGATGAGCAGCAAACAGAATATAACCTGAACAGACTGCGAGTTACTCACAGGCTGTTCTGGTTTTATGCTGGTTGCAAAAGCCATTGTCACTTTGCTTTTTATGGGGGAAAGGGTTACTTAAGTTATGAAACTAACACACTTTCAACAGTTCAAGTTAAGCAGTAAAAGTTTTTAAATTCTCAGGGGCAATGAGGTGGCAGAAAGTATTCAGTTATCGCAGGTCTCAAGTTATTTATGTTTTTTAGTATGAGAAGTTGAAAAGAATCAATGAAAATTACAAATACTTACAGAGAAATTATGTCAACAACAAATATAATGGTATATGATTATAATATATTGTAATTGCATCAAATGAAATACAAATACAATACAACTATCAGTATACATTTAAAAGTGAAAGCAAACATTTTTTATGTTCTCTTTTATCCACAGGTGGTTAGCGTGTGGCTATGATATTAATTAGTGAAAACATCATTTTGAATGATAAATAATCATATTATAACGAAAAATTAACTTTTCTGAAAAAAAATATTTCACTATCAAATATATATATAACAAGGTATGCAACTCAAAATCAGCCCAAAACGGGGTGCATCGCTTTGAACAGCCATATCTTCATCAATTCTGCAGCGATTTTCACGATTTCGGTCTTATTCAACGCAGAAATGAATTTCCTTTCTGGAAATGTATATGTCTTGCAATATTTTTACAAATGCTGGGTCAACTTTTAAGAAATAACACGATACACAACACGCATGACCCAGTTGACAGTGATCATGCTGTCTTTAAGACTGAAATCTTCACGGAGTAAAGGGCAACTTCCCTACAAAGTTCATGTAGTTCGATACCATAATTCAATAAAACGTATGAAAAAACTTTATTACCGTTCTTGTCGTTACATTCTGCATCAAGACTAACTGTCCAGCGCCGTTTGAAACCTTTGTTTACATACATTTCAACTAACTGACATTTTAAACATACGAGTGATTTCATTGGTCCAATGCGGAGGTGTGTCTTTACAACTGGAGATTTCATTCATAAAGAATACATGATCACTGTCAACTGGGTCATGCGTGTTGTGTATCGTGTTATTTCTTAAAAGTTGACCCAGCATTTGTAAAAATATTGCAAGACATATACATTTCCAGAAAGGAAATTCATTTCTGCGTTGAATAAGACCGAGATCGTGAAAATCGCTGCAAAATTGATGAAGATATGGCTGTTCAAAGCGATGCACCCCGTGTTGGGCTGATTTTGAGTTGCATACCTTGTTATATATATATTTGATAGTGAAATATTTTTTTTCAGAAAAGTTAATTTTTCGTTATAATATGATTATTTATCATTCAAAATGATGTTTTCACTAATTAATATCATAGCCACACGCTAACCACCTGTGCTTTTATCTACCTTTTACCATATGTATCTTGTGAAGCGAATATACTAAACTGAAGCATAGTTAATGTTTTGCATTTATAATAGGAAATAACTTTTACTATTTACACTGATATAATTCCATTCAGAGATGCATTTTGAGAAAACATTTGTTGAATCTGTTATTGCTCAGTCCTCACACAGAGTGTATTTTAACCTCCTGGAGTCATGGAAGGTAAGATACTGCATGCGTAACCCTTTACCCCTTATACCCGCATTTGAAGTCCTTGAGAAAATCTAATAAAATTTGTCCTTTGTTAATATATTAAAGTTTGAAAGGCTTCTTTCCATCCCTTAGATACTGATGAGCAGCAAACAGCATAAAACCTGAACACATGAAAATGCTTATTAATTGTTTACATCTTGTTTCAGTGCGTCTTTATTAGAAAGAACTAGGTTCACGAAGCAGCTTAATGACGTATGCTGCAGTTTTAATAAAAATTTAGCTTCACCTAGAATTTGATCATTTTTGGAATTTAGGTAGAACCATGTGTTGTGGATAGAAAAATAAAATAAAAATCATGGGTCACCGGTGTTGTTCATTTTTTAGTGTTGAAAACAACCTCTATTTCTCACACAATATGTAATGGTAATTTAATTTGACTGCAAATAAAAAAATAATAATAACATGAATAGATTGATTCATTTTTTTTATCAATTTTTAACCATAAACCAAAAACACTAGAATTTCAAATTTGAATCTAAATAAAATGCATCACAGTCGTTTTTATTTTTCAATGCTTTCCTGCACCTTTTTTCCAAATTTACCTAAATGTTTAATTAGTTATAACTAAGTACAAATATAAAAAGAAAACTATTGGTCACCGGGGTCGTTTGTTCACAAATGAAGTTAAACTGCATGTATTAAAATACAATTTAAAAACACAGTGAAAAACATCTACGTGGTGCAGGTCAAAACACATACAAAAACATGCATTGATGTATGCCAATGAAAAAGTAGTTTCAAATGTAAATGAAAACACAAATCATGTTTAGCAAAATGAGTAAAAGAGGCATATCAAAGGTATAAAGTGCAAATCTCGACATGACTTGACCAATGTTTTTATGTATGCCAATGCAAAAGAAGATTTTAAGTTTAAGTGAAAACACAAATTATGTGTAGCAAGATCAAACAAATTGTAGTTTATACTGAACAAAACAAAAACAAAGGGGCATAACACTTTTTTTTAATTCTTGACATGACTTTACCAATTTATTGTTGTATGCAAATGTAGATTTTAATATAATGAAAATACAAATTATAAATGATGTATATCGAGATCATTACATTAGGTTAATAAATTATTGAATTAAAATCAATACGTATACAATACACTTTAAGGGGCATATCAACAGTTTTAATTGTGATTCTTGTCATGACTTTTCCATTTCACGGCATATCATTTGTATGAATTAATGTATATAAACGCAGTACCATATTATTGGAATTGCTAGGGAAATAAATATGAAAAACAATTTTATCTTAAAAGTTGGTGTACATAAAAAATCTAATCAAACACAAGTATTGCATTTTTACGAAAACGTTTACATACTACAAACAAGATCGCATGAAAATAGAGATACTACAGAAGGCAATTATGGCGTATATGTTAAGAAATCATTCACTACCTACAGAAACTTCGTTAATAATGAGTTTTTTTTATATGATTATAATCTATTAGTTGTTGATACGCCACTTTCATGTAATAATACTGAAATCAGTATTTTGCTTTTAAATATACAATGACTCAGATATTTTAAAGTACAGAATACATTTTAAGAACGTAATCGGTAGTTTAAATTATTTTGTATTACATATTACATAAAAAAATAAAATAAAAATCGAGCGTGACGGGTGTTCTTATTCTTTTTATTGACCTTTGAATTAAACGACTACATTTTACGTTGTTAAATTAAAATATATTTAATTTCTTACTTTCAACTTTTAATACCTTACCGCATATAGATTTCATTGCAATAACCAAATGCTCGTGTGTTATCAAAAAAAGAAATAAGAAAACGAATAAACAAGCAAATTAGTTGAAATGATATCCCCCACATACTTTGTTTCTGACAGACGGGCAGACGAACTGAAGTACGAACAGACTAAACCAATTCTATATCCCTCCGCATTTAGAGGGGTGTATTTACTAAGTCACCAGGCACTTTTGTTCACAATTACAATTCAACGCGCACCTCGCAGTCAAACAATAAATGCTAAGTTCCAACGCATTACGACTGAAAACGCACTAAAAAAAATATCCGATCCTGTTTGCTCAATATAATGCGGGTAATTGTTCTGTCAAATGTAAGAATGTATCTAATTGAGAATCCATTACATACTTGTATTTTAAAGGCTGTTGTTTTTCCCAATCAAGAATACGGGCCTCATCAAATTCCCCTATGCTACACGTGATCCCATGTCTTGTCTTAAGTATTTCAGCGTGTCACATAAATAACAAATAAAGGATTTCACTAATCATCTATTTAGGTAGAAAGATTTAGATTGCATTGCATTCGTTTAATATGACGCTTTGTGTGTATTATAAATGGGTTGTAGGTGCGGTACCGGCGTACGTTCAAATACTTTGCTTAACGATTGACCAGCCTATGAACGCCTTAGTGTACATCAATGTGTTGTTTTTTTATAAATAAATTGCGTACCAAAACTAAACACATAATTTGTTTTCTTTTTCGAATCATATTGGTCAGAGAGAAATAAATACAGCAAGTATTATATACACGTGCGGCAAGGTGCACCAACATCCGCGCATGGTTCAGAAGTATCAGAGCGTCGTGGATGAATTTTTTTAATTCATCAGATATTCTATGTAGCAAATTATCTCAAACAACACTAAATAAAAGTTTATATCTTAAGCCGTTGTTTGAGAAATTATAGTTTTCTGAATTATTTTTAAGCATAACATGAAACGCGCATAACGATTTTGATTATATTATATATATAACACATATACTTTGATGGCATGTTTTAATATATGATGATTCAATAACAAATTTCTTAATTTGAAGGAAAGCTATCCTTTTTAAACAGGTCTTGCTTGCGACACAAACATTTTCAGTTATAAGGAAGTATTAACTGTTTTCCGTAATGAGATTCTTGCTTGTTGTTACAAACACGCGATAAAAAAGGTTTTTGTAGTCGCATGAATGATTGTCGATTCTTACTGTGTTATTTAGTGGCAACAAATTGTTTATCAATCATCTAAACTTCATAATACTTTATTTCTTGGTATCATTTACGTATTTACTATGCATCCCGTTGTTATTCGAATATCCGAAAAAGCATACACTTATTGCGCAACCGGTGTTACAGTCCAAACAAATTTGCGTAAAACTAAACTGCCGCGTGCGTCGTTAATGTGCCCTGTGAAATTGTCAAAAAATAAGTTTCACAAATCATCAAAAATTTGGTATATTTCTGGAGCTTAACACCTTAACTGTCTCATTCAAAGGCTCTTTCGCCTTACAAACCACGTTAAATAACTATAGAATAGCCTACACACATGTAAAGTTCAGCACAATTTACTAAATTTTGACAATTTTTCGACACTTAATGACTTAATAAAATATGAAGGCAAAAATCCCCCACTTTTAAATTTTAAGTTTCGATGCATATTTCAAATAGAGATGCAAAGACACAATTTCTTTTTGGGGGGGAAATATGAATATTGAACTTTAAATGCGCTGTAACCCAATGTCTGTGTTGTTATGCACATAAAACACAATAAAAAATTATATGTGCTTAGTTGTTAATGAATACTTTAGTTGCATTTCGAGTACATTTTCCATGCGCTATGTAATGTTTCTTTTAATTTAAGACTAAAGTGTATATGTACAAATAGCTTTTGTGCAAATTTACGAATTTTGTGACCTAACTCTTATATGGTTGTTTACATTGCTCCATGCCAACATTTACTTTAAACACTCACATCGTTGATTTATAAGGATCACTTATATTCACGTTAGTGTTAATCTTTATTTTACTTTAATTATTGTAAAGTTACCATTTCAAACGTTGCTAATATCGGAAAAGGGTTTTCTTTGTTTAAATAGAGAAATCAATAAATGGTTGACAGTTCCTGTCCAGTGTATTTCGACTGCAGACGACTCAAGAAATACTTTTGTGAAAACCTTTGTTGTATATCACAATTTATATATATTTGTATAGATTTGATTAAACCAATGTTAAAAGTATTGAAAACTCTGTAAGTTGAGAATAATTATGATATAAATGACTTGTACGAATTGAAATGGCAAATGGCGAACGTCATAATTATTACTCATTATATAGATGTGAATTTTCTATGTACAGTAATAGTCGCAAACGTGGTGTAATCAATGCAGCGCTAGTCTACCACGCGGGTTATCCGAGATAGCATCATATTTCTTGCCATTTTTTGTACAATTAATGCAAAAATATGAACGTAATTTGTACAAATATTGCAACTAAATAACAGTATAGATCTATTAATAATCAGTATATAAACATTTGTTTTCTTTTTCTTGCAGAATACCTCTCAGAACCGGTGTTTTATGCGAAACACGGCTTAAAATACATCAGCGCTGTCCTATAAATAAACATATCGCCAAATACTTAAAAAATAATTTCCTGCTAGAAAAACAACATATAAATTTATTTGTGCCAAGTGTAGACGGCCAGCGTACAACACTACATCACTGCAACCTCCATGTGCCTCTACCAGCTCACCACCGTCGCACAATGTTCTCCAAAACAGTCCTCCTTCGATTCAATTAAATATAAAAACAGCATCAAAAAGCCATGCATATTGTTTTATTGGCAAGAAGCCTAAATTAATTGTTGTTCCTACTTCTACAAGAACGGAAACCTTTATTACCCATAATATTCTCATAACAGCGGAACATCGGTGTGGTCCCGGACATTTCAAACATGATGGTACTTCTTTTGAAGAAAATGTGATTACTAAACTGTCTACAATTGATAATGTGTTTTTAAACTGATCATCCCTTCTGAAACTTCTTGCTGCAGTTCGAGATTATTGCATATGTTCAAAATATAAAAGGCTGTCATTTGATGATTTTTCAACGTTCAGTGATGAAGACATGTCCAATCTTACCGGCATTTCGGTGTCTAACTTTGTAGAACTCTTGAAAGTCATTGAATCATCCATAAGAAACACGCCTGCTAGAACTGTTGCAACTACTATTGGAATTTTCTTGTTCAAGCTTAAGTCAGGTCTCTCAAATTAAGCACTTTCAGCTTTGTTTGACATTTCGAAATCTGGCATCAAAAGAGCCATACACATATAAAGAAAAGTACTCGTGACCGACTTTGTGCCTTTTAATCTTGGCTTTTCTCACATTTCACGCGAGGATGTTATTAATAAACATACGCGTGGTTTGGCACAAGCCTTTTTTGACAGAAAATAACGAACAAGTTATCCTCGTGCTCGACGGAACCTACATATACATGTACATTAAAAAAGTGGAAACTTTCAATTTCAAAGACAAACATATAGTATGCACAAGGGAAGACCTTTGTTAAATCCATGGTTTTGTAACAAAATCGGGATATTTTATTTCCGTAATCGGGTCATATTTGGCCAACAGCAAAAAATAACGACGCATAAATTCTACATCTAACAATAAAAACAACATCGAAGAAATTAAAAACTGGGTTAAGGAAAACGACATATTTGTTGTCAACAGAGGCTCCCGTGATGCCACTTCCCTACTTGAAGAGCTCGGGATCCACGAGCAGATGCCGTCATTTATGCCGCGAGGAAGCAAACAACTACCAACTGATTTGGCAAACTCTTCACGGCTAGTCACAATGGTATGTTTGCTTGATCTGCACAACACACCACCAGATAAAAACGCTAAAACATAAACAGCACAATGTGGAATAACTTTGTGCCATTTATAGAACCCATGCTAGACGATTTAATAATTACTGAAAGGGTTGTGCCGTGTTATGCAGATGTAACAGGGGTGTAATACTATTTGTTCGTAGAAGAACCAAAAAAGAGTACTTGCTTTAACCTGGTTTTCAGAGAGCGCGGCTCATAACAGAGACCTCTGCTCATACTTAAAGCGAGCAACTGACCATGGTGCATGCCTCAAATGAATCGATTTAGGAACCCTTGTTCGTACTTATCAGTAAAAAACATGCTTCTTTAACGTATATACGACACAATCCAGAATGTACAAAAAGCTTTGTCCGCATGAATGTTTTTGAAAATATTAAAGGACGTTTTGTTTTCGTCATACTTGAGATTTAAAAATGAACTGATTTTCATATTTCTTTGTTTGTAACCTAATTTCCAGTAAAATCAATTAATAAAGCGTCTTCGTCTATTTTAGGCCTACAAAAATAGGTCTGTTTCCTGTAACGAGTTGAAAAAAGTTGGGTAGGTAGGTAGTTGTTTTTTGTTTGTTTTTTAATGAATGAATGAATGAATGAATGGTTGTGTTATAAATCAACAAGTATTTCATGAAAGCTTAAATAATTTACTGCTTAATTTCATTCTTTAAAAAAAAGATCTAATGAAGAATGGGAGTCATAGACCTGGCCCTTGTCTAATAAATATAAAAGATTTGAGACCATTTCGGTGGTATAAAGCCTATATTGAGTTTGTATGAAAACTGAAGTCATTTTCAGAGCGTTTTTAGACAAGTTGTATAAAAATAAATGTTCTAAAACATTTTTTCCAAATATCAAATCTTCAAAATTCGACTAAGCATTCAGTTTCTAATTAATATCGGCATCTGTGACAGCCAAAGATATATTCAATAGAATTTCATATTCCGATATTTTGCAAATTCCGAAACCAAATTCGACCGACTAACCGTTGCAACATAATTCACACACGGAAGGGCATGGCTGTGCGCCATTAAATAGATATCTGACACTATATACTTTTTGAGACGAGGCTTTTCAATTTCGGGCATTTTAACACCACGGCCAGCAGACTGGACGCTATGTTTATAGAACGGATATGCGTTGTCGTCACGAAACTGCGGTATAGTCGAATTTTTGTGGAAAAAAATACGGTCAGCGGTAAAAACATACGGTCGGTCGGATAACAGAAAAGAAGACTATTTTTTAGACCTTACCTTATTGTCCAAATATAAAAATTAAAAACTAGTTGAACTATATATATGGAAAAATATAGACAGCGGTTCGTTTTTTTTTTAATTGTGCTTTCATAAATTAGTTAGATGCGCATCCACAGTAGAATTGATCGGTTTAGCGAAGATGTTTTATACAGCCCTCCGGCCGACACATTACCAACGAAGCTAAACGTATACTGAAATCTATTGAGAATTACGTTTTGTTTGCTTTTTGTTGCCTAGAAAAAGTATGACTGACAAGTCAATGTCCTCTTTTCATGCACATATTTAACGAGTAACACGAATACATGTATATTGTTTTTAAGGGAATAAATATATAAAATATATCATGTACTTCCACCCACACCCTTTCAAAAATGAGTTCGATACGCACCAAATGCAAGCTTCAATGTGTATTAAATGAATAAGCAACTGTGCGAGAAAAGTATTTTCTGGAAAAAAGAACACATTAACACATTAATCTTCGCGGATTATTGTCACGTAAACATTCAATAATGTAAGCCATTGAGCAATCTCACTTAAAAAGCGTTCGGATGACGAATATAAACAGCGTGACGTTAACTTTTACACGAGTTACGTCCGATTATGTCGCTCAGTGGTTTACTTAGAAATAAATGATAAAATGCTCAATACACAATAGTAGACGTAAAATTCAAGGAAAACCGACTATTCTTTATTGAGCATATTATCATCCTTTTCTAAGCTAATGAAAATGCGGCATTCGACTCTGTAAAATTAAAAAAATTCCTCAAATACGTAAGTTGACTACATGTACACATTTAAGATGTTGTAACATGAATAGACATTTTGATCTTTTAATTCGAACAGTGAACACGTTCTTGATTTATTTCGAAGTATTTTTTTTTAGTTGAAATATGTACTTATCATCCACTTCGTGCTGATTTTCGATGTAATTGTATCGTCTTTTTTATATAACCAACAATTTTTCCGCGAATTTCATTCTTCGCAATACGAAGTGCTATACCATTAATCGGCCAAACAATGTACCGTTTCCGAAAACCAATTGAACAGAAAGTAAATGCAAAAAAGCTGAAGAACTCATCTCTTGTGCGTGGCTTTTGTTGTTCTGTATTATCGAAGTGCCATCCGTTATCAAAGTATCCGATTTAACAACGTTTTAATAGAGCTACGTGTTTACCAAATCATTAATGCGTGACACTATATTGAATTTCATTTAACACACTAGAAAATCTATATAGCAAACGTATGATCCGCGCCATGTGAAAACAGGGTTTTATGCAGGTGATTTAAGTGCCAAAAGGGACGACACTCTCCGTCTAATGGATTTTCGATACGAAGAAATTTCCTTTAAACGAAAAATTCCATCAATGCGGAAAGTAACGTCCCTGATTAGCCTGTGCGGACTGCACAGACCAATTTGAGATGACATTTTACGCACCTACGTTAAGCCCCTTTTCCTGATTGCGCGACTCATATCAAATACACAACATAGCCAATAATTTTTGACCTGGTGTTGTCTCCGTTGTGTAACGTAATTACACATTGTTCGTGGAGAACACAATGTAACAAACAAAGTTCATTTCTGTTTTCATCGCGATTTATTTCTGTTGAATATTTTCTTTTTTTTTTCCTTTTTTTATTCTATGAAAGACATAGTATGTATACATGTATATGATCATTAAACAAAGTGATACCATGTAGCGGCAATAATGTCCAGACATGTTATATTAGATGTGTTAATATATCGTTTTTTGACATTGTGGTTTCCTTTAGATTAAAAAAAGGAGAGGTTAATATGTATGTTTGTTGTTGTTTGTGATAAGTGAAAGAAAAGGACAACGGAATTGTAATGAATAAGGATGAGTTTCATAAAGATAGTAGAAACCATACTGAATATTTTCTAATACAACGCTTGCTAACGTTCGTGAAATACAATTTTACAAGAAAAGAAAACGTGACAAATCTAACCGCATAATCTAATTTTGCTCGCAAGATCCGCAAGATCCCAATACTGCCCAAACATCTAAATTTTGTCTACCGGTTAATTTGCATAAAATTCCTTTATAACTTTGATTGGTCATTAGTGTCCGTGCTTATTATTGATTGGCTGAATTGCACCCTGGGACTGGATAAACTAAACTGTTCAAGTTTTTACATGAACTTTTTAATGTACTCTAAAATCCCGTTTCCCGGTGCAACGCTTTGTATGATCAATGCAACTTTGTATGACTGGAGTAAACAATATATCAAATAAGTGTCTTTTAAACATACAGACTCTGGATTTTTCTATTTAAATATACTATCTCTGCTCTTTCAATTTGTTGACTTATGTTTACTGCTATTGAAAAACCTTCTAATATTTTTTACCAGTTCTTACATGCACGGAATGAACCCTCAAATATTTTGAACACTTATTATTATGATATAGGAGCTAGATATTGATGTAAATGAACTTTTAACATTATATGCTGTTATGTTACAGTTGATTTTGTTAATATCTCTGAAGATTCCATTATTTGGGTTTTAATCGCTTTGGTTACTTTTAAAAAACAAAAGGTTTCAGTTAGTTCCATACATATGTTCATTTTTTTTCCAATTTTGCTGTTCATAATAACATACGCGATATTTAGAAAAAAATATATTATCACCCAACAGATATGTTATTATAAGTTACACTGTTAGTAACTGATGGTGTATGGGATATACACCCTCAGTTATTTCATACCATACGAGAGCGAGCGAAGCTCGAGTATGGTATGACATTACTGAGGATGTATATCCTATACAACATCAGTTACTAACAGTGTAACGATTATATCACACCGACTACCTTTAAAGTATATAATAGTAATATATAATATAATATAAAATGTAAGAGAGAATGGAAGAAAGGTAGAGGAGAGAGAGAGAGAAGAGAAGAGAGAGAAGAAAGAGAGAAGAGAGAAGAGAGAAGAGAGAAGATGAGAAGAAAGAGAGAAGAGAAAGAGAAGAGAAGAGAGATAGAAGAGAGAAAGATAACGAGAGATAGAGCAGAGAGAGAGAAGAGAGAATCGGTAGAGAGAGAGAGGAAGAGAGAAGAGAAGGGAAGAGGAAGAGGGAAGGAAGGGAAGAGAAAAGATCAGAGAGAAGGAGGAAGAGAGAAGAGAAGAGAGAAGAGAAGAGAGGAGAGAAGAGAGGAGAGAAGAGAGAGAGAGAAGAGAAGAGGAGAGAGGAAGAAAGAAGAGAGAAGAAGAGAAGAGGGAGAGAGAAGAGGAAGAGAGAAGAGAGAAGAGAAAGAGAAGAAGAGAGAAAGAAGAGAAAGAAAGAGAGAAGAGAAGAGGAAGAAAAGAGAGGAAGAGAAGAGAACAGAAGAGAAGAGAAGAGAGAGGATCAGGAAGAGAGAAGGGAAGAGGAAGAGAAAGAAGAAAGAGAGAGAGAAGAGAGAAGAGAAGAAGAGAGAGAGAAGAGAGGAGAGAGAAAGGAGGAAGAGAGAAAAGAGAGAAGAAGAAGAGAAGAAGAAAGAGAAGAGAGAAAGAAAAAGAGAAAAGAGAAAAGAGAAGAAGAAAGAAGAGAGAAAGAAAGAGAAGAGAGAAGAAAGAAAAAGAAGAAATAAAAGAGAAAAGAGAAAGAGAGAAGATCCTCTCTCCTCTCTCCTCTCCTCTCCTTCTCTCCTCCTCTCCCAGAAAGAAGAGAGAGAGAATAGAAAGATAAATATCTCTCCTCTCTCTCCTCCCTCTCTCTCTCCTCTTCTCTTCTCTTCTCTTCTCTTCTCTTCTCTTCTCTTCTACTCTCTACTGTTCTCTCTTATTTTCCATAGTATCCATTCTATCGAATATCTTATATATTAATAACAATACTTATCTAGCAGTTTATCGAACAGACGCCATTTTTTACGTTGATAGAAGTATGGAAATTACTCTGGGTGTATGGAAATTACTCGGGGTGTATGGAAAATACACCATGGGCACGTGACCGCTCTAAGCCAATCGGATAAGGTCATTTTAGTAGAAGGTGAGATATATGCACATACCTTGACAGAAATCATCATTAAGAAAGCACATTTAACGAAATAATATGCTTAAAATAAAGAAACAGATAACATTTTAAAAATCCATTGAACGGTAAAATGATAGAAAAATACTCAAAATTATTATTTTTAAAACCTACAGACAATGAAATACATAAACACGCTTTAGTAAAACCGGGCTTAATGCATGTATGTACATGTAAAGTGTCGTCCCAGATTAGCCTGTGCGGTCCGCCAATGCTAATCTGGAACGATCCTTTTCGCATAGACTGGGTTTTTGTTTAGACGAGACGTCATTTACACGATACTTTCCCAAAAAGATTGAAAGTACTTAACTGAGCGACGTAATTGGACGTAAATCGTTTAAAAGTTCACGTCACGAAGTTTATACCCGTCATCCGAACGCTTTTTGCCGCTATACACATTTCTTTGGGCGTTATAAAACTTATTAATCTTTAGGTGTGCCATGTCCTTCTATTTGAAAATATCCCCTTCTTATTGAAAATATCCTTTTTGTTTTTATTGGATGATCGTATCTGTTTGAACCTATTTATTTATAAACAGCTGGTGTTTCGAAATTCCGTTTATCAACCAATCAAAATAGTTTTCAAAACCTCAAAACACGGGACAGTTATATATGTAAGAGCGCGTTTACTATTGTTCACATCAGAGAAATAATAGCTGTACACACTGAGATTATATTAAAAGTTATCACTTTTTTTTGAATCAATTTATTCCGGATAAAACACACTGCAGGTAGGTAAGTATATAGTTTATATTTTTTTGGCAAATAATTAGTGCGCTACAAATGAATATATTGTGTTTATAAAGAAATACATATCTTTCATTTTAATGTTTCTCAGGTTATTATTTACTGAAGAAAATCTGCTTACTTCTTTATCGAGAATTTTTTTTTCACCAGCTTACGTTAAGCCTCTTTTCCTGAGTTCGCGGCTCATATCAAATACACAACATTACCAATAATTCTTGGCCTGGTGTTGTCTCCGTTGATTTTGTTAGTATCTCTGAAGATTCCATTATTTGGGTTTTAATCGCTATGGTTATTTTTAAAAACAAAAGGTTTCAGTTAGTTCCATACATATGTTCATTATTTTCCAATTTTGCTGTTCATAATAACATACACGATATTTAGATATTTTTTTATATTATCACCCAAGAGATATGTTATATGCACATACCTTGACAGAAATCATCATTAAGAAAGCACGTTTAACAAAATAATATACTTAAAATAAAGAAACAGATAACATTTTAAAAATCCATTGAACGGTAAAATGATAGAAAAATACTCAAAATTATTATTTTTAAAACCTACAGACAATGAAATACATAAACACGCTATAGTGAAACTGGGCTTAATGCATGTATGTAAAGTGTCGTCCCAGATTAGCATGTGCGGTCCGCCAATGCTAATCTGGAACGATCCTTTCCGCATAGACTGGGTTTTTGTTTAGACGAGACGTCATTTACACGATACTTTCCCTAAAAGGATACTCTTATATAATCCGATCAATTGGGCATGCCCTAGGCAAAGGATCCTGTGAACAATAAATTATACTTAATATTATTTGATTGATTTCTTTGAAAAAAAGTATAAAAACGTCAATGTCTTACTCGTTACCATGACAACCAACCACTATTTGTTGCTTTTTTTTTACAGCATGCTGTGTGTTTTCAATACTCATGTACAATTTTATAATTTTCATGATGACGTATAACGTATATATATATATATATATATATATATGCGTTTGCAATTGATTTTTATATACCATAACAGATATTCACACGTATTTATTATGTTGCAATAGCAACCACAATACAGCGATATTAATTATAAAACTGTTGTTTTTCCATATTCAATAGATTGCCCTATAAGATAAAAATAAATTCTTTTAATTTTATAACAGGGCATATTTCAACCCTTCGTGAACCTAGCCCTTTGATGTGGTGGATGTTAGAATACCCACGATCTTTGTGTACATTGGTGCTTGCTAGATTGATATTCGCATTAATAAAAAAAAATTCTGAAGGGGGTCCAAATAGCAGAAAAAAATATTCTAAATTCTGAAGGGGGTTGGTTCATTTTGAAAGTGCCTTCCTGGGGGTGGGACATATGTTTTACTGGAATAGCCATAATGATAAATTGATTTAAAAAATAATACTAACAATTACAATAACACTTTTTTTATTATCAGGATTATGCTGATGGCATACTAGTTCATTGATATAAATATATATGTAACGGTATAGAGAATATTTGTCTGTTTTCCTTTTTTAAATAAAGAATAAATGAACAATAAAGGACTTCTTGAGTAGATAAAAATTAATGAAGTTGAAAATGCATTATTTTCACTCAAATATATACTGGGTTGATTGAATCATGAAGAACTGAGATCTTAATAATAATGCCATATAAAACCATGGATATTTGGTTTAAACCATTTTATAAACACTGAACAGAAGATATTGATGCATGCTTACATTGTCTTTAGCTCACCTGAGCACAATGTGCTCATGGTGAGCTTTTGTGATCGCCGTTTGTCCGTCGCCCGTCGTCCGTCGTGCGTTGTGCGGCGTCAACATTTGCCTTGATACTTGCTGAGTACAAATGTTGTTATCATATCTTGATTTAGTTTACTCAATTAGTTTTACTAATGTCATCTTCAAACATGATGACAATCTTTATGAGCATAATATTTTTTGCTCATGGTGAACTTTTGTGATCACCTGTTGTCCATTGTCTTCCGTTGTGCGTCATGAATATTTTCCTTGTTAACACTGAAGAGGCCACATTTATTGTCGGATCTTCATGAAACTTTCTCAGTAGATTTGTCCTAATGATATCTTGGACGAGTTTAAAAATGGTTTCGGATGATTGAAGGACATGGCCAACAGGGGCATTTTCCTTATATCTATAGTAAAAACTTGTTAACACTTAAAGTCTCATTTATTATCCAATCTTCATGAAACTTGTTCAGAACATTTTTAATGATAACTTGGATGAGTTCAAAAATGGTTCCAGTCTGTTGAAAAACATGGCTGCCAGGGGGGCCATTTCTATTTCATTCTTTATGAAACTTGGTTTGAACATTTGTTCTAATGATATCTTGGGCAGCAAAGAACATGTCAGTTTCTTTGTATCTCAGGTGAGAGACTTTGGGCCTTTCAGGCCCTCTTGTTTAAGGATTATTTAACCGTTTTCCAACAAGTAAAAATGGCTATATGCAACTAGCATTACTCAAGTTACTCGCTGTCTGTTCAGGTTTTTTGCTGTTTGATGATAATCAGTACTGCAATAGGGGAAAAAAATAAAGCTCTTAAGTGTCAAAATATGTATCTGAGTCATAAAGGCCTAATTGATTCTTTATTAATTTGTAGACTATCAGTATAGGAGCATACTAGAGAGTACAGACTTTAAAATGAAGGTAGCCATTATCGGTGCAGGCGCCAGTGGGTTGACCGCCATAAAATGCTGCCTTGACGAAGGTCTGGTACCCACATGTTACGAGCGTTCAGAGGATCTTGGTGGACTTTGGAACTATAAGGATGATGTGAGACCTGGCCAGGGTAGCGTCATGAAGTCAACAGTATGTTAGCTTTGAGATTTCATTATTAACTTCCTCAATTGATGGTTTTTATAATTGCCTTTTTTTAATTCACACAAAACGGAAATTCTAAGATACTATACACTTTTATTGTTGTTCATTTATTGGCAGTTGTCAAGGTCATTTTAATTAATAAACATTCATTGAATACAACTATAGACCATTAGCGTCCATTATACGCTGCTCACTCCAGCGTATTCCTTCATTGACCATTGCTTCTGAACACCTGGTCTCCTCTGATCTGTACGGGCCTCCCCACTTGTAAATGTGTTTACTGTATGCTTCATATATTTTAATGATGTTAACATGCAGGAAAGTCTTTGAATCTGTGTTCTTTTTTCCCACTCCTTCTGCATTCCAGTGCATAAATATGATACTGGGTTTCCCTTTCTCTCTGGTGTTATTTTGTTTTCTGCCTGAAGCTCATCGTACTCATCTTCTTGCTCCTCTGACGAGTCACCAGTAGGAAAGGATCACCAGTAGCTGGGGTTAAACTCCATCAAGACACCAAACTTTGAGGGGCAGCCTAACACAGAATTATCTTATTCATCTGTTTAATGTTTATTTGCATTATTAAGTATTTCCCTGTAACACTGCACGCTGTTTTTCAGGTGATCAACGTAAGCAAGGAAATCATGTGTTACAGTGACTTCCCGATACCAGCTGAGTTCCCAATGTTCATGCACAACACGTATGTGTTGCTGTACTTCAAAATGTACGCAAAACAGTTTGGGCTCGAAAATTACATCCAGTTTTGTACAGAGGTTTGTAAAGTGTATTATAAAATATTTATTAAGGCATCAGTCTAACAGCCAAAATATTATAACTCCTTCACAATGACATGTATCACGACTCTGCTACATTGTCTTTACTAATCATACTTCTGAAAAATGCCAACTCAAATAAATTGATATACTGATACACAGTAATTAAAAGGCCATGTTGTTTTATTAACTTAGGTCATTATTCTAAGCTTAATACTCCATTAAAAATATTTCTTTTCTTTTCTTTTAAGTTTTGAAACAAAGTTTTACATACATGCCATACAATTATTTGATTTGATGTATGTCTTGTTTATATATTCTTTAACATGTATAAGGTATTTTATTTTGAAGTATTAAACCACTAATATATGCTAATTACAACTACTAGCATTAATGAACTATAGACTGTTGCTGCAACTCAGAGTAAATCAGAATATTTACTGACAATTAGAGCCCAGTCAGTTTTTTCACTGAAAACATTTGAGCCCAGTAAAACGATTCGCTGTCAATTTGGACCCAGTCAGACATTTCACTGACAATTAGAGCCCAGTCAAACTATTCACTGACAATATGGGCCCCTTCAGACTTTTCACTGACAATTTGAGCCCAGTAAGACTTTCATTGAAAAGTTTGAACCAGTCAGACTTTTCACTGACAGAGCCCAATCAAACTATTAACTGAAAATTTGGGCTCATTCAGACTTTTCACTGACAATTTGAGCCCAGTCAGACTTGTCTCTGACAATTTGGCCCAGTCCGACTTTTCTCTGACAATTTGGACCCAGTCAGACTTTTCACTGACATTTGAGCCCATTCAGACTTTTCTCTGACAATTTTAGCCCAGTCTGAGTGAGACTACTTTTGACAATTTGAGCGCCGTCAGACTTTTCACTGACAATTTGGGCCCAGTCAGACTATTCCCTGACAATTTGATCACAGTCAGACTGTTCACTGACATTTTGAGTCAAGTCAGACTTTTTGCTGACAATTTGAGCCCAGTCAGACTTTTCACTGAAAATTTTAGCCCAGTCAAACTTTTCACTGACAATTTGAGCTCAGTCAGACTTTTCGCTGACAATTTGAGCTCAGTCAGACTTTTCAATGCCAATTTGGGCCCAGCCAGACTATTCGTTTACAATTTGAGCTCAGTCAGAATATTCTCTTACAATTTGAGCCCATTCAGATTTTTCACTGACAATTTGAGCCCAGTCAGACTATTCCCTAACAGTTTAGCCCAGTCAGAGTTTTCACGGACAATTTGAGCCCAGTCAGACTATTCCTTGACAATTTGAGCCCAGTCAGACTTTTCAAAGACGATTTGAGCCCAATCTGACTATTCCCTGACAGGTTGAGCCCATTTTACTTACCAATGAATTTGTTCTCACCAGAAATCAACATGCTCCATAAATAAAGAAATGAAAGCTTATAAGGAATTAAATAGAGTTACTGACATTAACGAATTAGTGAGAATTGAGTTAGTTATAATACTTAAAAAGACATCTTTTCTAAACTTTGTTCACTTCAATATATTTTCAACAATGATTAATATGACAAGCCCCAGGGGTAGTATTATATGAGTCTTGCTCTGGCGAATCAGGGACGACACTTTTTGCTTTTATGAAATTGTTCGCCCGAGAGAAAAAGAAAATCATTCGGAAAGAGTTGTCTCTGATAAGCCAGTGTTTTTTGCATAGGCTAAACTGGGACGTTTTTCCGGAGTGTAGCTCAAATGCTTAACACGATGAGCTTTTGAATTTTTTGCCATGTTGAACAATCTCCTTTGAACTCGCTCTTGGAACTTTGAACTTTTTGAATACCATTGTGTTTAATTTCTGCTTTTGTAAGTGTTGATGCATTTCCGAATGTTGGTTTTCTCTGCATTCATACTTCAATAATCAGTTTAATATAAGTCTCAATCTCGAATAACCAGGCTGAATGCATGTGCCTTAAGTCTCATCCCAAATTAGTATGTGCAGTCCCTTCATGCTTGAAAATGAAAATCCAGTCCAGACGGAAAAAGTTGTCCCAGATTAGCGTTTAAGGACTGCACAGGTTAATCTGGGCAACACTCTCATTAAACTCTGTTCTCACAGAGCAAGCCTCGTATGTCATTTGTAACTTTTAAATTTCAGATTGTGTCCGTAAAAAGGAGCAAAGAGTTCAGCTCTACAGGGCAATGGGTTATAACAGTCAAACACAAAACTACAGGTAATGTCATACAGGTTCTTTTGAACTGTCAGCCTTGTGACTGTGACTATGTTTCAAGAATATTTTTATATCAATAAATCATTAAAGAATGACATGTAATACAATATAGGATATATATATATATATATATATATATATATATATATATATATATATATATATATATATATATATATATATTTTTTTTTTTTTATCAAAATTCTCTATTTACTTAAATGTTTATTAAAGCCTTATTGCATATAGAGACTTTGTAATGTAAGAGTCTGCTTCCTGGGTAGAACCATTACTAGGGGCTCTATTTAAAAATGTTAAAAAAGCTCTCCGAGATTCAAATGGGCTTCTCAGCTGAATCTTGGTCATTATAACATTATGGTCATCATAGCAACATGGTCGCCATAGCAACATTGTCACCATAACAACATGGTCGCCAAAAAAAAAACACATGGTCACCAAAGCAACAAGGTGGCCATATCAACATGGTTTCGTATCACCAGTGTTGCCATAACAACATGGTCACCATTACAACATGGTCGCTATAACACCATGGTTGTCTTAGCAACATGATTGCAATCGCAACATGGTCGCCATATAAAATTGGATGCCATAGCAACATATTCATAATAGCAACATGGTCACAACAAGGTCATAGCCAGAATAGCAATATGGTTGCCATACCAACATGGTGAAAATAGCAATAAGATCACCTTTGAAACATGGTCACCATAGCAGCAAGATCGCCATAGCAACATGATCGCGATAGCAATAAGATCCCCATAGCAACAAGGTCGACATATCAACAAGGTCCCCATGACAACAAGGTCACCATAGCCACATGGTCACCATAGCAGTATGGTCCACATATTTACTTCAGCAATGCAGCTTCGAAATCAATAGGAAACAACTGCAAAAAATCGTTTTTTCTTATATTTTGTTTTGTTTGTTTTATATTTTGTATGAAAATGTTGTTCTTTTACACAATATTATGTATATAATTTGCTGAACAGTTTCTATTCTCTAACACAAAAATAAGAGACATAGAGTACTTTCCTAAAATACCGAATTTAATCAATTTTAAAGGGTTTTTTTAACAACAAATTACACAAACGGGTAACATTGATTGTCTTTTTCAGGTAAAGAGGAGGAGCATGTGTATGATGCTGTGCTGGTCTGTTCAGGTCACCATGCCGATGTACATATCCCACAATTCCCTGGACTCGACAGGTACATATTCCACAATTCCCTTGACTCGACAGGTACATATCCCACAATTCACAGGAATAGACAGGTACATATTCCACAATTTCCTGGAATAGACAGGTGCATATCCCATAATTCCCTGGAATAGACAGGTGCATATTCCACAATTCCCTGGAATAGACATGTACATATCTCACAATTACCTGAAATAGACAGGTGCATATCCCACAATTACCTGGAATAGACAGGTACATATCCAACAATTACCTAAAATAGACAGGTGCATATCCCACAATTACCTTTAATAGACAGGTACATATCCCACAATTCCCATGGAATAGACAGGTACATATCCCACATTTCACAGGAATAGACAGGTGACTGCAGGCTGCAATTTCACATCTGGCATAATCACTGTGTTGTAATCTTGCAGAATAATAGTTGTTTATTACTAAATTTATTTTCCCTTGTTTTTTTAATTTGAATTTTGGGTGGACAGAAATGATTATTTGAATAATGTAGAGATAACAGTGAATGTACTCACCGAATTTGAGCTTAAGTTAATATGTACCTAATTAATATAATATATAATTAATCAATCTATAATTAATTATTAATATTCTGGGAAAACAGGGCTTTATGTTTGTGCGTTGAGTGTTGTCCCACAGGCTTATGAGCAACGAGACTTTGTGCTTTTATGGTATTTTGTATTATAAGGAAGTATCATCATGCAAAATGCCAGTTTAGATGAAGATTGCTGCCCCTTATTAGCCTGTGTGGACCGCACAGGCTAATATGGGATGACACTTTACCCACAAGCTCAGTTTTCCTGGAGGTATGCTTATATATAGTTATATTATGCTCCCTTTGATGAAGATTATCAATGTTTCTTCCTCGTTATGTACACAGGATGTTAGCGTGTTGCTATGATATTACTTAGTAAAAACATCATTTTGAATGATAAATAATCATATTATAACGAAAAATTAACTTTTCTGAAAAAAACCCAATTCACTATCAAATATATATATAACAAGGTATGCAACTCAAAATCACCCCAAAACGGGGTGCATCGCTTTGAACAGCCATATCTTCATCAATTGTGCAGCGATTTTCACGATCTTGGTCTTATTCAACGCAGAAATGAATTTCCTTTCTGGACATGTATATGTCTCGCAATATTGTTACAAATGCTGGGTAAACATTTAAGAAATAACACGATACACAACTCGCATGACCCAGTTGACAATGATCATGCAGTCTTTATGAATAAAATCTCCAGTTGTAAAGACACACCTCCGCATTGGACCAATGAAATCACTCGTGTGTTTAAAATGTCAGATAGTTGAAATGTATGTAAACAAAGGTTTCAAACGGCGCTAGACAGTTAGTCTTGATGCATAATGTAACGACAAGAACGGTAATAATGTTTTTTCATACGTTTTATTGAATTATGGTATCGAGGTACATGAACTTTGTAGAGAAGATGCCCTTTACTCCGTGAAGATTTCAGTTTAAAGACTGCATGATCATTGTCAACTGGGTCATGCGAGTTGTGTCGCTGATATAGATGTTAGCAAGTACTGGGATAATGATGAAGAAAGACTGTAAAATGGTTTACATTCGTCTGCATGAAATTTCGTGGTTTATAAAAAAACAACTTTTTCTTGGATAAGTTTATTTTTGGATTTCTATTTTAGAAAAAAGAGGAATGTGGGTCGGTCTCTTTCTGGTGTGTTTATGTTTAATTTGTGGATGTGTCTGGGCTTTTATTATTTGACATATTTTTGTGTAATTGTCGAAGCTACCTCTATAGTTACCTTCAATTGAAATGGACTCACTCTGGTTTAACTTTGGACAATTTAGTCTTTTGACCCAAATATTCATGTCACACTATAATATTTTTATCCCAATAGATTTAATATTGATAGGTGTAAACGAATACTAGGTTAACTATGGAGAAACACCGTACAATCATTTATATTCCTTTGCATGAAATTGTGTGGTTATTCAAAAAATGACTTTTCATGGACATGTAAATTCATATATTTAAAAAAAAAAGGATTTTGCGTCATTTTATTACGATGTGTTTGTGTAACATTCATTGACTGGTCAACCCTTGAAATCAACGAAATTAATGTCCCGTGTATGATAATGATAATTGATAATTCTTGCTTATGTCGGCTTTAAGAACATAAACTCAATTTAGTCTTATTTTCTCAAATCAGTTAAAGGGGCTTTAACAACACAAACTCAAGTTGATCTTTTTTTCTTTCGAAAAAGGTTTAGGGGCTTTAACAACACAAATTCAATGTAATATTTTTCTCTTGAATATGGTTTAGGGGCTTAAACAACACAAACTCAATTCGATCTTATTCTCTCCAATCAAGTTTAAGGGCTTTAATAACACATTCTCAAGTTAATCTCTTTCTCTCCAATCAGGTTTAAGGGCAAGGTCCTGCACTCGCACGACTTCAGGCACACGGCAGGCTACGAGGCTAAGAGAGTCCTCATTGTCGGGATAGGTAACTCTGGTGGGGACGTAGCGGTAGAACTGAGCAGAGTTGCCTCCCAGGTAAGCATGCTTACTGCCCCTGAGTGTTATCATATGGTGGAATGAGTCGAGTCATGCTAAAATAGGCATTACACCAAATGTGGCAGACCAAAAGCTACCCTCTCTGCAATTAACTATTTTCCCCATAAGAAGTTAAAATGGCATTTGCAACCAGCATAAAACCAGAACAGCCTGCAAGTAACCCGCAGTCTGTTCAGGTTTTATGCTGTTTGCGCTCATCAGTATCTTAGGATTGAGATGAAGCCTTTAAAACTTGAATCTAGCAAGAAAGATCTTAAATTTAATATAACTTTCTAAGGGACATCAAATGCGTGAAAATACGTATCCAAGTGGGAAAGGATAAAGTCAGGCAAGGTTTCTTGGACTTAATATGACAGTGTATAGGGATGCAGATGCATTTCTGGGGCTACACTGTTCATATGTGTCTTAATGCTCATTTTTGCACTATATGGTTGAATTAAGGGTTTACTTGTCTGTACAGGGAGATATCACTGACGCCTTATTGAGCCATTTTAGTTCGTACATGGAAGTTATATTTTTTTTTGTTATTACGCATATAACTTGATACTATTTGGTAGTTTGCTAGTGACCTCTTATGTTGATGTAAAAGTCAAATAAAAATCGGAGTCACCATTGTTTTGTTTGTTTTATTGGGCCTTAAACGAGACTTCATATTCATTGTTTGGATAACCTCACAAATTCGTAATTAAGAACAAAATTTAGTAAAAGAGTTACAGTACTATGAACAATCCTAAAGTTTTCATATTACATTATTTTCTTGCTTCGAACCTTGTTTCACATAGATTTCATCAGCACCTGCCAAAATGGTTCTTGGTTTATCAAAAATGAAGAGACGAAACTAGGTCACCAGGGTAATGTATGGACAATAACAAATTATTAGTTTCACACAACTCTAACCTTTTAAACACATATCTTCAATTATAAGGATATATCGACTTGTTTTCTCTAGGTCAAGACATGCCTTGAAGTTACAATCATGTATGGTCGTAAAAAAGCTGTTTATTTACTACTATTTTACAAAGATGTCTGATGAAAACATAAGTGTTTTGCCTGTTAAAAGTGTTGTTTACAGTTTGGCCTAAGTAGATTTTTTGAATCCTAAATTTGTAATTTATACAAGACAAACATTTTTTAATGAAATATTTCTTGTTTGAAATGTCTTGGAATGGGTTTGTCTTCTGCTAAATCAAAGAGATTTATTCATTTAATATTAAGATGTATTATTGTTTCATTTAAGCTGTACTAGGACCAATACAAATAAAATTTAGTATGTTAAATAACCTATAGGGTTCACTAGGTTTAGTGTAATGAAATGTGAAATGATTATATACTGTAAAATGATGATTATTCTGGAGACATGTATTTTTGTTCATTTCATAGGATTACTAATATCCAAATTTAAGATCTAAAGAAATAATTTCTTTGTTGATTTTTTCATTTGTTATTTAGGCCAAAATCTGAAATCCTCAAATTTACATGTCCACAAAATTGTCTTTTTTTAAACACAATAACAGTCGTTAAACTGCTGGACTACTGACATCTTC
This sequence comes from Dreissena polymorpha, assembly GCF_020536995.1. NCBI lineage: Eukaryota > Metazoa > Mollusca > Bivalvia > Myida > Dreissenidae > Dreissena > Dreissena polymorpha. Next base: position 67,035,369 of record NC_068361.1, on the reverse strand, counting down.
AGTCGAGAGCCACCAGTCACCGAATGTTTCGACCCTTTAATCTCGAGACATTCTCATGGTCGGTTAATAGCTATTCATAGCTAATGTTTCTTTGTTTCACATGTACCGACTTAAAATAAAACTTGATTTGATTTGATTGGTTGTGGGTCCGCAGGGATTGATCAATCCCCCTGCCTGTCAGTAGTCGGCTGCCAGCTTCTCTCTTCTCTCCTTAGCCAAAGCCATCTCGATGCTCCCTCCGCTGCATCACCAAGTCTGTTGACTGCTCGCTTTCTGCCTCTTCCTGTCAGGCCAAGTGCAGTGAAAAGTCTCCAGAGAGACTTTGCCGGAAAGCCTCGGACGCCGACCTCCACTGGGAATAGCCACATATGCCACCCCTTATCCATGAATTTCCTCTGCATATCAGCATATTTCGCTGTTTTCCTCTCCATCTCCTCGTCGTCACAGCGCGACTCCCAAGGAACTGTGAGTTCAACCATCACCAGACACTTGTCCTTTGCCGACCAGATCACATGTCGGTGCGTGGTGTTGTCAGGACCACACTTGGGAAAACAGCCTTCGTTTCAGGTCAAACATTATCTCCCATGACTGCGCACGATCTAGGATCGTTGTTGCTGACGTCTGCTGCTTCTTAACGGTTTCAACTTCCATTACAAACTGCATCTTCCCGGTCTTCTTCACAGTCCTCTTCTTTCGCCTCTCCCTTTCCACTTGTCGTGTCTCTGCCTGTATCTTCCTTGTCTAAGGGCCTTCTGGCAAGATGATAGTGTATGTTCTAGCATGCCTAGCGTGCCAATCTTTCAACAAAGTGGGTAGATTGGGTCGTCAAGTTTTCCCCATTTGTGCAGGTTTGCTGGTGAAGGTAGCAGGTCGTAGACTGACCTGAGCAGGAAACTAATGCGTTGAGGTTCGCTGCGCCAGATAACCGCCCAGGTCATCTTCTTTCCTGTAGTCTGCCACTGCGTCCAAGCACCCTGGCACACCATTGCCACTGCCCTTATGCCTCGATCTTCTTCTTCGGCCAGACGCACCACTGTCTGGACCATCTCCCTCCTTGTCCTACTGTCCGTCTTCTTCCAGCTCCTCGACTCCGTCGAGCACAGTACTTGTGTTCCCACTGCCGTTGTTCCCACAATGTATTTGTGTCGCAGGCGGCTCTCGGCTTGCGCTACAGCCTGGCTAGCAAACCACTTTCTTCCAGTCCTGGTCTCAACACCTGCTCTTCGGACCATGTCATCCCTTAAATCCTTCAGCGTCATGACAAGTCTGGCCTTGGCCACCTTCTACTCCCCCACTAAGGAACTAAATGGGAGCTGTAGTTGATTCGATCGTCCATAGAGCCCAATGTTGCTGAAGCTGGGTGGTACACCAAGCCACTTTCGCAAATGCCTACTAATGGTTCTCTCCAATCCTTCCACCGCTGTTGTTGCTACATCATAAAGCATCAGTGGCCACATCAGTCGTGGGAAGTCCATTCTGGAATAACCAGGCCTTGAATTCGCCAGGTAGTCCACTTCTGTCAATCTGCTTCAGTCCTTCAGTGAGCTGGTTCTTGATGCTGTTCCCATCCTGTGACAATGCCTTTCTCCAAGCTTTGCCATTCTGTTGTCTGGTCTCCCACAGCAAAGTGTAGCTTAATGCCTCTGTAGTTGTCTTTTACCAGGTTACAAACGTGTTCTGGTACATGATACTGCTCAAGTGACTTTACAATCAACTTGTGGGGTAATGATCCATAAGCGTTGTCAATGTCTAGCCACACTACAGTCAGGTCTTCATGGTTTACTCGTGCTTCCTGGATCACTTGGCTGAGAACACTGGTATGCTCGATGCACCCAGAAAATCCGGGAACTCCACCCTTCTGAATTGACGTATCAACGTAGTTCTTGTCTGTAAGGAACGTTGTCAGTCGCTTGGCTTGGACTTCAAAGAATATATTTCCCTCTATGTTGAGGAGAGAAATGGTCTGGAACTGACTACAAGGTAACGGTAACGATACAGCGTGTATGAATTATATTTTATTCAGAGGAAATGTTAATGCCACATAATTCGCGAGATACCGCGTTACTTAAGATGAAATTTACAACGAAACTTTTAATGGAAATTAAATTATCTCAATGTTGTACCCGCTACGAAATTTTTATTTACAAATAAATACACCCACGCCAATTTTCTCGCGCTTTGTATCAGGACAAAGAAATTCATGACCAGTACCGAAATTTAACGATTTATAAACCAGTAAACTGCCATTATTCCCTTTCAATGACACTTATTTTTACTTCTTAAGTGTTAAAAACAACCCCAGCCGTGTGTAAACAACACTGTCACTAATCGACTGTTTTTCATGCTTCACTGCGTGCCATAGTAAGCCGCGAAATATAGGATGTTAATACTAGCTACAACCGGTTTTTTGCTTAAGTTAGCAAATTCTTAGGTTAAAACATGTCATTTAGTGATCATGCTCGTCGGATTTTTGGGAGCCATAGCCAAAGCGCGATATATTGGACAGCGCGATATACCGGTCCGCGATATATCGGCATTGCAGTGTAATATCCCGTGAGTCCTTCTCCTTTGGGGCGAATATTTCCTCCGCTTTCTTCCAGCAATCCGGGATTTTGCCCTTTCTCCAAATCACTCTAAGTAGGGACCATAGTTTCCGAAGTATGCCCGGGCACATCTTATAGACTCGATAGGTTTTGCCATTCGGGCCTGAGGCTGAGCCTGTTCTCGCTTTCTTCACCACCTGCTGTACCTCAGACAATGATGGCTCCTTTGTGTCCAAAGGAGTTTCTGGCGGTTATTCTGGTTCTAGCCTTTAACAGTCACCCAGTGGAACCTCACGTGAAGGATCACCGTGAACATTGCATAAGTGCTGCTCTATGTCCTCCATACTGCTCTCTACTGTTCCTGATCGTTCCTTGACAAGAATATTTTTGAAGAACTGGTATGGATTCTAGATGAATCTAGCTCTCTGTCTCTTCCTTTTCCTCTGTCTTGTTCGCTCAGCCTTGTTGAGCGTGCTCAGTTTCTGTCGTAAAGTGCTTCTAAACTGTTGGAGTCCTACTTTCTCTTCCTCCTTGGCTTTTCTATACTGGCTCTTTACACTTGTAAGCTCCTTCCTTGTCTGTTTGATTAGCCTCTGTCTTCTGCTGATGATAGGGGTTAGCTTCTCTGGTTTCTTCTCAGCTAGGCCGAACCTCTCTTTGCTTACAGTATAGATGAGGCTCGTCATTGCTCTTATCTTTCGGTCAGTTTGACCCTGGAGGGTTGTTTCCACTATAGCAGAGACGTCTCGATCTAGCTCCTGTCATGCTTGCCGGTCTGTCGTCTTGGGCCATGCTATCCGCGGGCGTCTCTGCTCCTTATCTTCCGGAGCTGTTTGTGTCTGTGGTGCTGGTTCTGCATGGCCTGGAGTGTCATCGTCCAGTAGGGAAGCAGATCAAGAAGAGGGTCATGGTCGTCCTCTTCCTGCTGCCCGCCCTGGGTGTTTGAAACCAGATTCTCAGAAGCGTAGAGGTTCTTAGTTCTATGGGATTCTTCCTGACTTGGATCCTCCAACGTCTCACCAGGTATACCACCTGAGCGTTGCGTCTGGGTGTTTGATTTCCCACAATCAGTCTTGGCTTAATGTATCCGCATTCCTCTTAAATTCTTGCAGATCTTGTCATATTTGCCACACTTCACTACTGCTACTTCTCCGGTCAAAGTCCGTTGTAGAAGCCTAGTCGTCATCCGTCCTTGTGAGTCTCTCATCCTACCCTCTCTCGGAAGACTCTGGGGGTATTCCTCTGTGTGTGAGTTTGTAGATGATGTTGTGGTTGTTCCTTCACCAAAAACTGAACAATAGTTCATATCAACTTATATAAATGATTTTACAGTAAAAGGTTTTATCATACTCTTCATATAGGTTTTCCTAAGCACAAGACGTGGGTCCTGGATTTTAAATCGCGTTGCCGATCACGGTCTTCCACTGGACATGATAAAGATATCACGATTTGCCAAAACCTTGGCCTCCATGATGCCTAACCTTGCACAGAGCTTTGCTGAGGGACAGTTAAACAAAAAGTTTGACCATGCTTTGTATTCCTTGAAACCAAAGCACAGGATTTTCCAGCAAAGTATCGTGATAAACGACGACCTTCCAAACAGAATTGCCTGTGGCGCAATTAAGATAAAATCCAACGTCACGCAATTCACTGAAAACGGCGTTCAATTTGATGACGGTACTTTTGAAGATGATATTGACGTGGTTATCCTTGCTACTGGCTACGTGTTCGGGTTTCCATTCATGGAGAAGGGGCTGATTGATGTGCGACAGAACAAGGTCAGAGATTTTAATTGAAGCAGATACACGCAATTAATTTTGTGTCACTTTTTGCTTCGGCAAACAATCTGCCTTGCAACCAGTTATCGCAAACTTTACCAAAAAGCTAACCCAATAATATATTTAATATCGTACAATTTATTATTTTTTGTTTTGTATTTCACTTAAGTTTATGCAAAACCACATTCGCATACTTTTATACAATTATGCAGAATCATATGAACACCTGACTTTAGTAATTTTTAGGAATTTCATTTGACTCCTGGTTTTCACAATTTATTAAAATCCCTGAAGGTGGAGCTGTTCAAGTACATGTTCGCGCCGGAGCTGGAGCGACCGACGCTGGCGGTGGTCGGATTTGTGCAGCCCTCTGGGGCCTTCATGCCTATCAGTGAGCTCCAATGTAGACTGGCAACACGTATTTTCAAGGTGAGCTGCAGTGTAGACTGGCAACACTTTTCTTCAAAGTAAGCTGAAGTGTAGACTGGCAACTTGTGTTTTCAAGGTAAGCTGCAGTGTAGACTGACAACACGTGTCTTCAAGGTAAGGTACAGTGCAGACTGGCAACATGTATTTTCAAGTTAAGCTGCAGTGTTGACTGGCAAATGGTGTCTTCAAGGTAAGCTTCAATGTAGACTGGCAACTTGTGTTTTCAAGTTAAGCTGCAGCGTAGACTGGTAAATGGTGTCTTCAAGGTAAGATTCAATGTAGACTGACAACTTGTGTTTTCAAGGTAAGCTGCAGTGTAGACTGGCACTTGTGTTTTCAAGGTAAGCTGCAGTGAAGACAGGCAGCACGTGTCTTCAAGGTAAGCTGCAGTGTAGACAGGGAGCACATGTCTTCAAGGAAAACTAAAATGTAGACTGGGGACACTTGTCTTCAGGGTAAGCTACAGTGTAGACTGGTAACAAGTATCTTCAAGGTAAGCTGCAGAGTAGATTGGCAACCGTTGTCTCTTAGGTAAGCTACAGTGTAGACTGGCCACTGGTGTCTTCAAGGTAAGCTACAGTGTAGACTGGCAGCCTCTGTCTTCAAGGTTAGCTACAGTGTAGACTGGCTACACGTTTCTTCAAGGTGAGCTCCAGTGTTGACTGGTTAACCCTTTCTTCAAGGTTAGCTACAATGTAGACTGGCGTCACGTTTCTTCAAGGTTAGCTCCAGTGTAGACTGGCGACCTGGGTCTTCATGGTAAGCTACCCTGTAGACTGGCAACCCTTGTTTTCAAGGCAAGCTACAGTGTAGATTGGCAACCCTTGTTTCCAAGGTAACCTACAGTGTAGACTGGCAACCTGTGTTTTCAAGGTGAGCTACAGTGTAGACTTGCAACACATTTCTTCAAGGTGAGCACCAGTGTAGACTGGACACCTGTGTCTTCATGGTAAGCTACCGTGTAGACTGGCTACCCTTGTTTTCAAGGTAAGCAACCGTGTAGACTGGCAACCCTTGTTTTCAAGGTACGCTACAGTGTAGACTGGCAACACGTGTTATCAAGGTGAGCTGTAGTGTAGACTGGCAACACGTGTCTTCAAAATAAGCCGCAATGTAGGCTGGCAACCCTCGTTTTTAAGGAAAGCTCCAGTGTTAATTGGCAACATGTGTCTTCAAGGTGTGCTCCAGTGCAGACTGGCGACCTGGGTCTTCAAGGTAAGCTACAGTGTAGACTTGCAACCCTTATCTTCAAGGTAAGCTTCATTGTAGACTGGCAACCCGTGTCTTCAAGGTGAGCTCTAGTGTTAATTGACAACCTATGTCTTCAAGGTGAGCGCCAGTGTAAACTGGGGACCTGGGGCTTCAAGGTAAGCTCCAGTGTAGATTGGCAACACATGTCTTCAAGGTGAGCTCCAATGTAGACTGGGCACCTGGGTGCTTTTTTACAAAGAGAAACTACTGAAAAATTAATAATGATGAAGAAACCCACATTTTAATATTTTATTGAACATATTATCCACTGAACATTATAATGCCACTAAAGGCTTTATCAGAGGACGTTCTTGTATTTGGGTATGTGAAAATGGTCAATTTAACTCCTTACCACTTATATATTCGTATTTTTAGGCATTTTTAATCCATTGGAAAGTTACATTTAGTTAAAGGCCTTTCTTACTAGATTCAAGGCTTCAATCCCTAGTTACTGATGAGCATCAAACAGCATAAAACCTGAACAGACTGCGAGTTACTCGCAGGCTGTTCTGGTTTAATGCTGTTTGCACATAGCAATTTTACTTTGCTTTTGAGAAGGAAATGGTTAAATGCGAGCATGGTGTAGTGGTAGCGCATACGCTTTTGCTTCTAGACACACTGTCTTGTACATACAGGACAGGCACTTTTTGTTTGTTTATCTCCTTCTTTGTTTTATTTTTTTTTTCCAAATATAACAATTTTCTTTATAAATTCCTCTTATTATGTTTTTGAAAAATAGAAAAATATGTGAATAAGTGCCTTTAAATGCATTTTATGTAAATGGTGCACATACCTACGTCTTGTTTTAGCAATTTAAAACCCATAATAGTACCTACACATAATTTTATTAGGAAATAATCAATAAAATAACAAATGACATTTAAGCAATTATGACAGGCTTTGTTCATGAAACAGCTGAAATAAACATGTTAGCTATGCTTTGGTAATACGGGGCTTAATGCATGTGTGTAAAGTGTTGTTCAAAATTAGCTTGTGCTAATCTGGGACAACACTACTTACATGCAATAAAGCCCATGTTCCCTGAGCAATTTCTATTAGTTAAAAGACAAAACATGTCGTCTTAATGTTTGTTCTCAGGGTGATGTTAGGCTACCCAGTAAAGATGAGATGTGGTCTGATATTCGTACGAAGGCGTCTATAATGTCACACAAATATGTGGAGTGCCAGAGGCACACGATTCAAGTGGACTTCATACCATTCCTTGATGAGCTGGCTCAACTTAATGGATGTAAACCAAACTTTGGTAGGTACACTTCCGATTTCACCATTAGTCCTACGTTTTCTTAAAAAAAAAACAAATTTCGTTATTACTGTTGGTTTTTTATTGCCATTTTCAATTTTATTGTAAAAGTGTATTTGTAGAGGCATGTTTTATTTTTTGGTGCTCATTACTGTCAGTTCTGTTTTGACATAGCGACATCATTCACGTTTAATTTGCTTTTTTTATATTTGTTTGTTGAGTGACATGAACAAATATAGTCCAAATATATGAGAAACGGATGAGGATTTTTCTTCGTCTCGTTACATGCATTTTTACTGTCAGAAAATTTCATTAAGGTTATGTTTTTATAATTTGGGTAGGTATACATCATGCTACAGAACCTTTTAGTTTTGCCTTGTATCTTATAAACATCTTTTAATAAATTGATTTGTGTGCTAGTTCAAATATGGGTGATTTCAAAAATAATGAAGCCTAAATGAAACATGCATTTATTTTCTTACCATTATTTATGTTTGAGTTCTTTTTTATCTTTCAGAAGTGTTTCCATGTGATTAACTTAAATGTGAAAATTCTTCTCGATAACTTGCTTCATTAACAAAATATCCTGAAAAATATCCAAAGTGTACTGGTTTTGCGTGGCATTTTAAGTAAAAGGCAATTTTCTATACTTCAAAAAACTTTAAGAAATTTTAGGTATTGCCATCATTTAATGAACCGAATATTGTATATACTTTAAGAAAAATAGATCATTGATTCTTGCTTAGGTTGATATCTCTTGTAGCAAGTGTTCAAAGCAATTTAATTTTCTTGGCAATTTTGTGCAACAATTTTCACCTCTCTTCACATATTAAGAGCTGGCATCTTTAAGTGCTTCAACATTTATAGGCAAATAGTGTCCTTCGAACCTGTCACATGCTTATTCTTCACATTTGTACAGATGTTCATACAATTATGTGTTCTTGTAACTTTTAACAGCTGAATACTCAATGTGGTCAGAATTTGTCCCAAGTGTACATTTTGTAAGAAAGTTCTTTTAAATTGTTCATAAGATAGAATTTTCAAGGTTTTACATAAGTTTCTTCAAACCATAATGCTTATCACAAGATGTACTGAAAATTTGATGCCAAAACCCTGTGAACTTTTTTTGCAAGACAAATAACGTGTTGTCTCAATTGTAATAAATTGTTATCATGTTTGATGGACAGGTGACATCTTTTGAAAAAATACACAAATGCACTAATTTTCTGGAAAGAAGTACACAGAAGGGTGTAATCTCCAAGAGAAAATATGGTTTCTTCACTCTGGGGGTGAAATACTCGTATTATATGGGTATGTCTCCATAATTTGTGTTCAGAAGGAAAATATCACCATATAAATGATTATGTGTAGGAAGTATATTTGACTTAAACATACGAGTATAACAAAAATACATTTCCTCTTCTCAAATTAATGTCAATTTTAAACAAAATCTTTCTCCAATAATCTTTAATGTTAGCCTGAAGTTGGTTATTAAATGTTGTACACCTAGGACACAAAATGAACGTTTTTTGTTAACCTCCAGAAAATAAAACAAACTTACATTATTGAAGAATTAATGATTAAAATTCGATTCAAGAAAGCATTCAAAGGCAAAACTGAAGAAAAAAAAACAAACTAAAAGTTGAACACGGTCAAATGTCAAATATGATTGATGACAAACTCTTTCAGACACTTATAATTAAACCACGCAGGCTGTCACCAATGTGGTACAATTCCTACACTCTGAACTCCAAATCATGTTAAAACCAACGATAAATAACGGTACAGCACTTATTATTTTTTCATTATTGTAATGACACCTTACCAAAATATATAGAGGATATAGTGTATTTATGTACAATTTGTGGAATATATGTTTTTTTATGGGAAATACAGATCTATGACACACTTCATAATTATGGAGATTCCATATGCCTCTAATATCCCATCAGTTATAAACATGCTTAGGGCAACAAAAATACCTGAAATAAAATACATATAAAAGTTATGCTATTTTTTCAGATTTTCATCCATTTTGAGAAATTAATGTCCCAAGTTTACAGACTTGGCCTAAAATCATGCTAGTTCCTTTCAGCAAACAATTCAAGTTCCCTCTATATTATCTTTATAATTATAAGAATATGTAATGACAATTAAATTTGTATTCCATATTACTGACTGTTTGGGTATTTCTTAGAATAAATAAAAAATAAAGTTGCCAAGTAAAAATAACATTCAATCTCTAAACATCAACCCTAAATCATCAAACGGACCTTCTAGCACAGAAAATTATTTGGTGAAACATTAAATATTTTTGTCAAATGTAATAAACTTTCAAAAAAAAGTATTAATATTTGTTTAATGATTTGCTTGTTTAACTTGTATACATGCACATGTCCCAAGTTTACAATTTTTTGGAAAATGTATACAGGTTTGGCAAAAGCTAGTTTCTGCAGATTTTTTTATATAATAAAAAAGAAACTTCACATATATTTGAAGGCCATCCTAAATTTTGATAAATCTGAGTTTTTACTTTAAGATAAACTGCTTTGAGGCCAGGAAAAAATATTTTAGGAGTATAGTTTTGAAAAAGATGTGTTAAAAATCATCAATATTTTAAATGTTCAATATTTTTTTTTAAGAACACTTTTGATTTTGTTTTTAAATTTTGCATAAGAACATACTTCATGTTGACAAAACACAAAATTTATCGAGAACATGTTTAAATAGGATGTTATTAAGTGCAAAAGACATGTTCATTTATCAACAAAATGTTCAAAACATTTGGTTAACATCTTTTGTTGTGAAAAAGTGATTACATCTGACAGAACGGCCCTACTCATCAGGGCTCAACATTAGCAGTTGTCCTATTGCCCCTGGCAAGTAAAAGTTAGGTCGGGGCAAGTTATTTTATAGTCTAGTTGTCCTCCCGGGCAAGCGCAAAAAAGAACAAAGAGCATTTATGTAAGACTTTAATGGGAATTAAATTGCTGTTATCATTTTGTTTAATATGCAAAAATATAAAAGGTTTTGTGGTGTATCATTTTGTTCTTTATTAAAAAAATATGAGGTTTACAGTTAATGTGATATTTCATGTTTGGGCAAGTGGCTTTACATTTTGAGGGCAAGTCGATTTTCTAAGAACTTGCCCTGCAGGGCAAGTGGGCTTTTAGGTTAATGTTGAGCCCTGCTCATTTATAAAACTTGAACCCTTTCCCTATGCAATACAAACAAAACTGTTGCCATAACTTAACATCTAAAATTTGAGATAATTTTTCATCTAGGCTTCATTATTTTTGAAATCACCCATATGCAGTAGTTTAATGAAGCGTCCCATGGTAAGGATAGTTTGTAGATAAAAAGTTGATTGGCATTTTTACCATAAAGTACTGTTCTATATGTACATATTTGAAATGTGTCTATACAATAAAATGCTGTTCTATATGTACATATTTGCAATGCGTCTATACTTTAAAACACTGATGTATGTGTACATATTTGCAATCCATTTATATTATATAATACTGCTGTACGTACACATATTTGCAATTCATGGGCACATTAAATGATGATTTATATGTACATATTAGCAATGCATTTATACCTTAAAACACTGTTGTATGTGTTCATATTTGCAATGCAATTATCCTTTAAAATACTATTCTATATAATCATATTTGCAATACGTTTATTCTATTAAATACTGTTGTAAATGTACATATTTGAAATTGATTTTTAGTATAAAATTTTATATGTACATACACTTATTTGCAATTAATATATACTTAACATGCTGATGTTTATGTTCATATATTGCAATCCATTGATACTATAAACTATTGTTGTATATGTTCATATTTTAAAATCCATCAATACTATAAAATATTGGTGTAATTGTACATATTTACAATTCATTAATACTACTTAATGCTGTTGTTTTTGTAAATATTTTCAATAACTATTTTCATCATGTACATAAGATGCACATAAAACTTTTGTCAAGCAATCACTGCTTTTGCACACGAATTATTCAACGTTCAGTCTAAAAATGACAGTAAAATAGTCTTTTAACAAGAGCTGCATTGGATGTTTAAAATGCAACTTAAATTTCTTACAAAATTCTTTTTGTAGCCAAAAGTTAAATAAGTTTTATTCTACTTTCAGGTGCTATGTTCTTACGGGACCCAGTTCTGGCCTGCAAGTGTATCTTTGGCCCCTGCACGCCATACCAGTTCCGACTTGAGGGGCCAGGCAGATGGAAAGGGGCCAGGGCGGCCATCATGACCCAGTGGGACCGAACACTGCAGCCCCTGAAGACCCGACCCCTGGGGGCTGAGGTTGAGGTCAAAGGGTCGAGTCTGGGTTTCTTGAAGTTCCTTGTGGCATTTGTGGGACTGTTTGTGTTGCTCTTGAGTTTCTGTATGCAGTAGTATTGAATTGGTCAGAGTGCTCTTAAGTATGTCCATGTTGGACTTGTATTGCTTGCAAACATTAACCAGACAGTTAACTTCATGCATGATTATTACCAGAAATTACTGAAGAAAACAACATGAAGCATAGAACATGTGAATCAGATGAAATGTTCCCCAAGGATAAATGTTCTCCAATGATAAATATCCATTAAGATAATGTTGCCCAAAGATATACTGTAATGGTATAATTGTCCCCTACCGGTGAAACCGGAGGGGACTTATGGTTTGGGTTCTGTGTGTCCGTCAGTCTGTGAGTCTGTCACACTTTTCTGCATCCTGTGATAACTTTAAAACTTCTTCATATTTGTCATGAAACGTGAAACATGGACATATGGCAATATGGAGATTTTGCACGTCATTTCATTTTGTTCCTATGTCAAGAATTCTGGTTGCTTTGACAACAAATAGACTAGAAATATTACTGAAAATGGAGGATCCTGCGATAACTTTAAAAGTTCTTCATATTTTTTCATGAAACGTTAAACATGGACAGATGGCAATATGGAGATTATTCACGTTATTTCATTTTGTTCCTAGGTCAAGAATTCTGGTTGCTTTGGCAACAAATAGACTAGAAATATAACTGAAAAAGGTGGATCCTGCAATAACTTTAAAAGTTCTTCATATTTTTTCATGAAACTTGAAACATGGATAGATGGCAATATGGAGATTATGCATGTCATTTCATTTTGTTCCAACGTCAAGAATTCTGGTTGCTATGGCAACTAATAGACTAGAAATATTGCTGAAAATGGTATAGTTTCATCGCTCGGGGACTTATATTGCTTGGCAAAAGTCTTGTTGAACTTGTGAAGCCCAGTCATTTGATTTTATTCCCACGTCAAGAATTCTGGTTGCTATGGCAACCAATAGACTAGAAATATTGCTGAAAATGGTGGAGTTTCACAGCTTGGGGACTTATTTTGCTTGGCAAAAGTCTTGTTGAACTTGTGAAGCCCAGTCTTAGCAGAGTATATAGGAATCAATTGTATTGCCAATATTATGCTGAATCAGTAATTAGGGATCAATTTTCAGAGTTATAATCTGAAGTTTAGGTATGTGTGTAATATTAATTTATGAGTTTTAATGTTCTTAAAGTTCATGACTTAAAATTGTTGAACATACAAGACATGCAAGTACAAGTAAACATGGATATATCCTGGTGAAGTTGACAAACTGGGGGCATTGCACATGTATGCAAAGAATATCTATTGACCTCCCAATAATGAAATGCTATTATAAATCTGACATTTTATAAAAATTTCATCATGTGGGCAAATATGTTCTGTAAGAGATGAAGTATTCCATATCTGAGTAACATAAGTTATGTTATTGTGAATCGTTAACACCTTTTGTATGTGATATGCTTTTTGGTCATTAAATGTTTTTTTGTCTAACTGCAATACAGTTTTTTTCTGTATATGATCAAATAAAGTGCTATATTTGTAATCAAAACTTGCATAGAACTGTTTATAATAATGATGTATATTAAATATTCTTTGATGTGAAGTACATGTCGCTGGTTTCTTTATGGGTACAAATATGTACAGATGGATGCGCTTACTTTGATGTGTCAGCACAGATATAATTTAATATTTAATTCAGGGAATGCTGGAAATGCTGAAGCGACATAGAAATTATGTGCATTTTTCGAAACCTAAATGCAAAGTGTGACGGAAAGACGGACAGTCCGATCACTACATGCCATCCTGCGGGGGCATAAAAAACAAACATGCTAAGATTTGATCTCTAATAACCATGACAACATTCATCAACAATATATGTATATATATATATATATATATTTATATATATATATATATATATATATATATATATATATATATATATATATATATATATATATATATATATATATATATATATATATATATAATTTATTAGTTTCCTTTTTAAATTTTGTGATTTTATGGATCAAACCAAACTGATTGTATACACTTTCATGTTTAATTACATATTTACATGTAGAAATTCAATGTTACTACCAGAAAATATAAATTAACCCTCAAAATGTATACATGAACATTTATCATTTCTAAATCATATAAAGAAAACAAACAAATAGTCCATCTTAATAAAACGTTTATCAGGACATAGGAAAGAATTTGATTACATCTTTGACTTAGATATTGGTTGAAGAATTTTTTTCTAACCAATCTTTAGTTTCTCTGCTGTAATTCATTTTAATTGCACAAGACATGTGTCAATATTTTCATTGAAAAGTGAATAAATACTACAAATATCAGTACACAAACAAACTAAAAGAATACATGTAAATGATCCAAATATCATTTTAACTGTTTGAAAGCCACATTTTATTATTCAGATAGTAAATCATTGCAGAAAAGAAAAGTGTAGCATCAAAATGTGGGACCTTGGTCACTGTAAAAAAAGTTCACGAACTACTTCACCAAGAAATTCATTGAAGTCAAGTAGTTCTATTCAGATGAGTTCCATGGTTTTTAAACCCTTTTTGATATGAACATCACCTTTAGTGTTTAGCAAGTATGTATATTTTTAGGATGAATCACTTTGCAATCTCAGATAACAGGTTAAAGTTATTATTGGATGAAAATGCAATAACATTCGAAAATATCTGGAAAGAATTGTAAAACAAACAAACAATAAAATTGTGGAAAAGAATGTCATACAGATCTACCGATAGGAGAATAACTGTAAAACTGTTAATTCGTAGTTCCACTATTTGAGACTCGTCCTGGGAAATCTGGTCTTAATGCATGTACATAGACATCCAAGATTAGCCTTTGCAGTCTGCACAGGCCAATCAAGGATGACATCTACTTTTTTTAAAGGAGGTTTTCAGGAAGTCTCTTTTTAATGAAAATCAAGTTTATGCAGAAAAGGCGTCATTTTGCAATCTGCACAGGCTAATCTTGGACTACACTTTGTGCAAATGCATTAAGTCCGGTTTGTCCACAACGAGACTCATATGAGTTGCTAAATGCTCAAAACAACAGTAATCATCACTGTTTGCCCCCATGTCTACACGCAAGCCTCACTGTGTGGGCAGTTGTTCAATGGGCGTGTGGAACTTGAAGTCCTCAGGGAACAGCTGATGAGCCTTGGGGTACATGAGCTTGTAGGCCTGTCTAATGGTCACCTCCGCCACGCCAGCTATGTCTCCAATCTCTGTAAGGGGGTAAGGGAAACAAATAAAGACCAATTTGTCACCAATCGCTCTAAGGGGTGAACCAGGAACAAATATAGACTGCTATGCCACCAATCTCTGTAAGGGGTGACCCAAGAACAAATATAGACTGCTATGCCACCAATCTCTGTAAGGGGTGACCCAGGAACAAATATAGACTGGCATGTCTCCAATCTCTGTAAGGGTTTAACCAGGAACAAATATAGAGTGCTATGTCTCCAGTCTATGTGAAGCGTGAACGGGGAACAAATATAGAGTGCTATGTCTCCAATCTCTTTAAGGGGTGAACAGGGAACAAATATAGACCGCTATGTCACCAATCTCTGTAAAGAGTGAACGGGGAACAAATATAGACTGCTATGTCTACAATCACTGTAAGGGATTAATCGGGAACAAATATAGTCTCATATGTCTCCAACCTCTGTAAGGGGTAAACGGGGAACAAATATACACTGCTATGTCACCAATATCTGTAGGGGGTGAATGTGGAACAAATATAGACTGCTATGTCACCAATCTCTGTAAGGGGTTAACTGGGAAAAAATAAAGACTGTTTTGTCCCCAATCTCTTTAAGGGGTGAACGGGGAACAAATATAGACCAATATGTCACCATTCTCTGTAAGGGGTGTATGGAAAACAAATATAGACTGCTATGTCACCAATCTATTTTAGGGGTGTATGAAAAACAAATATAGACTGCTATGTCACCAATCTCTGTAAGGGGTGAACGGGAAACAAATATATACTGCTATGTCACCAAGCTCTGTTAGGGTTGAACAGGTCACAAATATAGACCGCTATGTTACCAATCTCTGTAAAGAGTGAACGGGGAACAAATATAGACTGCTATGTCTCCAATCTCTGTAAGGGGTGAACGGGGAACAAATATAGACTGCTATATCACCAATCTCTGTAATAGGTGAACAGGGAACAAATATAGTCTGCTATGTCTCTAATCTCTGTAAGGGGTGAACGGGAAACAAATATAGACCAATATGTCACCAATCTCTGTAAGGGGTGTATGGAAAACAAATATAGACTGCTATGTCACCAATCTCTGTAAGGGGTGAACAGGGAACAAATATTGACTGCTATGTCACCAATCTCTGTAAGGGGTTAACTGGGAACAAATATAGACTGCTATGTCACCAATCTCTGAAAGGGGTTAACTGTGAACAAATATAGACTGCTATGTCCCCAATCTCTGTAAGGGGTGAACGGGGAACAAATATAGACCAATATGTCACCAATCTCTATAAGGGGTGTATGGAAAACAAATACAGACTGCTATGTCACCAATCTCTGTAAGGGGTGGACGGGGAACAAATATAGACTGCTATGTCACCAATCTCTGTAAGGGGTTAACTGGGAACAAATATAGACTGCTATGTCACCAATCTCTGAAAGGGATTAACTGTGAACAAATATAGACTGCTTTGTCCCCAATCTCTGTAAGGGCTTAACAGGGAACAAATATAGACCAATATGCCACCAATCTCTGTAAGGGGTGTATGGAAAACAAATATAGACTGCTATGTCACCAATCTCTTTAAGAGGTGTATGAAAAACAAATATAGACTGCTATGTCACCAATCTCTGTAAGGGGTGAACAGGGAACAAATATAGACTGCTATGTCACCAAGCTCTGTAAAGGGTTAACTGGGAACAAATATAGACTCCTATGTCACCAATCTCTGTAAGGGGTTAACTGGGAACAAATATAGACTTCTATGTCACCAATCTCTGTAAGGGGTGAACGGGGAATAAATATAGACTGCTATGTCACCAATCGCTGTAAGGGGTTAACCGGGACCAAATATAGACCAATATGTCACCAATCGCTGTAAGGTGTGTATGGAAAACAAATATAGACTGCTATGTCACCAATCTCTGTAAGGGGTAAACCAGGAACAAATATAGACTGCTATGTCTCCAATCTCTTTAAAGGGTTAACCAGGAACAAATATAAAGTACAATGTCTCCAGTCTCAATGGGGGATGAATAGGGAACTGTGAGGGGTGAACAGGGAACAAACATAGACTGCTATGTCTCCAATCTCTGTAAGGGGTGAAAAGGGAACAAATATAGACCGCTATGTCACAAATCTCTGTAAAGAGTGAACGGGGAACAAATATAGAATGCTATGTCTCCAATCTCTGTAAGGGGTGAATGGGTAACAAATATAGAATGCTATGTCACCAATCTCTGTGAGGGGTTAACTGGGAACAACTGTAAACTGCTATGTCACCAATCTATGTAAGGGGTGAACAAGGAACAAATATAGACTGCTATGTCTCCAATCTCTGTAAGGGTTTAACTGGGAACAAATATAGACTGCTATGTTACCAATTTCTGTAAGAGATGAACAGGGAACAAATATTGACTGCTATGTGCAATGTCACCAATCTCTATAAGGGGTGTATGGAAAACAAATATAGACTGCCATGTCACCAATCTCTGTAAGGGGTGAAAGGGGAACAAATATAGACTGCTATGTCTCCAATCACTGTAAGAGGTTAACCTGGAACAAATATAGACCGCTATTTCACCAATCTCTGTAAGAGATGAACAGGGAACAAATATAGACTGCTATGTCACCAATCTCTGTAAGGGGTGAACCGGGAACAAATATAGACCAAAATGTCACCAATCTCTGTAAGGTGTGTATGGAAAACAAATATAGACTGCTATGTCACCAATCTCTATAAGGGGTGTATGGAAAACAAATATAGACTGCCATGTCACCAATCTCTGTAAGGGGTGATAAGGGAACAAAAATAGACTGCTATGTCACCAAGCTCTGTAAGGGGTTAACAGGGAACAAATATAGACTGCTATGTCATCAATCTCTGTAAGGGGTGAACAGGGAACAAAAATAGACTGCTATGTCACCAATCTCTATAAGGAATGTATGGAAAACAAATATAGACTGCTATGTCACCAATCACTATAAGGAATGTATGGAAAACAAATATAGACTGCCATGTCACCAATCTCTGTAAGGGGTGAAAGGGGAACAAATATAGACTGATATGTCACCAAGCTCTGTAAGGGGTTAACTGGGAACAAATATAGACTGCTATGTCATCAATCTCTGTAAGGATTGAACAGGTAACAAATATAGACTGCTCTGTCACCAATCTCTCTAAGGGGTGAATGGGGAACAAATATAGATTGCTATGTCACCAATCTCTGTGAGGGGTGAACTGGGAACATATATAGACCAATATGTCACCAATCTCTGTAAGGGGATATGGGAAACAAATATAGACTGCTATGTCCCGAATCTCTGTTAGGGGATACCGGAAACAAATAAAGACTGCTATGTCTCCAATCTCTGTGAGGGGTTAAGCAGGAACAAATATACTGCTATGTCACCAATCTCTGTAAGGGGTTAACTGGGAACAAATATAGACTGCTATGTCACCAATCTCTGTAAGGGGTTAACTGGGAACAAATATAGACTGCTATGTCACCAATCTCTGTAAGGGGTGAACACGGAACAAATATAGACTTATATGTCACCAATCTCTGTAAGGGGTGAATGGAAAACAAATATAGACTGCTATGCAACCAATCTCTGTAAGGGGTGAACAGGGAACAAATATAGACTGCTATGTCTCCAATCTCTGTTAGGGGTTAACCGGGAACAAATATAGACTGCTATGTCTCCAATCTCTGTTAGGGGTGAACAGGGAACAAATATAGACTGCTATGTCTCCAATCTCTGTTAGGGTTGAATGGGGAAACAAATATAGACTGCTATGTCATCAATCTCTGTAAGGGGTGAACAGGGAACAAATATAGTCTGCTATGTCTCCAATCTCTGTAAGGGGTGAACGGGGAACAAATATACACCAATATGTCACTAATCTCTGTAAGCGGTGTATGGAAAACAAATATAGACTGCTATGTCACCAATCTCTGTAAGGGGTGAACGGGGAACAAATATACACTGCTATGTCACCAATCTCTGTAAGGGGTTAACTGGGAACAAATATAGACCGCTATGTCACCAATCTCTGAAAGAAGTTAACTGTGAACAAATATAGACTGCTATGTCCCCAATCTCTGTAAGGGGTGAACAGGGAACAAATATAGACCAATATGTCACCAATCTCTATAAGGGGTGTATGGAAAACAAATATAGACTGCTTTGTCACCATTCTCTGTAAAGGGTGAACGGGGAACAAATATAGACTGCCATGTCACCAATCTCTGTAAGGGTTGAAAGGGGAACAAATATAGACTGCTATGTCACCAATCTGAAAGGGGTTAACTGTGAACAAATATAGACTGCTATGTCCCCAATCTCTGTAAGGGGTTAACGGGGAACAAATAAAGACCAATATGTCACCAATATCTGTAAGGGGTGTATGGAAAACAAATATAGACTGCTATGTCACCAATCTCTTTAAGGGGTGTATGAAAACAAATATAGACTGCTATGTCACCAATCTCTGTAAGGGGTGAACGGGGAACAAATATAGACTGCTATGCCACCAAGCTATGTAAGGGTTTAACTGGGAACAAATATAGACTCCTATGTCATCACTCTCTGTAAGGGGTTAACTGGGAACAAATATAGACTGCTATGTCACCAATCTCTGTAAGGGGTGAACAGGGAACAAATATAGACTGCTATGTCACCAATCGCTGTAAGGGGTTAACCGGAACCAAAAATAGACCAATATGTCACCGATCGCTGTAAGGTGTGATGGAAAACAAACATAGACTGCTATGTCACCAATCTCTGTAAGGGGTAAACCAGGAACAAATATAGACTGCTATGTCTCCAATCTCTTTAAAGGGTTAACCAGGAACAAATATAAAGTGCTATGTCTCCAGTCTCAGTGGGGGTGAACAGGGAACAAACATAGACTGCTATGTCTCAAATCTCTGTAAGGGGTGAACAGGGAACAAATATAGACCGCTATGTCACCAATCTCTGTAAAGAGTGAACAGGGAACAAATATAGACTGCTATGTCTCCAATCTCTGTAAGGGGTGAATGGGTAACAAATATAGAATGCTATGTCACCAATCTCTGTGAGGGGTTAACTGGGAACAAATGTAAACTGCTATGTCACCAATCCATGTAAGGGGTGATCAGGGAACAAATATAGACTGCTATGTCTTCAATCTCTGTAAGGGGTTAACTGGGAACAAATTTAGACTCCTATGTCTCCAATCTCTGCAGGGTTCCAAGCTTTTTTTAACAAAATTCCCAGTTTTTTCCCTGATGGAAAATAAAATTCCAGGATCATAATTTCAACCTATTTCTTGTTTTAGACACCCTCCATTAATAGCAGTTGCAGACAATAATATGTATTAAATAGGTATTTATTTATAAATGTAGGTATTTCTGTATTTACTAATAGTACACTAAGCTACATGTATACCATAAAGCCCCCATAGCCATGCAGAGGAATCGATTTGCTGTTTTAATTGTACAGACTTATGGACACAAATCGGGAATTTCTGACAAACAAAATTCCCTGATTTTTCCCTGATTTCATGACCTTTTCACAAATACTTTTTCCTGACTGGAAAAACTAAAAGTATTTTTCCAGGTTTTCCCTGATTTCCAGGTTGGCTGGGAACCCTGCTCTGTAAGGGGTGAATGGGGAACAAATATAGACTGCTATGTTGCCAATCTCTGAAAGGGGTGAAAGGGGAACAAATATAGATCGCTATGTCACCAATCTCTGTGAGGGGTGAATGGGGAACAAATATAGACCAATATGTCACCAATCTCTGTAAGGGGTGAACGGGGAACAAATATAGACCAATATGTCACCAATCTATGTAAGGGATTAACCGGGAAAAAATATAGTCTCCTATGTCTCCAATCTCTGTAAGGGGTGAATGGGGAACAAATATAGACTGCTATGTCACCAATCTCTGTAAGAGATGAACAGGGGACAAATATAGACTGCTATGTCTCCAATATCTGTAAAAGGTTAACCTGGAACAAATATAGACCATAATGTCACCAATCTCTGTAAGGTGTGTATGGAAAACAAATATAGACTGCTATGTCACCAATCTCTATAAGGGGTGTATGGAAAACAAATATAGACTGCCATGTCACCAATCTCTGTAATGGGCGAAATTGGAACGAATATAGACTGCTATGTCACCAAGCTCTGTAAGGGGTTAACTGGGAACAAATATAGACTGCTATGTCATCAATCTCTGTAAGGGGTGAACAGGGAACAAATATAGACTGCTATGTCACCAATCTCTATAAGGGGTATATGGAAAACAACTATAGACTGCTATGTCACCAATCTCTATAAGGGGTGTATGGAAAACAAATATAGACTGCCATGCCACCAATCTCTGTAAGGGGTGAAAGGGGAACAAATATAGACTGCTATGTCACCATTTCTGTAAGGGGTTAACTGGGAACAAATATAGACTGCTATTTCATCAATCTCTGTAAGGAATGAACAGGTAACAAATATAGACTGCTCTGTCACCAATCTCTCTAAGGGGTGAATGGGGAACAAATATAGACTGCTATGTCACCAATCTCTGTGAGGGGTGAACTGGGAACAAATACAGACCAATATGTCACCAATCTCTGTAAGGGGATACGGGAAACAAATATAGACTGCTATGTCTCCAATCTCTGTGAGGGGGTTAACTGGGAACAAATATAGACTGCTATGTCGCCAATCTCTGAAAGGGGTGAAAGGGGAACAAATATAGATCGCTATGTCACCAATCTCTGTGAGGGGTGAATGGGGAACAAATATAGACCAATATGTCACCAATCTCTGTAAAGGGTGAACACGGAACAAATATAGACTTATATGTCACCAATCTTTGTAAGGGGTGAATGGAAAACAAATATAGACTGCTATGCAACCAATCTCTGTAAGGGGTGAACAGGAAACGAATATAGACTGTTATGTCTCCAATCTCTGTTAGGGGTTAACCGGGAACAAATATAGACTGCTATGTCTCCAATCTCTGTTAGGGGTGAACGGGGAACAAATATAGACTGTATGTCACCAATCTCTGTTAGGGGTGAATGGGGAACAAATATAGACTGTATGTCACCAATCTCTGTTAAGGGTGATGGGGAACAAATATAGACTGTATGTCACCAATCTCTGTTAAGGGTGATGGGGAACAAATACAGACTGCTATGTCTCCAATCTCTGTTAGGGGTGAACGGGGAACAAATATAGACTGCTATGTCTCCAATCTCTGTTAGGGGTGAACGGGGAACAAATAAAGACTGTATGTCACCAATCTTCCTAAGGGGTGAACAGGGAACAAATATAGACTGCTATGTCACCAATCTCTCTAGGATAAACTAGGTATACTACATATTTTTAAAGTTTTTCTGGTTAAAAATGTGCCTATTAAATTGGATAGATACAGGCATTTTCCTGGCGTATCTATCAGTTCGATGAACAGACCCATTTCCAAAATAAAATGGAAAAAAAATCCCAATTCGAATACAAATAAACAACCCCCCCCCCCCAATTAAAAAAAAAAGATATGTCTAATGATTATATTTATCAATTTTATTTAACTTATATCTAACGAAGTATACAACTATAATATATATGCTTTTGTTTTTCTAATTTGAATGATTATAGAGTTGTAATAAATAAGTTATTCCCAAATTAATTAATTTCTAACACACACAAATCGCAATTCGGAAATTGCTTTTTTCCCTAAATGTCCAGGAAAAAGCCAGAGATAACAGTGACCAGTTGTTCACCTTTCTGAGTCTTCTTGTCCTCTGAAGCCTGTGAAGCCATGTAGATGGCAGCAGCTGCTACAGAGACTGGGCTGCGCCTGAAATAAGAGGCACATACCTTACTTTACCATGTATTACACACAGCACATACTGTACTTTACCATGTATTACACACAGCAAATACTGTACTTTACCATGTATTACACACAGAACATACCATACTTTACTATGTATTACACACTGCACATACCGTACTTTACCATGTATTACAGACAGCACAAACCATACTTTACCATGTATTACACACAGCACATACCACACTTTTCCATCTTTAACATTGTAACATAACAATTATTTGAACATTACCTATTGAACATTAGAAAATCAGTTATTTACAAAAATAACAATTTTATTGTTTGGCCTTATCTTTAGAACAACAAGGATTTAATGGTGCGGTTGTATGTTCAATTTATTAATTTATTTATCCATACAATTTTCCTCATAGTTAAATAAAAAAGACAAGCCCTAGGCCTAAATGTCATTTATATATATACATTCCGCAGTTTAATCCATGTACTGTCAAGCAGATAGGCCAAAATGTCATCTATTAGTTACACTCCTTTGGACTGGTAAATAGCTTAACTTTTCCTGTCTAAGTTACTCATCTTTCCTTATATTGCATACTAGCCTCAAGTGTCCAATGGGTATACAAACAGTCACTTTTTGTATAATGAAGGAAGCCTGTACACACTATACAAGCATGGATGTAGTTTCACAATTTCTAATTGTCTAGGGCTTTTCCCGTTAACGGTTTCACTAATTCTTGTTGATTATATTATAACTGGACTTTGGAAAGTATTTGTGTTTAAATTTAAGGAGCAAAATAGATTTCAATGCAAACTTTGTCTATGTGATAGCATCTTTGTTCAAATGAATAACGCTACAACATACAGCACATGCCATAATTTACCATGTATTACGCACAGCACATACCATACTTTACCATGTATTTTGTACAGCACATACCGTACTTTATCATGTATAATTATGTACAGCACATACCGTACTTTACCATGTATGACCGACAGCACATACCATACTTTACCATGTATTACACACAGCGCATACTGTACTTTACCATGTATTACACACAGAACATACTGTACTTTACCATGCATTATGTTCAGCACATACCACAGTTTACCATGTGTTGCATACTTTACATACTGTATTTACTATGTATAACATACAACACATACCGTACTTAACAATGTATAACATATAGCACATACCATACTTTACCATGCATTATGTTCAGCACATACCACACTTTACCATGTGTTGCATACTTTACATACTGTACTTTACTATGTATAACATACAACACATACCGTACTTAACAATGTATAACATATAGCACATACCGTACTTTTCCATGCATTATGCACAGCATATACTGTACTTTACCATGTATTACCCACAGCGCATACCATACTTTAGCATGACTTTGTATTAAGCACAGCACATACCGTACATTACCATGTATTACACACATCACATACCAAACTTAACCATGTATTATGTACAGCCCATGCCACACTTTACCATGTATTGCATACCTCGCATACTGTACTTTACCATGTATTACGTACAACACATACTGTACTTAACCATGCACAGTATTATGTACAGCACATACCGTACTTTATCATGTTTTACGTACAGCACATACAGTACTTAACCATGTATTACACACAGCATATACTGTACTTTACCATGTATTACCCACAGCGCATACCATACTTTAGCATGACTTTGTATTAAGCACAGCACATACCGTACATTACCATGTATTACACACATCACATACCAAACTTAACCATGTATTATGTACAACACCTTCCACACTTTACCATGTATTACATACAACACATACCATACATTACCATGTATAACGCACAGCACGTACTGTACTTTACCATGTATTACATACAGCACATACTGTATTTACCATGTTTAATGCAAGTACCGTACTTAATCATGTTTTATGCAAAGAAAATACCATACTTTACCATGTATTACATACAGCACATACATTATTTACCATGTATAATGTACAGCATATACCGTACTTTACCATGTATCACACACAGCACATACCGTAATGTATCATGTTTTACGCACAGTTTTAACCCCCCAAATTTCAATTAAACAAGTTGGTGCACAATGTAAATTGTTTGAATGATATTCTGAGTACTTTACCTTGAATAACATACAGTTTTAACTCCCCCAAACTGCAATTTAAAAAGTTGTTGCATGTTGTTCACTGATTCAACACTATTTTACATGCTAATTTGCAAAAAATTAAATGCGCTCTTGTAAATATCCATAATAGACCCCATGTTTGGCATTAAACAATCGGGTGTGTGTAATACACTATTAAGTGTGGTGTCTAGAGATGAACATGGCCACAGTATTTAGTGAAGAATTTTAAAACAATACCTGTCCAATAACAATATGTTTATTTCTATTTCCTTTGTTTTTCGTTTTGAGTTGGATCACAGCAATCAATAAATCTACTCACTCTATTCCCTGATAAGCTGGTTTACTAGAAATAAGTGCCCATTCTAGTGCCAGAAACTTACATGTTAATTAACTCTTTACCACTTAGATACGCACTTTGAGAAATTGTAGTCTGATAGAAAATGAAATTGAATAAAGACCTTTCTTACTATATTAAAGTTTAAAAGGCTTCATTGATGAGCATCAAACAGCATGAAACCTGAAAAAAACTGCGAGTTATTTGCAAAACTAACCTTGTTTTATGCTGGTTATCACCATTTTCCCTTTGCTTTTGAGCATGCAAGGATTAAGCAAGGGCACACAATTAGGCTAGATGATGCATAGTCCCCAACACCATCAACACGCACCGATACAATACAAACTGCAACGTACCCTGGCACCAGGTAGAGGTCCACTGCTTTTGTTGCAATGTATGTAGCAGCCTTCTGAATCTTCTGAGACAGGGCAAGGTTGGAACAGAAACGAGCCTGAAAAAACACAGAAGAGCAAGGTTGGAACAGAAACGAGCCTGAAAATACACAGAGGATATCAAACTGCTTGGTTAAGAACTGAAAATACACAGATGATATTAAGCTGCTTGGTTAAGAACTGAAAATACACAGGGGATATCAAGCTGCTTGGTAAAGAACTGAAAATACACAGAGAATATCAAACTGATTGGTTAAGAACTGAAAATACACAGAGGATATCAAACTGCTTGGTTAAGAACTGAAAATACACAGAGGATATCAAGCTGCTTGGTTAAGAACTGAAAATACACAGAGAATATCAAACTGATTGGTTAAGAACTGAAAATACACAGAGGATATCAAACTGCTTGTTTTAGAAATGAAAATACACAGAGGATATCAAACTGCTTGGTAAAGAAATGAAAATACACAGAGGATATCAAACTGCTTGGTTAAGAACTGAAAATACACAGAGAATATCAAACTGATTGGTTAAGAACTGAAAATGCACAGAGGATATCAAACTGCTTGGTTAAGAACTGAGAATACACAGAGGATATCAAACTGCTTGGTAAAAAAATGAAAATACACAGAGAATATAAAACTGCTTGGTTAAGAACTGAAAATACACAGAGAATATCAAGCTGCTTGGTTAAGAACTGAAAATACACAGAGAATATCAAACTGATTGGTTAAGAACTGAAAATACACAGAGGATATCAAACTGCTTGTTTTAGAAATGAAAATACACAGAGGATATCAAACTGCTTGGTAAACAAATGAAAATACACAGAGGATATCAAACTGCTTGGTTAAGAGCTGAAAATACACAGAGGATATCCAACTGCTTGGTTAAGAACTGAAATTACACAGAGAATATCAAACTGATTGGTTAAGAACTGAAAATACACAGAGGATATCAAACTAATTGGATAAGAACTGAGAATACACAGAGGATATCAAACTGCTTGGTAAAGAAATGAAAATACACAGAGGATATACAACTGCTTGGTTAAGAACTGAAAATACACAAAGAATATCAAGCTGCTTGGTTAAGAACTGAAAATACACAGAGAATATCAAACTGATTGGTTAAGAACTGAAAATACACAGAGGATATCAAACTGCTTGTTTTAGAAATGAAAATACACAGAGGATATCAAACTGCTTGGTAAACAAATGAAAATACACAGAGGATATCAAACTGCTTGGTTAAGAACTGAAAAAACACAGAGGATATCAAACTAATTGGATAAGAACTGAGAATACACAGAGGATATCAAACTGCTTGGTAAAGAAATGAAAATACACAGAGGATATAAAACTGCTTGGTTAAGAACTGAAAATACACAAAGAATATTAAACTGATTGGTTAAGAGCTGAAAATACACAGAGGATATCAAACTAATTGGTTAAGAACTGAAAATACACAGAGGACATCAAACTGCTTGGTTAAGAATTGAAAATACACAGAGGATACCAAATTGATTGGTTAAGAACTGAAAATACAAAGAGGATATCAAATTGCTTTGTTAAGAACTGAAAATACACAGAGGATACCAAACTGCTTGGTTAAGACCTGAAATAACACAGAAGATATCAAACTGCTTGGTTAAGATCTGAAATTACACAGAGGATAACAAACTGGTTGGTTAAGAACTGAAAATACACAGAGGATATCAAACTGCTTGGACTGATTGGTTAAGAACTGAAAATACATGTAGGATATCAAACTGCTTGGTAAAAAACTGAAAATACACAGAGGTAATACCAAACTGCTTGGTAAAGAACTGAAAATACACAGAGGATATCAAACTGATTGGTTAAGAACTGAAAATAAACAGAGAATATGAAACTGATTGGTTAAGAACTGTAACTACACAGAGGATATCAAACTGCTTGGTTAAGAACTGAAAATACACAGAGGATATCACATGCATTAAAGGAGGTCTGTTTTAAATGAAAATACCGTTGTTCCAGGGTCAAGCTCATATATATCATAAATGATAGATGTAGCGACATTAAAATGTAAGGATGTTTAATGAATGACAAAATCTTTACATGTAAATATGAATTCTGGAATTGATGAACAAGTAAATCTTATGATATGGTATGGTATGGTAAAAACTGCTTGGTTAAGAACTGAAATTACAGAGAGGATATCAAACTGATTGGTTAAGAACAGAAAATACACAGAGGATATCAAACTGCTTGGTTAAGAACAGAAAATACACAGAGGATATCAAACTGCTTGCTTAAGAACTGAAAATACACAGAGGATATCAAAATGCGTGGTTAAGAACTGAAAATACACAGATGATATCAAACTGCTTGGTTAACCCATTACCACTCAGAAACGCATTTTGATGCATTTGCAGTCCCATAGAAAGTTAAATTTAATTAAAGACCATTATTAATAAATTTAAGTTTAAAGGCTTCATTGCCAACCCTTAGGACAAGCATAAAAACCTGAACAGACTGACAGTTACTTGCAAGCTGTTCTGGTTTGATGCTGTTTGCACATTTTTTCTTTGCTTCTGCGTGGGAAAGGGTTAAGAACAGAAATAATTTGCTTTTCCATGACAAATATCGCAACCCCCTGTGAATGTATTAAAAAGTGTCTTAGGTCCTTCCACAACAGTATTATGTGAGGACACAATGTGTCCCAGCACGCTTACCTAATTACCTTATTAGACTTGGATAGAAAGTTTGGATGATTTTTTAATAGTAGCAGCAATTTACAGCAATTTTCTTTTTACTCAAAACATATTTGATTTTTGTAAAGTATTGTGCCGTAAGGTGAAACCCTTGTACCTAGAGGATACCCGACCTTTTGGTCTTGGCCTTGACCTTCACCAAGCAACTGTGCCAACCGGCAATCCATAAATCTCAACCAGCTGTATGTAGAGAGTTATTGGGATGAGGTGACGTGAGTAATGTGCACTACCACAGGACCAATTTTACATGCAAATTGCAAGTCTTATGATATCATGGTGTTATCATAATTATGGTGATGTAATACCTTTATTGTGGAAATTGGCGAAATGGATATGTTAGCTGGACTTTAAAATTAAATGTCTTAGTTGCCTTATGTAACAACAGCTTTAACACAAGCAAAACAGAAAATCCTTTACCAGGTAAATGGCGTCAAATTAAAAAACAGGGCAAGTTTTATTTACATAAGTACTTAACAGTTATGACAGGGTGCAAAGTTCGGGTTTCCATTTTTCTGGAACCATAGCAACCACAATTTTGGTCTGACGATAAAAAATCAAATAAAGTGCATCTTAACCATACTTGCTGAAGTTTTAAAGAATCTAGATTTAAGGGTTCACTTATTTTTGAAACCAAATCTATCAAAAATAGTGTTTGTCAATAAAACTCAAATAGAGTGCTATTCCCCACATGTCTCTCTATCCCTATACTTAGTTTCATCAGTTTTGCTAAAGTACTTTGGTCAGGCTGGTCTGGAGCTATGCAGGCCCCATATGGCATTAGACCCATTTTCCCATGATGTGACTTATACAGTACTATGGTGTAAGACCCATTTTCCCATGATGTTACTTATACAGTACTATGGTGTAAGACCCATTTTCCCATGATGTGACTTATACAGTACTATGGTGTAAGACCCATTTTCCCATGATGTGACTTATACAGTACTATGGTGTAAGACCCATTTTCCCATGATGAGACTTATACAGTACTATGGTGTAAGACCCATTTTCCCATGATGAGACTTATTAAGTACTATGGTGTAAGACCCTTTTCCCCATGATGTGACTTATACAGTGCTATGGCATAAGACCCATGATGAGACTTATTCAGTACTATGGTGTAAGACCCATTTTCCCATGATGAGACTTATACAGTACTATGGTGTAAGACCCATTTTCCCATGATGAGACTTATACAGTACTATGGCATAAGACCCATTTTCCCATGATGTGACTTATACAGGTACTATGGTGTAAGACCCATTTTCCCATGATGTGACTTATACAGTGCTATGGCATAAGACCCATTTTCCCATGATGTGACTTGTACAGTGCTATGGCATAAGACAAATTTTTCCATGATGAGACTTATACAGTACTATGGTTTAAGACCCATTTTCCCATGATGAGACTTATACAGTACTATGGTGTAAGACCCATTTTCCCATGATGAGACTTATACAGTATTATGGTGTAAGACCCATTTTCCCATGATGTGACTTATACAGTGCTATGGCATAAGACCCATTTTCCCATGATGTGAATTATACAGTGCTATGGTGTAAGACCCATTTTCCCATGATGAGACTTATACAGTACTATGGTGTAAGACCCATTTCCCCATGATGTGACTTATACAGTACTATGGTGTAAGACCCATTTTCCCATGATGAGACTTATACAGTGCTATGGTGTAAGACCCATTTTCCCATGATGTGACTTATACAGTACTATTCGTACACTCACCATGAAGTCCCCAGTAGTGATGAGGTCCACATTGGTCTCCAGGGCCTTCAGGATCAGTTTGAACACCCGCCCTATCTCTTTCTTGGACACCTTGGACACTGCACAAATCTCTGTAACAATAGCACACAAAGAATCACATACTGGGGAACCACTATTTTATGGAGGTCTTATATGCACAATATCATGACCACAGCAATTATTTATTGAAGCGTTTTTTTAAACCATATCTCAAGAGTACTTGTTCATCAATTCCAGCATTCATATTTACATATAAAGAGTTTGTCATTCATTAAACATCCGTACATTTTAATGGAGATCTAATATGCACAATATCATGACCACAGCAATTATTTATTGAAGCGTTTTTTTAAAACCATATCTTAAGAGTACTTGTTCATCAATTCCAGCATTCATATTTACATGTAAAGAGTTTGTCATTCATTAAACATCCGTACATTTTAATGTCGCTACATCTATCATTTATGATATATTTGAGCTTTGCCAAGAGACAACTGGGCTTAACCCTTTACCACTTAGATACGTATTTGGACATTTTACCACTTAGATATGTACTTTGACATTTTACCACTTAGATACGTATTTTGACATTTTACCACTTAGATACGTATTTTGACATTTTACCACTTAGATACATATTTTGACATTTTACCACTTAGATATGTATTTTGACATTTTACCACTTAGATACGTATTTTGACATTTTACCACTTAGATACGTATTTTGACATTTTACCACTTACATACGTATGTTTAAGCATTTGTAGTGCCAGGAGAAAGTTACATTTCATTAAATACCTTTCTTAATAGATTCAAATTTTAAAGGCTTCATTTCCAACCCTTAAATACTGATGAGTAGCAAACAGCATAAATCTGAACAGACTGTGAGTTATTCGCAGACTGTTCTGATTTTATGCTGTTTGCACACAGCCATTTTCATTTTGCTTCTCATGGGGGAAAGGGTTAAACAAATCATTCCATTAAAGTGGATAGTGTTATTTCTGATTATCCTACACAGACTGCAGAGGCTAATATGGGACGACATTTTATGAACATGAATTAAGCCCAGAGCTTTCGCATAGCAAGCATCATTGCATCATTTACAATAATCAGAATTCACCTTTGAATGTCCTTGGTACACCCTCCTGACGACAAGCTATGTACATGCACGCAGAGCAGACCGCATCATTACTACGACCTTTCAAGGATTTTGTATCATTGACCTGCTTAAACAGGGTGTTTCCACGCTCCTAGGATGAAATGGCACACATGATTGCATAGTAAGAACTGCATTGGCATTGATGCAGTGTATAATTTAATATGACATTACAAAAACACAATTGGACAAAAAGCTTTTTTGGTGTCTCCTCTGACAGAAAATTTTCTTTTGCAAATTGAAATTATTGTAAGGAAAATAATGTTAATTTAGATAAATGTTATTATATTTAGAAGAATCTTATATAGCAAGCAAGACTATTGCCAATCAATACATGTCCCCTACCGGCTCAACCATTGTCAGAAAGTTTTTTTGTTGCCATAGCAACCAGAATTTTTGACGTAGGAAGAAAATGAAATGGCATGCATAATGTCCATATTACCATCTATCTATGTTTCAAGTTTCATGAAAAAATATGAAGAGCTTTAAAAGTTATTGCAGGATTCAGAAAAGTGTGCAGGATCCACATTTTCAGCAGTATTTCTAGTCTATTTGTTGCCATAGCAACCAGAATTCTTGACGTAGGAACAAAATGAAATGATGTGTATAATCTCCATAATGCCATCTGTCCATGTTTAAAGTTTCATAAAAAAATATGAAAAACTTTTAAAGTTATCGCAGGATCCAGAAAAGTGTGACAGACTGACAGACGGACACACAGAGCGAAAACCATAAGTCCCCTCCAGTGAAACTGGTAGGGTACAATAAGAAACATGTATCTTGTAAGATAAATCATCAACCATACACTACTACTGGCTACCTGGATATACGGAAAAATTATTTATATTCGTAAATATGAATTTTTTTTATTTTTGTTTAATGTGTTTGTGTTCAATAAGTTTAACGCTCAACCCAAGGATGTTTGTCAAATAATAATGATTTTACAGTAATGGACCAATAACTAGTTTATGCCCAGTCCATATAGATTGTTATCTGACGATTTCTATCCATACATACGGAGACCATCTCTGGAAGGTTCAGCCTATCAGCCATCTGTCTGATCTCTCGGAACGCGTTGATCAAAGCTCTGTCTGCACTGTTCACCTGTGGGCAAACAGAAAAGTGTCATAAAGCGACCCTCTACAGTTATATGTTTGTCAAGAGACATCTTATAAATTTCTGTGAATAAATATTTTCAAACCAAACATGCCATATTGATTAATAAAAACACACACAACAATGGAGTTTTAACCTCTTTTTCAAGACATTTCTATATTTTAAACTTGGTAGATGAAAAACTAAGTTTGTTAATTATAATGTATTTGTACAGAAACATTACTCATTTACTTGAACCACCAAACCGTTTTCCATATATTTATTATATAGTAATTTAAAGGTAAAATGCTGTTTGCTTAAATCACTCACTCAAGTCTGGAGCAATTGCCTTGGTGGCTAAAAGTGTTTCTGTATTTCATGCATTTTCTAAAATATTATTCAACTCAGCCCAGACAATAATAAAAGATCTGGTTGCAATATTTAAGCAGCCTACCGTTGCAGTAATGTGTACATTATTTGATCATTTTAGTCACCTATGATGTTTATCATATTGAAAATGTTTATTTATATAACAATATAGCACATTAATACTTATTGTAATCTGGGCAATTTTAGGAAATCAAAGCCATAAGTAATAACTTAGTCAATGACATTAATTTAGGTGTACGTTTTTTTTTAAATGCTTGTCATTGAAAATAAATTGATTGATTGATTTTATTTGGTAAAAATATGAACATAACATAGTTACTACATAATGCAGACAACATAAAATATATTATCACAGCAATATACATATTAACCCTTTGCATGCTGGGTAATTTTTCGTCTGCTAAAATGTCGTCTGCTGAATTTCTTAAATTAGCATTTTCTTCGATTTTTTTCAAAGAATACTATCAGAATATCAAACAGTTTGGATCCTGATGAGACACCACGTTCTGTGGCGTCTCATCTGGATCCAAACTGTTTGCAAAGGCCTTCAAAATTCGGTTCCCGCACTGAAGGGTTAAACCATGGAATGCACACACAATACCAAGGATAACACAAAAAAGAGAAAAATGATGTTCACTTATTTCCATTGTGGTCCTTGATATTGGTGGCAGTAACCATGAAACAGTCATGTATTAGGTATTTAATCATTTATTTGTATCAAATATGTACTGTTTAATATATCAAGTATATTACTGATAATCAGATTAAGTTATGAACAAATATTTTCACATGTTCATTATACCACAGAAGTTGCTTAGGAAAGTATCACACTGCATATGTAGTTCAAAACACACTTTGTAGCACATTAAAAGTTTGAGAATAAATATGAGATCCTTGCATCATAATGATCATAATACTTAAAAATGTATTACAGTTTTTTAATGAACATAATAAAAATTCATACAAAAAAATTGTACTATAAAAATCTATAAAGACTGTAAAAAGTGTTTTTTGATGGCACCCTTGAAATGGTTAGGTTTAGGTATATTCCTGATGTTTTGAGGAAGATTGTTCTATAAACTGATACCATTATTTGTAAATGTTTTAGAACCAAAACTACCTACTCTTGGTTTGGAAAAACGACCACAATCTACAAATGTAAAATTTTCAGCAAACTGATCAGATTCTGGCTGAGCTACCATATTGGGCCTAGTACAACGAATATGCACGCCAGACAATGGCTTAAAATGCTCAGTGAGCATAAAGTCAGATTAATCAAAGGTTTTCACATTGCGAAAAAGTGGCGACAACTTTTTTTGGGCCAGTGAAACCCTTGTAAGCAGTGTTTTTTTAGTCAAATTTGGGGCGGAATTTCCCAATCTAAAGTAGTATTAATTTTTACAAAATGACAGACTGCCTACAATTTCCAATTTTAGGTTTCCAAAAATAAATAAATAAAATAAATGCCTATTCAGCTCTTAAAGATAAACTTAAGTAAATACAATATTGAAAACACTAAAATTATCCTCACTTTAAAGTATTTGTTAAAAAAGAAACACAACACCAGTTTCCAAATAAAAGTCAAAGTAAGGTGATTTTTCTGAATGCTAAGGGCCCCTGCCCTATCAATGAAATAGTGAAGAAAAAAACCACTTTAAAAAGACATTGAGACTCACAGTACGCCTGTTCCTGTACATGGGCTTCCCAAACTCATCCAGCTGCTGGGCACTCGTAGGATCTATGGCAATCATCGTTGACAGGTCACCGCCCTCTAGCAACGGGTTCTGAAAAAACACACATGACAGCTTAACCTTTTCTCCTCAGAAGCAAAGTGAACATGCTTATTAGAATCTTAGGGTTGCAAATGAAGAATTTAAAACTTGAATACAGCAAGAAAGGTCTTTAATTTAAATCTGATTTTCTAAATGACTATGAAAGCATCAAAATGCGTTTTTGAGTGGCAAAGGAGATTTGTAGTAAAGTATATACCACATGTTGAAAATAGGATTTGCCGTGTAACATAATACCCCAAGCTAATTGTAATTGTAGTTATTCGTTTGTTTGTCAAATAAAAATCTTATTGGCAAGAAATGTGTCTGACACCCTTTAATTTGTCATTAAGATATCACAGTCAACAGCACCTTATTTATAACTGTATGCATCATTTAGCATTCCCCAATACTGGCATGTTTAGAGAAAAACACGACAACTTAAGCCTCGCTGTGAAAAAAAAGGCTTATTGCATGTGCGTAAGGTGTCGTCCCACATTAGCCAGTGAAGTCTGCACAGGCTAATCAGGGACGACAATTTCAATGTAGACTGGAATTTTGCTAAGTGGAAACCTCCTATAAACGAAAAATTAAATAAAGAGCACAAAGTGTGGCCCCTGATTAGCCTGTGCAGACTGCATAGCCCAGTAACCCCAGAGTGAGGGTGATGTATAACCATACCTCAGCAGCACCAACTCTTGATGGATCCTTGTTGTTTTTTTCATTGCTGAATGTTCTCCATTCTGTACCGACATCAACCACTCTGACAGACAGACAGAGATTATGGAATATCAACACGATCCGCAAAACAATGCATAAATAATTTATTTTTTTCCCAGTGATTCACGAATATATTTTTCATATTTTATAAAAATTGTGAAGAATCTATTTTTTCAAAACATAGTAAAAGAATGTTACTTAAAAGAGACCTTTCATCTTTAATAAAATTACTTTTGACATTCCTTAATTAAATGTATTTTAAATAAAAACACTTGACAAGTCATTAAATTACTCATGCAAACCATAAAACCATTGATAAAATTGATAACAATTTTATAACTTTTATCCATTATGCTAAAGCCACAACAAATTGATTAAAATGTTTGTTGAATTTACCGCACCTTTAAATCTTAAAATATAATGAAAATATATTTATTTTTATTATGCGCCCGCAGCAACAATTTTGCTGAGCACCTACTTATTTAATAATTTAGTTTAATTTTGCCTACTTACATGTATTTTACGACATAGACTGTTATAACGCTTTGTGTTATTAGATTGGTTTGTGGTAAAGAAATGGCAACGTTCGTCTGTCTTGTCATGCCGAAAAAAAGACACAAATGGATAGGTTAATTTTACCCCAGGGCAATGAGTCATTGCATTACAAATGATTTTAGTAATTGATTTATGTGTGACAGCCACATCTACATCAGGATGTGAAATTTCGCGTACGCTTGGTAAAAATCTGCAATAAACTTGTTGTTATTGCATAAGTTAAACTAGCGAACATTAACATGCAACTGAGTGTCGCTGTTGAACTGGACAAAAAATGTTGTGTATAATATAAATTGTACACACCTCCTATCTACTAGTTAAAACTGTTGTACACACCTCCTATCTACTAGTTAAAACTGTTGTACACACCTCCTATCTACTAGTTAAAACTGTTGTACACACCTCCTATCTACTAGTTAAAACTGTTGTACACACCTCCTATCTACTAGTTAAAACTGTTGTACACACCTCCTATCTACTAGTTAAAACTGTTGTACACACCTCCTATCTACTAGTTAAAACTGTTGTACACACCTCCTATCTACTAGTTAAAACTGTTGTACACACCTCCTATCTACTAGTTAAAACTGTTGTACACACCTCCTATCTACTAGTTAAAACTGTTGTACACACCTCCTATCTACTAGTTAAAACTGTTGTACACACCTCCTATCTACTAGTTAAAACTGTTGTACACACCTCCTATCTACTAGTTAAAACTGTTGTACACACCTCCTATCTACTAGTTAAAACTGTTGTACACACCTCCTATCTACTAGTTAAAACTGTTGTACACACCTCCTATCTACTAGTTAAAACTGTTGTACACACCTCCTATCTACTAGTTAAAACTGTTGTACACACCTCCTATCTACTAGTTAAACTGTTGTACACACCTCCTATCTACTAGTTAAAACTGTTGTACACACCTCCTATCTACTAGTTAAAACTGTTGTACACACCTCCTATCTACTAGTTAAAACTGTTGTACACACCTCCTATCTACTAGTTAAAACTGTTGTACACACCTCCTATCTACTAGTTAAAACTGTTGTACACACCTCCTATCTACTAGTTAAAACTGTTGTACACACCTCCTATCTACTAGTTAAAACTGTTGTACACACCTCCTATCTACTAGTTAAAACTGTTGTACACACCTCCTATCTACTAGTTAAAACTGTTGTACACACCTCCTATCTACTAGTTAAAACTGTTGTACACACCTCCTATCTACTAGTTAAAACTGTTGTACACACCTCCTATCTACTAGTTAAAACTGTTGTACACACCTCCTATCTACTAGTTAAAACTGTTGATGGCTAAGTCCAAGGTGTACATTATGCCCCAAAAACATGAAGTTAACATAAGTGCAAAAGTGAAGAAACTTGCTGGACCTCAACAACTTTACTGGGATTTTATTGACTTTTTCTATATTAAAATACTAAACTTTTACGACCCATTTCTTATTTTTTCTTTTATTAGGAAGTTATGTTGTTTTTTTACTTTACAAAACTTAAACTTCTCATTTCTAATTTTAACTAAACTAACAAAAGGAATGCATCGAGTTTTGTATAATACCATAACCTACGATATTTATAACTCACACAAATTCAAGATATTTCGTATCAGTGTTTTTTCCTTAAAATTACTGCCTCTAACAGGCTGTGTCCGAATTGCAAAAAGTAAAAAAAGACTGTTTCCCAATGGCAAAAAGTTACATTTTCCCCCATAATCTGGCCAAAATTTCCGAAACAATAAACTTAAGCAAACTTTTTAGATAAACTCTATTGGTTTATTGAGTTTATCATACAGCCGTTTAATTCCCCAGGCACCACTTTATAATATAAATTTTAGAAAGCAGTTAAACATGCACTTATTAACAATTGGTATGCTGTTATTTATAATCATAATAATAATGTTTAAATTTTCCCAATTTAAATGGTTTATTGCACTTTTTCCCCAATCAAAAAGGCACAGGCTGTAAAATAATATGCAAATAAAAATCACTGCTTACATGTATGCTTGATGTTTATTGTATAAATTTATTGTTTCATGTTATTTAACCATTATTGACAGAAAATTGAGCTTCTTATATAACTTTGATAAGGAAAACTACAGTGTACCATGTTATTTTAAGAAGTCACTACCTGGTGTGAGTTAGCAGAACAGCTATTGGAGATTTTTTATTTATTTATTTACATACATTGGATAAGAGCTAAAACTCAGTTATAACTACTAAATGATCTTTTACTGGTATTTTGCAGAAATCTTGCATTTATTTGGCACAATATATAAATTTATATAGACAACATATGTATTTTGTATTCTTCGCTTTTCGCTCGCCTGGGATTTGAAAAAGAATTAATAAAAAGTAATTTATTTTTAAATGGCTCGTTCGCTCCATTTTTGGGGGGCTAAAATCCGTAAAACAAATCTTCAATTTGTTGTTGCCTTAAAGGGATCTTTTCACGGTTTGGTAAATGGACAAAATTGAAAAAAGTTGTTTCAGATTCGCGAATTTTTCGGTTTAGTTATGATATTTAGGAGGAAACAGTATTACTGATCATTTGCCATGGTCTAATATAGCCATTATATGCATCTTTTGACGATTTAAAAACCTAAAAATTATAAAGCGTTGCAACGCGAAACGATTGAATAATTTGGAGAATTTTGTAATTGTCGTTTAAATTTGTGAGACTACGAAGATTGCTTTTTTTTTATTTATTTCTTTATTCAATATCATACATATAATGTAAACATGTATATGATCATACAACACAGTGATTGTATAAAGCAATAAAGTTCATTAGATTGCTTATATAACGTATAAAATACGCATCTTGTGTATGCTTGGCAGGATAGCTCAGTTGGCTAATGCGTTTTTACTTCAGGATTCCGGGGGTCACTGGTTCGAGCCCTGCTGCGGGCTACTTTTTTTTACTTTTTTAAATTTTATTTTTGATTTTTTACTGGAGTTTTTAAAATTTAATGTTTACATTTATCAATATAAAGCATTTAATAACAAATTTCAAAACATGCCAAAATCTGTGAAAAGGCCCCTTTAAATTTTAAATTTATGCCAAAAAGTTATGAAAATATTACACCTTTTTGGCAACAATATATGACAAAAGGCTAAAAAAGCTTACCGACCTGTCCCCCACAACACGCCCACATTCCGGGCAGATCATGTCCCCAGCATGATAGTCTTCCACCAGGGGCGTTTCTGGGTGTTCTGGACATGATATGAGTAGACCGCGGCTGAAAAACAGTTTTAACCTGTTACCACTTAGATATGTATTTGTAGTCCCTTCGAAGGTTACATTTAATTAAGTACCTTTTTAACTAGATTCAAGTTTTATGGGCTTTATTTCCTCTCTTAGCTACTGATGAGCAGCAAACAGCATAAAACTTGAACGGGCTGTGAGTTACTCACAGGCTTTTCTGGTTTATGCTGGTTGCAAAAGCCATTTTCACTTTGCTTCTTATGGGGGAAAAGGCTAATTAAGTTATGAAACTAACACACTTTCAACAGTTCAAGTTAATCAGCAACAACAGTACACTTTGACAGAATCCTTCGAAGTTGACCAACACCATTTAAAAAAGTGTGAGTAAAGCATGCATATTTTTAGGTTTAATTGACGTATTTCATTTACACTCTTGTCATTGCAAAACACTTGTGTATCTAACTGGTTCCAGTGTTGTTTTAACTGGGATTACAAGGTAGTCAGAATTTTTTGTTTAGAACACATTTTTTTTAAATTGATTATACAAAAACAATCAATTAACAATTAAGATAATTGAATGAGCAGGACTCTAAATTCACATTTTGTATAAAAAGATTTCAAATGGAAAAATAGTTCAACTTATTAGAAGCTATATAACTTATAAGACACAAATAATTTACAGGAAATACATGAGAAGTGTTTATTTGTGGCTAGATCATGTCATCTTTCGTGAACAAAAAAGTGGCAATGCTTTTCGGATGACAAATTTTATGAAATACATTTTAAAATACTTATATGGAATAATATTTTTATGTTACACATATGCCTAACACATGGATTAAAACACAATTCAATAAGGGACGCAGGGGTTAACGTAAGAAATTGACACTCACTTGCCCGGGGGACAAGTTACTTTGAGCATCTACTTGCCCTCATTAAAAACTGGTTGCCCTATTTTGAAGTCAATTGTTTATTGTCATTTGATCTTTAAAGCATTGATTCACATGCATTATTTATATGCTAGATTTAATTTTAGCTATATTTAATATATCAACAATAAAATAATAATATTTTTTATAATAAAAAGTTGTCAACAAAACAAAATCTGAACAGTTTAATTTCATTGAATAGTCACTAATGAATACAATACAAATGAAGCGTTTATTACTATTAAAATTTTAAAACAGTATACTTGTCACTATATCTATAAATTTATGGCATAGATTAAAAGGGGGAAGGGCTTAAAATAGTGCTATGACAATGATTGTTCAAAGTTTGAAAATCATTTTGATGTCTTTGATGAAGAGTTTCTCACTATTATAAACTACCGTCCGCCATGTTGAAACGTCTGCCGAGTAGAACTTGTTTTGAGCGTTAGATTGACTTACACAACGCAAGCGACCAATCAAATCTCGTTTTACATGTACTTGTACCGGATAAAAAATATATTGACCCAAAGAAAATAAATAGATACAACTTACAATGGGAAAAGTCGAAAAAATACCGCAATTATGCTAATACGAAACGGACTTGCCCGGCGGACTATCTACTTTGGAAAATCCCTTGCCCGCAACGATTTTAACCCGGCACGGGCAAGCGGGCGTCCGATTAAAAAAAGCCCTGGGGACGTCAATAGCTTGTTTTCAAATCAGGCTTTTTCCGCCCTATGCCACGGGTCCGAAATTCGGCCCCATTCCCAATGCAAATCTGGTTGTTTTTGTCCCAATTGAAAAAAAATTTCCCAATTCCAAAAAAAAAATTATTTTTTTTTTTATTTTTTTTTTTTTAACCTTAAAATATATGAGTTAACCTGATCCAGTGTAGAAAATAGAAAGTACTGCATAATTAAATTATTTTTTGCCTTGAATTTGTTTTAAAAACTGTAAAATATTTTAATGATTATTTAAGACTTTCCTTATTTTACTCAAAATCCGGCGCTTCGCGCGATTTTTTTCACCTAAAAAAAGGTCAGGCCTTTTCCCCAAATTCAGATTAAAAAACCTGCACTTATTACACATGTTCATAATATTTTGTAAAATTTTAATAATAAGTTATCAAAATAGTTGTTATTTACCAGTTAACAGCTTCTTTGAAATATAAGAAACACTTTTTACATGCGATAATTTTTCCCAATTGAGCCAATTTTGCGATTAATTTATTTCCTAAAATGGGGGTTTTCACGACGCGAAATTCCCAAAATTCCAGTGTGGCGTTTCCCAAAATGGAGCGGAAAAAGCCTGGAAATTGCCAAACTATGCTAATCCTTACAATTACATATATATGTACATGCATGAATGACCTTTCATGCGCGCCAGATATATCGCAATCGCATTCTTTGGATCCTGCAAACCGGGATATAATGGAGTTGCAGTGTATAACAAGAAACATAATTTCAGCCCCCTTTCCTTAAATGTCATTCAAGAAAGAAGTGACTTCTCCCTAAAATTTGAGCATAGGCCAACCCGTGGGTCCTGCAGCTACTTCAAAACAAAAAGAAAATATTGACTGTTTACAAGAATATTGTCGAACAGACTGCGGTTGATCGGAGAGGTAGACTCTCACGATCTTGGGATAAGTGTTTTGGTCATATGACATATAATCCGAACAAAGCTATCCGAATATATATCGCAATACATTATAAATGCGAATTAACTACTGAATGATATCGTCTACACAGGCTAAAGTGTGTTTTGGTTCCCATATCGAGTCGTTCATACCTTTTGCTTGTTGACGCCATCTTAAACCGAACAAATCAATATTTATTGATAAATTTAAAGTGTAACTTTTGATTTCTCTTATAATGAGCAACAGCTTGTCAATAAATTAGTGCATTCTGGAATGGAGGAGGTTACAGTATCATGCATGAAAATGAAACAGGTCTAAATACAAAATACCAACTGTCTTAACTTTAAAATACATATATAGAACATTAATCTTTAAAATATTCAGTTCAGAACTGGTTTTCTTTTTTATTTATAATAAACTCTGAAAAAATGTATCAAATCCCTTCAATAATTAAATGGACTCATCCATGCCGGTATAAATATTTTAAGGTTATAAAAATAGCAAAACGTTAATTGTGTCGTGTTTTTGGACATCTAGTTTCTGTTTTGATTGGAGTCGTTTAAGAATTTTCATCTACTAAAGCTCGTAAAAATGTTTAGAAACAACATATTGCCATTGATATCTGCGTGTTCTGTCGGGATTGGAGCTTTTCTCGGAGCAAAATATGAACGACTGAAAAATCGACCTTCAGCAACTGAAGATGGTTTGAGTAGTTACCTCCCTTCTTTCCAAGATGTTCATGCAGCATCTGCGC
Organism: Dreissena polymorpha; assembly: GCF_020536995.1. Lineage (NCBI taxonomy): Eukaryota > Metazoa > Mollusca > Bivalvia > Myida > Dreissenidae > Dreissena > Dreissena polymorpha. The sequence goes on along the minus strand of NC_068361.1, from coordinate 66,992,978 downwards.
TCCCAACGTCATTTACAGGCGTTGCACAGTCTAGTAATCCCTCGACGATCATGCGATACGGATTTCCATCATTGGACAACATTAGAACCTTCGATGACTTTGTGCTTGCTTATGACAAGAGAAATAAAAACCCACACTGGGTTTTTGAACATTTAACTCCAGATAAGCTCCCGTCTAGCTCCGCATCCTCAGCGAATCGAAAGAACTCAAACTTTTTTGAAGATGATAAAATTCATGAGAAGCACAGGAGTCTTTTATCAGACTACAAAGGCAGTGGTTTTGATCGCGGACACATGGCAGCAGCTGGCAATCATCGACATAGTCAACAAGCCATGGACCAGACATTTACACTTAGTAATATTTCACCACAGGTAACTTGGTTGGCCCTGTGATTTCATATTATTTAAGATAAAGAATATTACAGAAATCATTTTTTAAGAGTTGTTTTTGTAAATGCTTGTTTTAGAAGTTGGGACAGATGATTTTTTTTTTCATGTTTTTGAATTTACAGTTTTAGTTTTTACAGCCTCTGCTTAAAATATATCGTCTGAGCTATAAAGGTTTTGGATTAGTCATAGTCTGATTATGAAATTAAAAGCTAATTAGGCAAGTTACATATAAGTTTTGTAAAAAGTGAACCGGCTGTGTTAGTGCTTTTTCCTGGTTTGGAAACATGAATCCATTGCCAATTTAAACGACTGCCACACCGATAGAAAGTGTAAACATGTTGCAGAGCAAAGAAAGTATTTTACAGTACACAAACAAACTGCATTTTAGTTTTGACATTTCAAAGACGTCACAAGCATTATAAAATAATGGTCAAATTGAATTGGTTGGAATGCGCAATTTTTCTGGATGAAGCTGCTTTTTATCTTATCTAATTGATTATTTATTGAGTACTCATGCAGTTAAAAAAAACATGACCATTAGGAAGGTCTTTCTGTGAAGAACTGAATTTATCCGTGGGTATGTTTGTATCAATCAAATGAGTTTTTACTTACCCCGTAATTACTCTATGTTTTCGGACACTCTAAGTTTTCGGACACCCCATTATTTAGAAAAAATGATTATTTTTCGTGACTCTTAATTTTCGGACACACAAGTTTTCGTCCATAATTAATGTTTCTAAGCTTTCGGACAATATATTTTTTGGCGCTATGTTACCAAATTTCGGTCCTGTTTTCGATATCTAATGACACTTCGATCATGGGGTTTTACAACCAGATTAACATCATAAAACATGGCAGGTGCATGCCTGAGGGCAACGGACCATTACATTTGCGTTATGGGGTAAATAACCTTGTATACCGGTATTAAACAATGGTTTCGCCCGATATAATAAGCATTATGACAATTACCAGGGGTAGTACCAATTAACAATTTGATTATCTACCGCAGTGGTACTATACATTCTCAGTTAAATAACTGTGACAAATACTAAACGCTTCAAAGTGTGATGCACCCTATTGCATGTTTTACTAACAACAGGCTGTCAAGCGGTCATACTTTTTCCTACTATTATCTACTTTTTCATCAGGATCCTACTTTTTCCTATTTTTTTACCAAATCTTCCTACTATTCCTACTTTTTCATTTTCAATGGAGATTTTTTTTTTTTAAAGAGTTTATTTAGTAAACTTGCAGGATGAATGAATCTATGGCATGACTGTATCCCTGTTAATGTGAATTCATCTAGATGAGACCTGACAACCCATGCTGACTGTCTGCTAGCACCTCTTCAGGAGCATAAATATTTATTTCTTATGTAACTTTTAAAATTATTGACAAGTTTTTTTTTAAAGTAACAATAGTGCCTTGTTTACTTCCTTAGCATTTGTACACTGCAGACTTCACTACCTTACACAGTTCCCAGTGATGCAAGAGCTGAGGGAACCCATTGTTTATTCCAGTTTTATTTTGTTTCCATTGACAACAATTTGACCAAACCTTATGCATGTTTACATGATATTGCTGTTTGGAATGTAGAGATATAGAGATACATGTATTGTATGAGTGGTTATGTAATATGGAATTTATTACACAAGTTATTGGAAAAAAGATAAAACTGATGCTTTGCCGAGTTTTCATCATTTACAAATATAATGTAATAAATTCTGTATTACATGACAACGGATATGATGTTCTATTGATATCATAGGTACATCATGTTTAGTAATTAAAGATAAATGCACAGAGCCTAAATGCCCTGATACATTTTTATGCTCTCGGTAGGGTGGCATATTGCAGTTGTACTGTCAGTCCGTTTGTCTGTCTGTCTGTGTGTGTGTGTCCGTCCGAAAACTTTAATATGGGCCATAACTTTTGCAATATTGAAGATAGCAACTTGATATTTGGCATGCATGTGTATCTCATGAAGCTGCACATTTTTGAGTGGTGAAAGGTGAAGGTCATCCTTCAAGGTCAAAAGTTAAAAAATACAATCCAAGGGAAGTAATAAGCTTTAAAAGGGAGATAGTTTCTAAACCTGCCAAATGATATATTGAAATTTTATTTCAAAGCTGCGCAATAGTGGGCATTGTGTTTCGGACAAACACAATTCTTGTCTAATGATGCCATAGCTAGTGAGGTAACTTCAAGGTGTTAAAGCGAAGTATTAAAATTATTAAACGGCATTATTACACTCCCGCAAAGTCATCAATAATGTAAAAGCCATTATTTGAAACTGGAATAAACAATGTAGTGCAACTGTTTCATTGCCCAATCAATGCTGTCATAAAAGATGTCAGGTGATAAGGTCCTATCTCCAGTTGCATAATCTGCTCTGCAATGACCAGTCATTTTGAATGTAACTTAAGTCATTATAACTGCACCCTATTGTCAATGTAAAGGTTTCACAATGTAGCTGTAGCAGAGCATTTACACTGCTTTATATACTAGTTTTTATCTTGTACAACAAGTTGGTGTATCACTAAATAAATTTGGTCTTCTGCTTAAGGATATAACATGCACAATATAATTACCATTTTTATATCGATACACAGAAGACCTCTAACCACTTATTTGATGATACACCAAAATGAACAGCATCTAATTACATGTATACTTCTTTATCAGGGTAGCTTTGCTTGAAACTTAATTATCATAGATACACTATAAATGCTAAAATTCCTAGTGGGAAAACAAAGTTTAACCCTTCATGGATGGAGAAGTTGGACAACAGTGGAAAAACACTGGGATCATGGTGCAAGAGAGATACCGGCAATGAGTTTGCAAGATATTGTACTGTCTGAATGAAGTCCATCCTGTAGTAATTCTGGTGCTAATCAACTTATAAGTCATGCAGATGGATAAAAACACAAGGAAAACATGAAATACATGCATGATAATTCACAAAAGCGTTTGTTTGGAAGTGCCCAAAAGCCAAGCAGCTCTCAGGGTTGTGGGGATAAATCTATCTGTATGCAAGTACATCCATCACAGGTACAAAAGGCTGAAATCTTCTGGGCCCTTAAGGTAGCTTCAAGTGGGTATCCATACAGAACATGTGATGGCACTCCTGCTCTGTTTCAAGCCATGTTTCCTGGACCTGTGTCTAAAAAATAAGTATTATGTATTCCTACTTTTGAGGGAAAAGTTCCTTCTTTTTCCTACTTTTTTCCTACTTTTCTTGCAAAAGTAGTTCCTATTTTTTCCTACTTTTTGAAAAAAGGTCACTTGACAGCCTGGAACAATGGAAGTTGTTAGACAACACCTATCGGAAATTAACTAACAAAGAATTCATAGTTTGCTTGTTTTTATTGCGTTAATTACAGGTTCATACTAGCGAGTATCGGTACATAATGCTCATCTTTGAACTCTTTGGTCAAAGTACAGCCTTGTAGTAACTTTCTGTCAAATAAATTAAGCATTTAAAATTACACACTGTACTTTAAATGCAGTGCAAACGTTTATAACTGTTATTTATACTATACAGCATGGTATTTTACAAGCGCGTGCTATTACCGGTAGTCGTTGATACAATTTACGCTATTTTCGGACACTTCAATATTCGACTCTTAAGTTTTCGGACATCTGTGTTTTGTGAATATTTTTCGTAATCAAGTTTTCGAACACGAATTTTTTTTTTATTTTTAAGTGTCTGAAAATATAGAGTAATTACGGTAGTTATTTTAATAAATAATATAAGGGAAGCATTCATTATCAACAGAGTAGCCAACATTTGCCAACATCATTTGTCGTTCAGGAGGGTCTTTTAGTGAAGAACTACAGATTTCTTATTGTCAGTAGTAATAATGTTTTGCGATCAGAAATAAATGCACGACAAGCAATTTAAACTGCTAAGCAAAAGGATCGTAAGGTCTCCTCTTGTAATATCAAGAGAGACAATCTATCGTCACATTCTGTAACACATGTTTCTATTTGCAGGAACATGTCTTATCCATTATATTGCATCATTTATTAATGTATTTTATCCTTTTCAGGTTGGAGAGGGCTTCAATCGTGGCATCTGGAACAACCTTGAAAAATATGTACGAAGCATTGCCAGAAACAATCCAAACACTTACGTCTGTACTGGACCATTGTATCTTCCAAAGTATAGATATGCTTTCATAGTTTTTCTTCTTTAGTTCAAATCTTTTGATATGTATTTTAGATCGATTGCATCAAAAGCCAAATGCTTATTAAAACACTCACTTGATAGAACCAGTACTTGCCTTTGGAGGAGATCAAAAGAATATTTGTTACCTCCCAGTCACTAGGTAGACACCATCTCCACTAAAGCATGGCCAGCTCTTAATTCTTTAAGAATAAATAACATCTACAAGAAGGCTTTGTTATATGCTTGTTAATTTAAAATGCTACTAAGAGATAAATTATACAATCTGTCTATCATTTATGTTATTTTTTGTTTCGAAGAATGTATTTTTTCTCAAAATTTTGTTTGTTTACAGTGCAGAGTTATGTTTCATGTACACTTATTGTTTGAGTTTGAAAATAGCTACTTGTATGATATCACTTGATAGATCAAGACTGTTAAACATAAAAAAAGTGTTTTAAAATTGTTTATTCCTGTTTTCTTTCAGACAAGAATCAGATGGAAAAATGTATGTAAAATACCAGGTGATAGGAAAGAACTATGTGGCAGTACCCACTCATTTCTTCAAAGTTATTGCCATAGAAACAACTACTGGGGAATATGAAATTTTGTCATTTGTGCTGCCCAATCAACCACTTAAAGAAGACATTCCACTGAAAACATTTTTGACACCATTGGACGCTGTTGAGAGATCTTCAGGACTTTTGATATTTGATAAACTTCCACGCAACAAAGTAAAACTCATAAACCATCGAAAGCCTTAACGTTTTTCAATGAAGTTATTATATGATTATGTGCTGTGTGGTTGCTAGTAGTTTTTTTTCATTCTAGCAGTTAGTAGATATTGTTATTAATTGTGCCTAACTATGGGAAAACTGGGCTAAATGCTTGTGCATAAAGTTTTGTCCCAGATCAGTCTGTGCAGTCTGCACAGGCTTATCAGGGACCACACTTTTTGCCTTAGAGGATTTGTGTTAACAAGAGACTTTCGTAAATAAAAAAATGCAATACTAGTAAAAGCAGAAAAGTGTAGTCACAGTGTAAAGTGTAGAAAAGTGGGATACACTTTACGCTCATGCATAAAGCCCAGTTTACCCAGAATAAGGCTCATTTATAGCCCTGCCAACAAAGTAGAGGAGGTGTACTGTGTTTACTACAGCTTTTTGTTAATGATAGAATCCTTTTTTAATAATACATGTTACATTTAAAACATTGCCGGCGCAAAATTCATCATATTGATAACAAGAAATATCTTTTAAAAAGATGTACGGCGTTGATTGTTTATAAACGATCAAAAGCTATATCTATTATATCAAAAATATAGAATGCCTCTTTTCCGCAAAGTTCTTAGCTGCATCACACGCAAATCAATTACGGGGTGTTGCGCCAGATTTCATGGCTTATTTCGCTTTATTACATATTATAACATGCACTCAGATACAGATTATATTTACAGAATAGAAAAACACAAAAAGCATGAAAACAAGTGAAATCATATAGGTCAGCCGGCAACACTCCAATCTTATTTCATTTCATAATACATTTGTAAATAGTATCGTGAATCATTGTGCTCATGCTTAATAAATTGGTCTAAATGGATAAATATTTCTAATTAAATTAATTAAAAATGGCCCTTATCATGCAATTGTTAAAAACACATTAAAAATCTATGATTTACATACCATAATAATATTTCCAAATATCTTTATTTAGTATCTTTCTGATCAAAATATACTTCAAGTGCACATAGTTTACGTGATAGCATTTATATAATGTTTTCTGTAACTGACTGCAAACTGACCTTGATACCTTGCGCATTGGAATGCAATGCATTAAAGTGAGGTAACAATTCCACTGCTTGAACAACGGCTTGTTTAAAGCTTTAAACATTTGCGTGTTTAACGGTCGATTTTGAAAACAATTTTAAATATTTAATCAGGTTACTGAACAACAATACTTTATGATCTAAAATTTATGAGTGCGCAGAATGCAATATGGTAGTAATTACCAAATATGAGAACACAGCCTTTAAACAAACGTTTGGCGCTGACATTCTTCTAAATAAAAAGGGGCACACTCTGTCTTGATGTCGAGAATTTAGTGTGAAACTGCTCAATCTCTCAAACCTTATCATTAGAGATACATGTACAATTGTTTCATGTTGAATACGCAGTTAACATTGTTGCTAAACAAACTGCAGTATCCCTTTTCATACCCTATACTACCCAAAAATAGAATGGAATAACATATTAATGTTAATGTGAAATCTGTTTGTAGATTGCATGTTTTCTACTGCAAAAAGTTTCAGGCCTATCGGCAAGCAATTTTGTATTCAAATTGATTGGTCGCTTACAAAGGTCAGGATAAGGTGAAAAGTTGGCTTATACAGCTAAGCCGAAAAATGCATACCATAATAATTTAATAATGTGAACCAGCTTTATTTTGTTTATAAAATGTTATCTCTTGATTTGTTACTTTTTTTAATTTCATCTATGACAATTCCAGGCAAAACTGTGATACGTGTTCCTTTATACAGTGATATATAAAACATTGAATATTCTGTATGTAAATAGTTATTACCAATGAACAATTACTTTTGCTAAAACTGAAAGAGAATACAATACAAGTTCCTTCTGTTAGCATTTGTGAACATAACATAATCTTTTATTTTAAATATATATACTTGCACATCTGTTTGCTCTAAATAGCTTGTCTTTGTAAAAGAATTTCCAGAGTTTACCATATTAACAAAATAAGTTAAGCAAATTTTAACAATTAACCTTATAGTAATACAGTGTATGTAACATAAAAGATTAGAAACTTGATGTGTGATTGCTAATATTTGAGTGTTTTTAGCTCACCTGTCAAGAAGTGACATGGTGAGCTTATGTGATAGTGTGATGTCCTACGTGCATGCGTACGTCAACAATTTGTTTGTGTAGACAGTAGAGGTCACAGTTTTCATCCAATCTTTATGAAATTTTGTCAGACTGTTTATCTTGATGAAATCTGGGTTGGGATTGTATTTGGGTCATCTGGGGTCAAAAACTAGGTCCAACAAGAGATTGCCAAGCAATATGGTCCCCTACCAGCTCCACCATTGTCAGAATTTTTATTATTTTTTTTATTATTTGTTGCCATAGCAACCAGAATTTTTTACGTAGGAACAAAATGAAATAACGTGCATAATGTCCATATTGCCATCTATCCATGTTTCATGAAAAAATATGATGAACTTTTAAAGTTATCGCAGGATCCAGAAAACCACCCTTTTCAGCAGTATTTCTAGTCTATTTGTTGCCATTGCAACCAGAAATTTTGAAGTAGGAACAAAATGAAATGACTTGCATTATGTCCATTTTGCCATCTATCCATGTTTCAAGTTTCATGAACAAATATTAAGAACTTGTAAAGTTATCGCAGGATCCAGAAAAGTGTGACGGACAGACTGACGGAGCGCAAACCATAAGTACCCTCCGGTGAAACTGGTAGGAAACAATAATAGAAAAACCTTGTGTAGACAATAGAGGTCACAGTTTTCATCCAATCGTTATGAAATTTGGTCAGAATGTTTATCTTGATGAAATCTGGATTGGGATTGTATTTGGGTCATCTTAGGTCAGAAACTAGGTCACTAGGTCAAATCATGTAAAAACCTTGTGTAGACAATAGGTGTCACAGTTTTCATCAGATCTTAATGAAATATGGTCAGAATGTTCGTCTTGTTAAAAATCTGGGTTGGAATCGAATTTGGGTCATCTAGGGTCAAAAACTAGGTCACTAGGTCAAAGTTTTAAAAAACTTGTGTAGACAGTAGTGGTCACAGTTTTCATCCAATCTTTGGCCAGAATGTTAATCTTGATGAAATCTGGGTTGAGATTGTATTTGGGTCAACTGGGGACAAAAACTAGGTCACTAGGTCAAATCATAGAAAAACCTTGTGTAGACAATAGAGGTAACAGTTTTCATCAGATCTTAATGAAATTTTGTCAGAATGTTTATCTTGATGAAATCTGGATTGGGATTGTATTTGGGTCACCTGGGGTCAGAAACTAGGTCACTAGGTCAAATCATAGAAAAACCTTGTGTAGACAATAGAGGTCATAGTTTTCATCTGATCTTAATGAAATATGGTCAGAATGTTTATCTTGATAATATCTGATGTTGGATCATATATGGGTCATCGAGGGTCAAAAATTAGGTCACCGGGCCAATTCTAGTAAAACCTTGTGTAAATGAAAGAGGCAACAGTTTTCATCACGTCTTAATGAAATTTTATTTGGCCCATTTGTACTTCATGATATAGCTTGCCATAATCTGATAGAATTGAAGTTGATTTTGCAGGGTTAGTCAGGTGAGCAATTTAGGGCCATCATGGCCCTCTTGTTTTTAGAAACCTGAAGTGTGATTGCTATTATTTGAGTGTTTTTTTTAGAAACCTGATGTGTGATTGCTTATAAAAAAAAATATGAATTAAGAAAAATATTTGTATAGGAACCTACTTTTATTTCAGCAACATTTTTTGTGTCACCAATACAATATGAATGGAAGTCTATCAGTTACAGTGTGATGATATGAATAACTTAATTGTACAATTTTTTAAGAAACAGTTCAAACACCATCAAATTTTACCACTATAATGAATGGCAGAACGCTGTATGTCTGTACACGAAGTAAGAAAGAAATGAGCCTGGCTCTGTGAAAAGGGGCTTTAATGCATGGGCTCAAAGTGTCGTCCCAGATTAGGCTGTGCTTTTCGCTTTTATTGTATTTTTCGTTTAAAGGAAGAATGTTCTTGACAAAAATCCAGTTGAGACAGAAAGTGACTTCCCCAATTTTCTTGTGCAGACTGCACAGGCTAATCTGGGATGAAAATTAACGCACATGCATTAAATCTCCTTTTCACAGAGTCGGGCTTAAATTCCATGTGGCGTCTTGAGAGGTCACAAGGCTAATGTTGACACAGAATTATTGCTGATTGATTAAAGATGATCACAAAAGCCTACCATGAGCATGTTGTGCTCAATGAGCTTAAAATAGATTTAATAATGACAAGATTACCGGTAAATTATCTTTTATTTAGCTTTAATAGCATTTTTATTTTATGACACAAAATGTTTAAAACATGTTATTAACAAACATTATTCAAATACCAAAACATTTTTACTTTTTTCATAAATACAACATTTCTTACTACTGGTAACTGTGAAACATGAACATGTTAAAAACACTTCTTGCAAATAATTGACAATTTAAAGCACTTCATAGTTGTGATGTAAAGCTAATTAACATTGCACGTCTACCTTAATTGAGAAGTCTTCTGCTGTATGCGTCCAGCCTAGCTTCAGACCACCATGTGTACAGTGTTATTTTTAAACATTTTGGGAATAGGGTCAGGTCCCGTTGAAAGGAGGAAATTAGTATTGTTGCATTTTTGATAACAAATGCTTCAAAATTGGCAATAAAGTTGTTAATATTATATTTATTAAGGTTACACTTATTGGGCTGTAAACAGCTCAACGCTTTAGTCGAGATTAGTCGATATTCAATTACGCAGGAAAAAACAAAAACAAAATAAAGCTACATTTACAAAATTATTGAAATAAATGTTATGATACATAATTAAGAAGCTGATATGTCATCAATGCAAGTGATCTCAAATTACTTTCGTTTCTATAGCGGTATGACACGTTTAAACTTTTAAACGTTTAAACGTATACTTAACATTTTTACTACTAAAGGTTTTTCGGTTAACCTGTAATAACCTGTTACAGCATGATAAGGTTAACCGTTTAATGATTTTTGTAACCTCTTGCATCCCTAGTTTTAACCCTGCAAACAGGTGAATGAGATTTGTATAAAGCACTAGTAGAATATTAAACACAAAAAGAGCCTAGCTGTGTGAATAGTCTGCAAGGGCTAATCAAGGATGGTACTGTCTGCGTTATTGTATATTTTTTATTTAAAGAAAGACCCTTTTTGATTAAAATCTATTAAACGAGGAAAGTATTGTCTTTTATTAGACAGGCTCTGTGGAATGAACAGGCCAATCCTGGAAAAACACTTTAGGCACATACATTTAACCCCTTTTTTCACAGCTCAATTAAAATATTTACAGTATGATATACAATGTTACACAAACGCTGAAGAATCCCTAAAGTGCCTGTTAGAGGAATCTTGGAATTAAATTAATGTTAAACTTTTGTCATACAGCTGGTCAATTTGTCAGTAATGCATGCTGGTTACTGAAAAAAATGCATTTTCAAAATTCTTTTGTCAGACATTGTTTCTGACAGCAACCAAATTTGTCAGATTTGTCTGAAAGTTGTCAGATCTGTGCAGGATCCAAACCTGGATTTCAAAGACTTAAAACTTAATAAATTTACTATGCCAACTAAGGTGTGGCTTTAACAATAACATTTTCCTCCCTGTTATCGCCTTAAGATTCATATTGGATTTTATTTTTCTACAATTTTTTATTTTAATAAATGCATGTAAACATATTTAACCTACTTTATTGATCTGAAGAAATATAAAAACAACAGTATGAATAGATGTGTCAAAATATTAAACTAAAATTCATATTAGTAATATCATTTAATTAATTACTAGTATTATTTAATGTATTAAACTTATGTACGATGTGCAGTATAATTATTTTGAGACCACTCTCCCTCTCCTGTATGTATCCTCATGTGTCTCATCAAGTGACCTCTATGGTTACATGCATAACAGCACACCTCACACATGAACAGTTTCTCCTGTATGTATCCTCATGTGTCTCTTCAAGTTACCTCTCTGGTTACATGCATAACCACACACGTCACACTTGTACGGTTTCTCTCCTGTATGTATTTTTATGTGTGCCTTCAAGTTACTTCTCTGGTTACATGCATAACCACACACCTCACACTTGAAGAGCCTTTCTCCTGTATGCATCAACATATGTGTCTTCAAGGTACCATTCTGGGTAAATGCATTACCACACACCTCACACTTGAAGAGCTTTTTTCCTGTATGCGTTCTTATGTGTGTCTTCGAAGCATTACTCTTGTTAAATGCATTACCAGACACCTCACACGTGTTCGGTCTCTCGCCTGTATGTATTCTCATGTGCTTCTTCAAGCTAACACTCAGATTACATGCATAACCGCACACTTCACACTTGTACTTTTCATCTCCTGTATGTATCCTCATATGTGTCTTCAAGGCACCTCTCTGGTAAAATGCATAACCACATACTTCACATGTGAATGGGCTCTCTCCTGTATGCATCCTCATATGTGTCTTCAAGGCACCTCTCCGCTTACATGCATAACTACATACCTCACACTTGAACAGGCTTTCTCCTGCATGAATCTTCAAATGTCTCATCAAGTGACTTCCCTGGTTAAATGCATAACCACACACGTCACACTTGTAAGGTCTCTCACCTGTATGTATCTTTAAGTGTGTCTTCAATTTACTTCTCTGGTTACATGCATAACCACACACCTCACACTTGAAGAGCCTTTCTTCTGTATGCATCAACATATGTGTCTTCAAGGAACCACTCTGGGTAAATGCATTACCACACACCTCACACTTGAAGAGCCTTTCTCCTGTATGCGTCCGGATGTGCGTCTTCAAAGCATCACTGGTGTTAAAGGCATTACCACACACCTCACAGATGTATTGCCTTTCTCCTGTATGCGTCCTCATATGTTTCTTCAAGGTACCACTCTGGTAACATGCATAGCCACACACTTCACACTTGTACGGTCTCTCTCCTGTATGTTTCCTCATGTGTGTCTTCAATTGAAATCTCTGCTTACATGCAAAACCACACACCTCACACGTGTATGGTTTCTCTCCTGTATGTATCCTCATGTGCATCTTCAAGCAACCCTTCTGGTTAAATTCATAACCACACACATCACACTTGTATGGTCTCTCTCCTGTATGTATACTCATGTGTGTCTTCAATTTAAAACTCTGTTTACATGCATAACCACACACCTCACACTTGAAGAGCCCTTCTCCTGTATGCATCCTCATATGCGTCTTCAAGGTACTACTCTTGGCACATGCATAACCACACACCTCACAGATGAACCGTTTTTCTCCTGTATGCATCCTCATATGCATCTTCAAGTTATAACTCCGGTTGCATTCATAACCACACACCTCACACTTGTACGGTCTCTCTCCTGTATGTATCCTCATATGTTTCTTCAAGATATAACTCTGGTTACATTCATAACCACACACTTCACACTTGTACAATCTCTCTTCTGTATATATCCCCATGTTTGTCTTCATATCACTACTGTTATTATATGGATCATTTTCTTGCAGCCACTGATCCAGAACTTGTAGATCATTCTGTGTCAGTTTATCACCACCATGCATTTTCCTCAAATGACGCACACAAAGGATTGCAGTTGTTAATGCTGCCTTGCAGTATACACAGTGGTAAATTTCTAAAAAATAACAATAATTATTATAGGTCCTTTTCAGGACACATTTGAACATAAACAAGAGATGTGTTTGTCAGGAACACAATACACCCTAATGCGCTGCTTTAAAAAAAAATCATTTGGCAGGTACAGATAATATTTACAAGGGAAGTAATATTTTTTAAAGGGATATAATAAAAAAATATGACTTCCCTGGCTAAAATTATCTGTACCTGCCAAATGATAAATAGAAATAATCCCCTTTAAAGCGTATAACTTCCCTTGGATTTGTTTTTTTTTTACCATTGACCATAAAGGATGACCTTGACCTTTCACCACCCAAAATGTGCAGGTTCATGACATACACATGCATGCAAAATATCTTTAATATTGCAAAAGTTATGGCCAATGTTTAAAGTTTTCGAGGGAACAGACGGTTCAAATGCTATATGCCACCCTTCCATGGGCTTAAAAAACTAAATATGTATGAAATTTGAAATATGAATATCCGTTTTGCTCTTATTGACAATACAATACGATTAAAACTTTCATGAATTGCTCTTCAATATTGCACAATTATTTCATGTTAAACAAGAGCTGTCAGAAGACAGCGCACTAGACTATTCGAGTGCTTGGCAGTATAACGTAAGCCATCATTGTTCATATTCATTAAGGTCAAGGTAATATAGTCATATTTTAAGTGGAAGAGGACCATAATTGAAACATATTGATCGCTTATGTTTTAAAGACTTTGTACTTTATAGACAATTCTGAGTTCAGGTATATTATCCACAATCTATTGAACATTTGAAAAGACATAAAACAAAGTAATAGGATTTTATTTTAAGTTTGATAGCAATAGCTTGGGTGGGATGTTCCTTCAAAAATGAAATAAATAAAGATTTGTGTTGTTTTTTTACCATGTTTCAAAAAAAAAATTTGGGGTGGGGGGTGGGTGTTGACATGGGGTATAATGTGGAGGGGGTGGTCATTTATTAGATTATCTTTAAAAAATAAGAAAAAAAAGGGAAAAAAATTTGTGTGGGGGGATTCTTGGGTGGGGCGTGGTGGATGGTTTGGGTGAAGTCCATTGTGGTATGTCAGGGAAGTGTTGTTTTGTCAAAGTATGAATCAAATCTGATCTTAAATAAAGAAGTTATGGCAATTTAAGCACAATTTATTAATTTTGACCTTGAGAGTCAAGGTCATTCAAAGGTCAAGTTCAAATTCAACTTGCCAGGTACAATACCCTCATGATAATAAGAAAGTTTTTGAAGTTTGAAAGCAATAGCCTTGGTACTTTATAAGTAAAGTGGATCTAAACACAAAATTCAACAAAATATTCAAAGTGACAGAATAAAAAAAAGGGCCATAATTCCATTAAAATGCCAAAAATAGTTATGCTACTTTTCCTGTACAGTCCCCTCATGATAGTTAGCGAGTGTTCCAAGTCTGAAAGCAATTATAGATATGATACTTTAGGAGTAAAATGGACCAACACACAAAACTTAACCAACTGTTCAATTATCTAAGTATAAAAGGAGACATAATTTTGTCAAAATGCAGTCAGATTAACATAACTATGTCTGCACAGTCCCCTTATTAAAGTTAGTAAGTGTTGCAAGTATGAAAGCAATAGCTTTGATACTTAAGGAATAAAGTGGACCTACACACAAAACATAACCAAATTTTCAATTTTCCAAGTGAAAAAATGGCCATAATCCTTACAAAATACTTGATACAGTTGTCTGCTCTTGTTTATAGATTGGGGTCATGCTGGTTAAGAAGTATGGAAAATATGAAAGCAATAGAACAAGGGACCTAGACAATATTTGAGGTGGTACGCAAACTTTAACATAGATTTATCAATAATATGCATATTGTAAGTGAAAAAGGGCCCCAATCTTAAGAAATGCTTGATACCCTTGTCTGCTCTTGTTTATAGATTGGGGTCATGTTGGTAAAGAAGTATTCAAAATATAAAAGCAATATGTCAAGGGACATAGAAAATATTTGAGGTGGTATATATGCAAACTTTAACATTCCAACGCTCACGCCAATGCCGGGGTGAGTAGGATAGCTCCACTTTATAATACATATCATATATATATTCGAGCTAAAAATCAACAGCCAACAAACCTTCTCCATTGACATATTTAGGTCTGAAGAGCAAGTTCTTGTCTCTGATGAGGCCAAGTTCTCTGGCGTATTCATCTCCATACCAGACCAGCAGTTCCTCTCCTGTAGCAACAGAAACATAATATTTACATCAACATTTGCACCATTTGACCTGTGTTCAAGCTTGACCCTAGCTAGAGACCTGAGTCTATCCTGTGATACACAGCCATATAAAGAAGAACACTTATTGTGGAAAGTTATTACTGTTTACAGAATGCCTTGATGTAAAGTGAAGTTATTGCTTTATTATGACTAAATCATACAATTTGTGAATTTTGACCCTTACGTTGTACGTTGATCTTGTTTACATGGTTATGAGTCTTGCATGTGACTCAGTCCCAAAGGATTGAGAACCTTGAAGTTTGTTAGAATCAGGGTTGGCACCAATCGACCGCCCCCGGTTTTAACCGGCGGTTTTTACCGGTTAAAACCGCCCCGGTCAATACTCCCGATGTGGTCATTACTGGTCAATTGAACTTTACCCCCAATTTTAATTTATATTCCATGCCTAATTAAACAATATTGATAATATAAATTAAACAGACATGTTGCAAATAATGTCTTAAGCTATTAATACCCACTATTTTATACCTGTTCATGCAATTTGTAGGCCAATCTCTCAAAATTTTGCAAATAAGTCAAAGTTGGTCAATTGGATTTTTCTGGTCGATTGAACTTTTTTTCAATTCTAATGAATTATGATGCTCAGATAATTCTGTGCTTGATTCAACAAGAACCTGTAAATTACTGTGTATGCGTTGTTCCTCATACCCCACTGTCCCCACAGTCTTCTAACAGTCTTCTCACCTATACAGGTTGGGGCACCCAAAACTGATAATAGGGCCTTAAATGGCACCTTTTTGACACAATCCTTACTTGTCATGTATTCTTGCATTGATTTCTTTAAATACTTTTTAAACAAAATAGTGTAAAAAACTTTTTTTATTGATATAAGAATATAAAAGTATAATAAGAAATAATTATTAAAAGAAAAAAATAATTGAAAAGAAGAGTAGACCCACAATTGGAATACATAATTTGTTGGCAAAATCAAGAACTTTGATTGTTTATTCATTTGAATACCAATTGAACTTTTTAATATGAAAAGGAAAAAAACCCTCTTAATACAGAAAGGAAACAAGTTAGAAGTAACTATTAAATTAATAGTAAGTACAATGTAATCTTCTTTTGTGTGAGTGATATGAAATAGCCGAAGGGCAGATTTGCTTAATTGTCAATATCAGAGACATAACACTGCATGCATTTTATTACCAACTAAGAGGCCAGATTTATAACCCTAGAATACACAAGAGTTCTGTTTGTCCATCTGCTTATCAAATAGATATATCAATAGATAAGTGAAATGCAATGGTACCTACAATAGTACTTTAGTAACAGATGTGATACACTGAGATAAAGATATTGCCTTAGTCCTTATGTATTTGAGGCTGTTTCCGTAAATAATAAAGAAGTAACTTTTTACAGCTTTAAAGATTTTTTTTACAAAAAATAACTCAGCAAAAAGTTTATCAATTACAGAATAATTATTGATTTAATATAAAATGGCTCCTTTGTAATGTTTAAATGCTACAATTTTCAATCGACCAGTATTGACCAGTAAAGACCAGTAATGACCAGTATTGACCGGTTTTAACCGGGTATTGACCGCCGGCCCGGTCAATACTCAATTGACCGGTCAATATGCCAACCCTGGTTAGAATATAATAAATTAAGGTATATTTTAGGGATGCAAGAGGTTAACCTGTTAATCTACCGAAACGACCAGTTAACCTATTACATTGTCGGGAAAAAGTTAACCCGAAAAATAATTTCTGTGTGCTTTTTCTTGGAATAATTTGTTCTCTTATTATGCCCCCCTTTGAAGAAGAGGGGGTTTATTGTTTTGCACATGTCGGTCCGTCCGTCCACCAGATGGTTTCCGGATGATTACTCCAGAACGCTTACGCCTAGAATCATGAAACTTCATAGGTACATTGATCATGACAGGCAGATGACCCCTATTGATTTTCAGGTCACTAGGTCAAAGGTCAAGGTCACGTTATGGGGCATATGTTTCCGCGCGGAACACTTGTTCATAATACAATAAGTTTAATTTTACGTTTTGCGCGCGACAAACTGCCAATTTGCGCTGGCGACTATTAACAACAACAAGAACAACATGCCGTACCATCGACGGTAGTAAATAACGTGTCATCAAACAAGTCAATTTAGCAATAAATCAATACCTTTGTGGTAACTAACAGGGGGTACGTTTTGATAATTGTTACTTTTATGTTGTTTAACTCGCAAAAATGTAACGATTGAACTCCGGGGAGTGACAGCTATTAGCGAAGACGCAATTGAAACGTTTATCAAACTCGCGATAAAATTCAGTTGAGACATTGGAGGGCTTACTTTTTGCTTGTTTTGTTAACCAATTACAACTCTTTTTGCTTGTTTTGTTAACCAATTGAAATTGGCCGCGAAAATGAAGTATTTATAAGTAACAATTTTATAAAGAATTGCATAAGTAGTTAAAATCTTGTCGAGTTAACATCTTATTTGTTCCATCAGAAATTAAAATCATTGTTAGTAATTTACGTCATTCACGATGCCTCCATTACCAGTCTGAGGCAAGTTTTATTCAAGAAAGCAAATAATTAAACTAATTTAATAAATAAACATTAATAATAACATTATAACAGAATAAACAAAGAAACACACCATTTGCGAGCGATACAACACGAACGTAATGTAGGCAGCCGAATAAAAAATAAGTTAATGACACGTGAAAATGAACATTGTGTAATTCTTTAATTTTTTACTCATTCTTTCACGCAGGAAAAATAAATACAATATATAGCAAACAGTTACAAACTTATTAAAATAAATGTTACAATACATTTTATTAAGAAACAAACATGTAATCAACGCTATCGATCTCAAATTACTTTCGATTCTATAGAGAGTACAGGTACGAGCAGTATTACATTTTTTACGTATGCTTTAACATCTTAACTACTGAAGGTGTTTCGGTTAAACGGTTACTTGCCAGTTATGGCAAATGTTAACTGGTTAATGATTTGTTTAACCTCTTGCATCCCTAGTATATTTTATGTGTGTCACAGGTAAGACTCTGACCTCTAGAATCAAGGTCACATACTAAAGTCAAATGTTACAAATTGTGATTAATATATGCCTTTTAATTAGGATTTTACCATACATCAACAATATTTATTTGGCGGGGAATATCAATTAGATATATTTGATTGTTTATGTGTTCACACTTGATGCGACATGGTCTCAGACCCAACAAGACATTTTGAGAAGCAGGTTATTAAATTGTTTGGATTCACCTGACATGCATTGTTGTGTATACATTGAGTTGTACGAGGCTTTCTAGGCCTCTGGCTGCATTATGTGAGGACTTGACGTGTGTCACAGACAGAACTCGGGCTGCATTATGCGAGGACTTGACGTGTGTCACAGACAGAACTCGGGCTGCATTATGCGAGGACTTGACGTGTGTCACAGACAGAACTCGGGCTGCATTATGCAAGGACTTGACGTGTGTCACAGACAGAACTCGGGCTGCATTATGCGAGGACTTGACGTGTGTCACAGACAGAACTCGGGCTGCATTATGTGAGGACTTGACGTGTGTCACAGACAGAACTCGGGCTGCATTATGTAAAGACTTGACGTGTGTCACAGACAGAACTCGGGCTGCATTATGCGAGGACTTAACGTGTGTCACAGACAGAACTCGGGCTGCATTATGTGAGGACTTGACGTGTGTCACAGACAGAACTCGGGCTGCATTATGTGAGGACTTGAAGAGTGTCACAGACAGAACTTGGGCTGCATTATGTGAGGACTTGACGTGTGTCACAGACAGAACTCGGGCTGCATTATGCTAGGACTTGACGTGTGTCACAGACAGAACTCGGGCTGCATTATGTGAGGACTTGACGTGTGTCACAGACAGAACTCGGGCTGCATTATGCGAGGACTTGACGTGTGTCACAGACAGAACTCGGGCTGCATTATGTGAGGACTTGACGTGTGTCACAGACAGAACTCGGGCTGCATTATGCGAGGACTTTACGTGTGTCACAGACAGAACTCGGGCTGCATTATGTGAGGATTTGACGTGTGTCACAGACAGAACTCGGGCTGCATTATGTGAGGATTTGACGTGTGTCACAGACAGAACTCGGGCTGCATTATGTGAGGACTTGACGTGTGTCACAGACAGAACTCGGGCTGCATTATGCGAGGACTTGACGTGTGTCACAGACAGAACTTGGGCTGCATTATGCGAGGACTTGACATGTGTCACAGACAGAACTCGGGCTGCATTATGTGAGGACTTGACGTGTGTCACAGACAGAACTCGGGCTGCATTATGTGAGGACTTGACGTGTGTCACAGACAGAACTCGGGCTGCATTATGTGAGGACTTGACGTGTGTCACAGACAGATCTCGGGCTGCATTATGTGAGGACTTGACGTGTGTCACAGACAGAACTCGGGCTGCATTATGTGAGGACTTGACGTGTGTCACAGACAGAACTCGGGCTGCATTATGTGAGGACTTGACATGTGTCACAGACAGAACTCGGGCTGCATTATGTGAGGACTTGACGTGTGTCACAGACAGAACTCGGGCTGCATTATGTGAGGACTTGACGTGTGTCACAGACAGAACTCGGCTTAGTTAGATGTTTCAATAAAAGCTGCAATTCTGCATCATGTGGTCTTAGGCTGTGAGGAAAACCAGAGTACCAGAAGAAAATCAAACCTTTCCTGTATTGTTACCATCAAGAAAACTCACATCCCCTGGTTCAGGAAATTAAACCTATATTGCAAAGGTGAAACTGCTCTAATCAGACAGCCCCCACATTAAGAACATATGTTTTTAATAAGTCATAAAACACATAAATACCAGGAGAAACCGGCTTGAATGTGCAGTAATAGATGCATCCTTTGTACTGGAATGCTACAAGGTTCTGATCTGCCTCTGTCATTGCGCAGTTCACGTATCTCATCCAGTTAGAAGTGGCTTTGTTCTGGGCATCCACAAAGTGGCTCGCTTTGCCTTCCTTATAGATCTAAATTGCAAAAAAATGTATAATTAACAACCAGCAGGTAAACAAGATTGATGCACAAGATAACTTGATATCTAAACAACTTTTTATTAAAAGCAACAGTCAAATATCTTATGATAATACCAAAGAATGCATTAGGTACCAAACAGATGCAATGATACAATACTTTCTGCAGCTCACACACAGTTAGATCTATTGGTTCTTATTTTTTTAGTTTCATTCATGAAAACTCGTTTGTTACTTTACATCCATGAATATCAAACTATATACTTTATAAATAACTGAATTAGTTCCACAAAATAAGTAATTAGACATTCTTAGATAAGCAATAGTTACATCATACAAAATACATTTTGAGACAAAGCAACTATAAAATCTTTAGTAGAACAAGATGTCTTTGTAAAACACTATGTCCCCCCATATATTAGACCTTTGACCTTGAAGGATGACCTTGACCTTTCACCACACAAAATGTGCTATCTTCAAAATTGCAAAAGTTATGGCAAATGTTAAAGTTTGACGCAAACAAACCAACAAACAAACACACAGGGCAAAAACAATAAGTACCCCAGTATAGACTGGGGGACATAAAAAGGCGTAACACCAAAATATGAACGATTGTAAATTCATATGTTGGTTGATGAGTCTGTTAAGTTTGAAACCTTAAGAAGCCATTCTTTAAAAGTTAAATGGACATGCAATACAAGATTTACTAGTAATGTTTTGGTATAAAAGGGGACATAAAAACAGACAAAATGCCATAATGAGGCTAAAACTGGTTGCAATAGGAATTTGTTTCCTAACAATCATCGACACACTAAGGACATTCAGCTGTTACGTAAAATCTGCAATACACTAAAATGGCTTCAATTTTGGAAAGTTATATTTTTAACTGGAAAAGCAGGCTAAGGGCTCAATTTGCCAAAGCAAAAATTACTTTCTGATCAGTTATCTCTGAAGAAAGTTCATTCAACTGAGAGAACTTTAGCTAGATCAATCCAATAGTTAAAGTTGAATTGAAAACAGAAATGTTGGGACTTAATATTCCATAGTGGTAAAAGTGACAAAGAGCCATAATTGTTTCGACTGGTTCTTTTTGTTGCGATCAACTGCGATTTAAGGTCAATCATCTATTAAAGATTGAGAGAGATAAGCCACTTAGTAAAAGAGAAATTGAAAACACCAGCTTCAGGATGTAAAAAACAAACAATCATTCTTCCAAACTCCTCAAAGCTCCAATGCCTTTCTACACATCTACACATAAAAGTCATTAAACTGTTAAAAGTTTGCTCGAGATCAAACACGTAGTTAAAGTGTTAGCTGTAGCTTTAGGATGAAAAGACATGCTGAGAAACAGGCCGACAATATTTAATGCCTCTCACTCTATTTTAGGATAATATACAGTTAATGCCATTTACCACTTAGATACGCATTTTCACGCATTTGTAGTCCCTTTCAAAGTTATATTTAATTTAAGACCTTTCTTACAAGATTCAAGTGTTAAGCCTTTATCTCCAAACCTGAGATAATAATGAGCAGCAAACAGCATAAAACCTGAACAGACTGCGAGTTACTGGCAGTCTGTTCTGGTTTTATGCTGTTTGCACATAGCCATTTTCACTTTGCTTCTGAGTGCGAAAGGGTTAAATACCCTTTATAGACTGCCAAATAGAGAATGCATTTGTTGCAAATATCTCTTAATTTGCAACCATTAAGACTTTGTCAAATTGCTCTTGCATTTCAAACTAAAAATAGGTATATATGCATCAAGCTAACTTCACCTGCCAGCAATATCCTGACTTATGGTCGCCATTGATGATATCGCCACCATATGGACCAAACATGGTCCTGGACGCCAGTTCCACCTTGGAAAACACTCCAAGACCAGCTCCAAGTATTGTTGAGGCTTTAATTTCAAGGTCATCTGGTAAGGTGTGGTCAGCTCTATTGGGGTCATCTTCTGGAACCTGCAGTGGATATTCAGGTAATGAGAAAGTACTGGAAACACTATTTTGAATTAGAATAAGAGGGCCATATTTTAGGAATTACTTTAATTTATTGACATACATTACTATGCAATACATATATGAATTTCATTTCCGTATCCTCATCTCTATGTTTAGTTGATATGCTAAAGATGAACATAGCTCCACCTTTTTGTCCTGCATGTAGTTGTAGGGGCCATGGACAGGGCAGTCCCCTTCAAACTCCTTGTTGCATTCTCCACAGTCTAAGAGTGCAAAAATAATCAAACAATTTTCAATTAAAAGGCTGCTTATTTAGATGAATATCTGAAAAACAGCCAAGGCATTTCAATAGCTTATAAAACCAGAAGTAAATGACCTTTTACTTGACATGTTAAGAGTTAATGATTTTTGTGGGTTTTTTTATACTAAAGTCTAACATTTTTTTTCTAAATATTTGCACTTTGAATGAACTGCAATATGTTATTAAACAAAATACAACACTATTTTTTATCAAATACAGTACATATTAGTTAGTTTCATTGTATCACTTGCATCAAAATAATGCAAGGCAGAGTATATGGTCTTTTATTATATACCTGTTTAATGCTTTTAACAAAATACAGGTTGTATCAATAGTTGTAATAAAAAATCCCGTATTATGCTACTCACTGTTTCCAATTCCGTATTACCATACTAGCCGGACTACTTTCTTCGACCCATTTAATGACGTCACATTACGCGCATCGAAAATAGGAAACCCCCATATTACATAATATATTATGTAGAACATTGTGTGACGTCATTTCTGTGACGAAACACAATAGTTTTATTTAAACTCTCTGGAATTTAAGGACATGTCGGACATGGTGTTTTTTAACAGTAAACTACTTGTTTAAAACGAACGAATGTAAAACGTATTTTGGAGTGTGTGTTTATCATGCATACTGTAAATGTAAATTTCGATAGGAATACAATAAAATAGTATGGTTTAAACTAAGTTTCGATAAAGACATGGACAAATAGAAGTGGAAGTGCATATCGTTTCAACGCTTTTGTTATAAACATGGGATCAAAGTTGTCAACTTAATTCTTATAAACATTGGATTAACAATGTCATTACGGTAAGCGTGTCGGAATCCTGTGTTTTCCCGGTTCAAATGTTTACACGGTACTTCGCATAAACTGTATTCATACGCGTCTTAAATAAACTATGGCGTACCGTTTTAGTCATTGTTTTGTCAGTTTTGTTAAAGCAAAAATACAATTGTTAACTGTTTTCGTTAGTTGTTGTATATAATAAAAGGAATATTACGCTAGCCAATTGTTCCAAGAGTTTGTATTCAGTCTCATGGCTTGTGCTATTTTGCATCACGTCATCACAAAAGCCACTCGACTGAATACAAACTCTTGGAACAATTGAATAGCGTGATATTCCGTATTTACTTTTTGAGTTATGTGTAACACATAATCTGAGTGAAAACCAAATATGATCACAACTGGACGCAATAGCATAACCATAGAGCCACGATTACTTTAAAGCACTCACATGAGTTCATAGTACAATAGACCTAGTGACTTAGCTTTTCACTTCAAATTAACCGGTTTTAATTCAGACCTATATATGGTCAAGAACAAACATTTAGACAATCCAAATAAGCCACAATTAGAGCATTTTGAGGGTTATTACTTTTTTTCCATATTTGACCAGGGAACCACGTTTCTAAGCACAAATTACCACAATTCTATGTAGGTATTGAAAAAAAACCATTCAGACCAAGGTTCTTCAACATTGATAACAAAGTTTTTCAGAAATTTGACGAATTGATTTTATACTCTAATCTTTGATTTCGGAGGAAATAAAGAATATATACTTTATTCATAGTTGCACTCAACATATATAATGTCATGTTCAAATTTTGAACAAGTTTCAACACGATTGAATTATTATTAAGGCTTAATAAAAATGGTTTTCAAACTTTGAAACGTTGAAATGGTTTTTACTCTTAAAACCATTTTAGTCTAGATATTCCAAAAATTACCTTTCTAACCAAGTTTCATCAAGATTGATTCATACATGAGCCATCAAAAGTAATTAAACCAATTTTTCTATGATTTCTCCTGTAAACCTTGTTTTTTAGTGTACTTAATAGCTCAAATTGTGAAATAAGTACTTAGAGACCTAAACAAGATTATTATATTTGGTTAAGTGAAACATTCTAGTGCAAGGTCATGGATATTTTATTTTAGGGCTTACAGAGCAAGTGGTCATCATCAGGAGGTTCCAGGTTCATACAGCTGGCTTGGTTCCTCTCTTGAAGACTGTACTCAGTATTGTCTTTTTCTAGTGTCTTAGCTATCTTCACTATCTGAAATGGTGTTTAAGACAAAGAATATTGATTACATTTATATTCTAATAATAACTAGAAATGGCGCGGCAGAGGCCGACGCATATCCCCATGCCGCATGTTTGACCCAGGGTTGGAAATGGGGCCATGCATAGTTGAGATTGACCGCATTGTCATAAGAGATGTTCAGTATCAATTGCAAGTGAATCGGTGTAGAAATGAAAACGTTAATGTAAAATAACATAAAACAAGAGATATGTTTGTCAGAAACACAATGTCCCCTCATGCACCGCTTTGATTTTTTTTTTTTTAATTATCATTTGGCAGGTTCATTACTTACCTCCCTTGAAAGCTTATTACTTCCCTTGGATTTGTTTGTTTGACCTTTGACCTTGAATGATGACCTTGACCTTTCACCACTCAAATTGTGCAGCTCCATGAGATACACATGCATGCAAATATCAAGTTGCTATCTTCAATATTTGCATTAAATATGGCCAATGCACAATACCGAGGGCATAACAAGCAAGAGCACCGCATAACGGGTGCCACGCTCAGCTGCGAAAGCTTGTCAGATTTTTTTTTAGAGGATAGTGACCTTGACTTGAGGGGTGTAGAACTTATCAAGGTGCATCTACATATGAAGTTTCAAAGTTGTAGGTGGAAGCACTTTGATTTTAGAGCCTATGTTAAAGTTTTATATTAGAGGTCACAGTGACCTTGACCTTTACCTATAGACCCAAAAATGGGTGTGGCGTGTAGAACTCATCAAGGTACATCTACATATGAAGTTTCAAAGTTGTAGGTGGAAGCACTTTGATTTTAGAGCCAATGTTAAGGTTTTAGCACGACGCCTATGGCGGATGGCGGACGGCTGATGGCGGAATATGAGCTGGCTATGACAATACTTCGGGTTTTCTCCGAAAACAGCTGAGCTAAAAATGAGTGAAAATCTCTGACCCGGCCCCACCCCAACCCCCATAACTTTTGACCCAGGGGTCAGATCAAAATTTCAGGGTCGAAATATGCTCATAGCTACCATGTGTGTAAGTTTCCAGGTTCTAGTGCTTATAACATAGGAGGAGATAGTGGCCAGGACGGACGGACAGACAGACAAACGGACAGAAGGCGGAGATAACCACAATATCCCCACGCTTTTCAAAAAGCGTGGGGATAATTATATTTTATTAAAAACAAACAAGAGGACCATGGGCCCTAAGGCGCTCACATGAGACTCAAAGGAACTAGATTATACTTCAAAAAGTGTGAGCTGATTCACTAAGATTAGACCAGAAAAGTGATTTCTAGAGTATTAACCTGATTTTTTATTTGACCTTGTTTTTTTAGTTCACATTACCCAGTTTTAATTTAAGTCGAGATCTTATACGGACAAATGTTCTGACCAAGTTTCTTGACGATTTGCCAATACTTGTGTCTAATATAGCGTCAAATGTTCACTAAAGCCATATAAGGAAAACTGCCCCGCCTCCCAACGGTTTTTCAACAAACAGGAAGAATTTTGAAACCCTACCAAGAAGTTATTAGAACAAGTGTTCTGACGAAGTTTCATTTAGATTGCACTTAAATGGGACATCTAGAGTTAACAAGGTTTCACTATAGCCATATCAAGAAAAATGTCCCACCCCTTGGCCGTTTTGTTATTCAACGAACCTTAACCATTTTCGTACTCGGCGGAGCTATAATTAGAATAAATGTTCTGTCCAAGTTATATGAAGATTACACCATAAATGTGACTTCTAGTGTCAACAAGGTTTTACTATAGCCATATAAGGAAAATACCCCGCCTTCTGACGGCCATGTTTTGTAACAGAGCAGAACCATTTTAAAACTCATCCCAAATATCCTTACCACAAATGTTCTGAATAAGTGTCATGAAGATTGGACCATAAACGTGACTTTTAGAGTTTTAACAAGGTTTTACCTAGCCCTTTAAAGAAAACTACCCCAATCCCGGGTGGCCATGTTTTTCAACCAACCGAAATCAAAGTCGTTCAAGATATTATTCAGACACATGTTCTGACCAATTTTCATGAAGGTTGGACTTAAAATGTGACTTCTATGGTGTTAACTAGGTTTTACTAAAGCCATATACATGTAAGGAATAAATGCCCCGTCCCCTGGTGGCCATGTGTTTCAACAGACCAGAACTATTTTTGAACTCATCCAAGACTTAATATAATATAATAAGAACTTATCTTCTGACTAAGTTTCATGAAGTTTGGAAAGGAATGTGACTTCTAGAGTGTCAAAACTATAGCCATAAACGGAAAACTGCCACGCCTCCTGGCAACATTTTTTTTCAACCAACTGGAACCATTTAAAACCTAGTCCAAGATATCATTTGGACACATGTTCTTACCAAGTTTTATGAAGATTGGCCAATAAATGTGGTATCTAGAGTGATAACAAGGTAAATGTTGACGACGGATAAGGCACTACCGACAAAAGGCGATCACAAAAGCTCAACATAGGTGAGCTCAAAACGTATCCCAGGCAACAAATATTTCTTTTGTGGGGGTATAATGTGGGGGACTAATACACATGTGGTAATACGTACAGTCTGATTTATAATATTACGCATAGTATTCACCAGCAATTGCAAAAAGAACAACTATACAATATAACAATCAGTGCGGGCTCGAGGGCGTGAGAGGTGGGCCCTTAATGTCTGTTGGGGACCTGTGTCCAAAGGTTCCACAGCCTAATTTTTTGGATTTTAAATTTGGGACAATTGACACCCCTGTATAAATGAAAATAAATTCATTTTGCATCATGATTATTCATGACTATTTGTAATTCTTTATAAAGTATTTATTTGAAATTAAGAGTTTTGCTTTCTTACTGCAACATTTAGCATTTGTTATTGATAAATTACATTTGTTGCATTTGATGCATATTAAATATTATGAAGTGTTATCTTTACGCATTTGATCAAAGGTCGGCTTACTTCTCCCTAATAAAATTGGAGGGAAGTCACTTCTCCCTAAAATTTTGGGCTAGGATGATCCCTGTCAGTTTTAAATCTAAATGACTAATCAACTTACAATTTGATTTTCAATACCTTTAAGCTGATTATAAAGACCAAAAAAAAGATTTATAACATGTGAATATGCTTGTTTTATTGGAAAGATATGGCCATAGCTAGTGGCTCAACGTTCAGGAAGCTTGTGGAAAACTTTAACATCCTAGTCTTGAAACAAATTCACCAAGTAGATAAAAAGGTCTTTTGTGCAAAAAATATTAGAAGTATATTTTATAAAGTGACCTATCAATGTGTCTGTTAGACAAAGATGCCCGGACAATTTGCTTTTTTCTGAAAATTCCACATATATTGGAATAAAAAGAGCTAAAAGACATTAGTGTTCAAGTTTACATGCTGGTTAAAATAATTGTTACATCCGTCTAGCAATATCTCTTTTTGTGTTATATTTTGCTGCAAAAGGGATTACAAATCCTGTTGTGTAGAAAATGTCCCAACCATAATACGGAGGAGGACAACTTCACATGCTGGTTAATAAGTTTGTAAAATGTTAGCCATCTCACGGCACTTATTTCAAGTTACTCCAGACACAAATGCAAACATGTAATTTGAAAGAAAAAAGGCCTTAACTCGTATTATCAGGAAAATGTCCAAACCAAAATATGAACGTTCGCAACTTCATATGTTGATTGACATGTTTGTAAAGTTTCAAACCTTAAGAAGCAATACATCAAAAGTTACATGCAACACAAGCGTTACAAGTGATGTTTTGGTATAAAAGAGGCCACAGCTCCAATTGTGTTCATATCCAAACCAAATTATGAAGGTGCACACACTCACATGCTGGGACAGTCAAGGGCGAATCTATAGTCCCCCCCCATCATCCCACTGCTAAAGAAGGTGCATAAAAACAAACAAAGGGTCATTATTCACATAATGCTGGTCACAGTCAACATTTCACTTTTAACTATCGTGTATACATTAAGATAAACAAGGCTATTGCCAAGCAATATAAGTCTCCTAACGGTAAAACTCCACCATTTTCATTAATATTTCTAATCTATGTGTTGCTACAGCAAACAGATATTCTTTACGTATGAACAAAATGAAATGACATGCATAATCTCTATATTGCCATCTATCTATGTTTCAAGTATCATGAATAAATATTACAAACTTTTAAAGTTATCGCAGGATCCATGTTTTTCAGCAATATTTCTAGTCTTTTTGTTGCCATAGCAACCAGAATTCTGGACTTCGGAACAAAATGAAATGACGTGCATAATCTCCATATTAACATCTATCTATGTTTCAAGTTTCATGAAAAAATATGAAGAACTTTTAAAGTTATCGCAGGGTCCAGAAAAGTCAGACGGACTGACAGACAGACAGACTGATCTACAGACTGACACACAGATGGCAAACCATAAGTC
This sequence comes from Dreissena polymorpha, assembly GCF_020536995.1. Taxonomy (NCBI): domain Eukaryota; kingdom Metazoa; phylum Mollusca; class Bivalvia; order Myida; family Dreissenidae; genus Dreissena; species Dreissena polymorpha. The sequence continues at coordinate 66,963,948 of NC_068361.1, read as the reverse complement.
CACTCTGGTTTCACCGATAGGGGAAAATAAGGCAGTAAAAGTTTGTGCAGAATTTGCCAAGCAGTTAAGAAGACTTAAAAACACACAATTTTGGGACAATATATACTTTAACCCAGAAACAGACCAAGGTTTATATTTCTCTCAAAACTTGTGGCACTGAGCCAATATTCCATACTTAATCATCATCACACATTAAAGCCATTACACTGTCAATGTTTGAGCAAGATCCTTCCAGTAGTAAAAGAGAACTTGTAGACACAAGTTTTCAGGGCACGTACGTATGGACAAGTGAAATGCTTACTGCCTCCAACTCTGTGTAAGCGTACAGATGAAAACAAAATACAGGTAACTTAAACATACCTTAACTTTTTTCACTTGCTCATCTTCTTTGTCCAATTTCCTTTTAGCTGGTTTCAGTAAAACGGGGACAGTCGTTTTGACAGAATTCTCTGCAAACAAATTATTAAATTTAAACCGCCATAATTACTCCAAATGTTAGGACACACTCTTTTTAATTGTTTGAGACACTTAATTTTGTATATCCAGATTTTCCCTCATAACTGACGGCAATACATTGTTAGAAAGTTGCATTCAATCTGAATGTATAACAGGGTGCGAGTCAACTGTGCCAATTAGAAAGATTTAATTACAAAATGTTAGAGTAATTATGGTAATAATATTTATATTTGATTAAAACATGAAATGACACAGTTGTCTTTGAAATATCTTTTGCATGTCACTTTGTCATATGGAAGTGGCATTTTAGAATTGATTTTCCAACAATGCAAGCTGTATACCAATGAATTTTCATCTTAATACCAAATAATATTGTCTGATATTCACTGGACAAAATTTTAGCATCAACATTAAATATATCTGTGAAGTTATTGGTCTTATTCACTGCAAAATCCCTCTTGATATCAACCTACATTACTAAATTGAAAGCAGTTAATATTCACAATATGCTGTTGACAAAATTGAACAAGAGGGCCATGATGGCCCTGAATCGCTCACCTGACTCATTAAGATCAGATGAAAACTATGACCTCTATTGTCTACACAATGTTTTTCTATGATTTGACCTAGTGACCTAGTTCCTGACTCTAGATGACCCAATTACAATCCCAATCCAGATTTCATCAAGATAAACATTCTGACCACAGTTCATAAATATTGGATGAAAACTGTGACCTCTATTGTCAACACAAGGTTTTTCTATTTATTTGACCTAGATTTTTACCCCAGATGACCCAAATACAATCCCACCCAGATTTCATCAAGAACTCTGACCAAATTTCATAAAGGTTGGATGAAAACTGTGATCTCTAATGTCTACACAAGGTTTTTCTATTATTTGACCTAGTGACCTAGTTTTTGACCCCAGATGACCCAAATAAAATCCCAACCCAGATTTCATCAAGATAAACATTCTGACCAAATTTCATAAAGATTGGATGAAAACTGTGACCTCTATTGTCTACAGAAGGTTGTTATATTATTTGACCTAGTGACCTTGTTTTTGACCCCAGATGACCCAAATACAATCCCAAACCGGATTGCATCAAGATAAACATTTTGACCAAATTTCATCAAGACTGGATGCAAACTGTGACCTCTACTGTCTACACAAACAAATTGTTGACGGACGGACGCACGGACACACGTAGGCACGCACAACGGACGCCGGACATCACACGATCACATAAGCTCACCGTGTCACTTCATGACAGGTGATCTAAAAATATATGTCGGAGATAAACATGAACAGTTGTGGTTAAAATCCCATAGAAACAAGGGCTGTTAGTAAAACATGCATGCCCCCCTATATGGGCTATAAGTTGTAGTAGCAGCCATTGTGTGAATACGTTTTTTGTCACTGTGAATGGTGGTGGTGGTGGTGATGGTGGTGGTGTAGTAGTAGTAGTAGTAGTAGTAGTAGTAGTAGTAGTAGTAGTAGTAGTAGTAGTAGTAGTAGTAATAGTAGTTGTAGTAGTAGTAGTAGTAGTAGTAGTAGTAGTAGTAGTAGTAGAAGTAGTAGTAGTAGTAGTAGTAGAAGTAGTAGTAGTAGTAGTAGTAGTAGTAGAAGTAGTAGTAGTAGTAGTAGTAGTAGTAGTAGAAGTAGTAGTAGTAGTAGTAGAAGTAGTAGTAGTAGTAGTAGTAGTAGTAGTAGTAGTAGTAGTAGTAGTAGTAGTAGTAGTAGTAGTAGTAGCAGTAGCAGTAGCAGAAGCAGTAGCAGCATTACAAGACCAATACTTAAGAATGATCAAATGGGAAAAGGTAACCTAGCACTGGCAGTAAATATGGGGCTCATTTACAGGTCAGATTTGGAATCTCTGCTGTAAAATGAGATTTTGAATGAATTAAAGGGAGGCAAATCTGTAATAAAAAGAACATGCATAAACCGTATTTGTTTCCCTTGTTTGAACCATGCTAAGTCCTTACAAGTTTGGAAAGAATTGGATGAAAAATTTGGACTTTATTGCATAAACACCATTTTCTCAATTCAAGGGGAGGTAATTCTGTACTTCATGAACCAATAATGCTCATTTTTTGTAGGGTTCGTGTCCTCATTGATATAAAGACACTGTGCAAATTTGGAAAGGATCGGACAAAAAATGTGGAAGATTTTTGAAAGTTTTCACAAAATAGGCAAAAACGAATAAACATGCAAAGTTCAACGAGCTCCTGCGGCCATGTTTTTTGACGAATCAAATTTCTTTGAACAACTTTTTCAGGGGAGCCTTCAAAGGTCATCCCTGTGAAATTTTTTGAAAATCTGATGAGCGGTTTCTGACAAGAAGATTTTTTAAGGTTTTTACCATATATGGTCATGGCGGCCATCTTGGTTATGTGATCATTTTTTTTTTAACAATTCTTTTGTCCCATAACCTAGGGCTGCTCCACATGAAATTTAGTTGAAATTGGCTCAATGGTTTAGTAGAAGAAGATGTTTACAAATTGTTTACAGACAGACAGACGGACGGACGGACGGACGCCGGACGCTGAGTGATCACAATAGCTCACCCCGAGCTATCGCTCAGGTGAGCTAAAAATACAAACTTAACAAACAGGGCTTTAAACTAGTGACCCTAATTTCAATAGGGGTTATCCACTGTCCAATGCCAATGCGCATGTGAAGTATCAAGCCAATCGGTCAATTCCTTGATGAGTTATTGATTGGAAACAATTTTCACACTTATTGTGACAGTGACAATGACCTTTGACCTAGTGACCCCAATTTTGATAGGGGTCATCTAATGTCTAAGGCCAATGCATATGGGAAGTATCAAGCCAATCGGTCAATTCTTTGAAGACTTATTGATCAGAAACGCTTTTCCCACTTATTGTGCCAGTAACCATGACCTTTAACCTAGTGGCCCAGATTTCAAAAGGGGTCATCTAATGTCAAAGGCCAATGCAAATGAGAAATATCAACCCAATCTGTGTATCAGTTGACGAGTTATTTATCGGAAACGATTTCACACTTAGTGTGTAACAGTGACCTTGAACTTTGACCTTGTTACTCCAATTTCAATAGAGGTCATCTACTGATCAATTCCAATGCACATGTGAAGTATCAAGCCAATGTGTGAATCAGTTGACAAGTTATTGATGGGAAACAATTTTACACTTTATGTGTAACAGTGACCATGACCTTTGACCTAATGACCCCAATTTCAATAGGGGTAATCTACTGTCCAAGGCCAATTCACATTGGAAGTATCAAGCCAATCGATGAATCAGTTGACGAGTTATTGAACAGGAAGTATTGTACTCTTACTGTGTAACAGTGACCTTGACCTAGTGACCCAAATTTTGATAGGGGTCATCTACAATTGGTCAATTGGTTGACAAGTTATTGATCGGAAATGATTTACACACTTAGTGTGTAACAGTGACCTTGACGTTTGACCTAGTGACCCCAATTTCAATAGAGTTCATCAACTGTCCAAGGCCTATGTACATGTCAAGTATCAAGAAAATAGATCTATCCCAGAAAAGCACGAGTTTAGAAAAACCCACTAATCACCCCGGTACAAACAATGCTGGTCCATTAAATCAACCAATGATAGCTTACTTTAAATTATAACGGTTGATACGGTTTGTGATTTTGAAAGGATTATAAATAGGTAATGTTTATTTGTACCAGCAGATTAGTGGTTTTTTCCAAAAAGTTGCTTTTTCTGGGATACATTTATTGCTCAATTCGTTAATGAGTTATTGATTCGAAACGATTTTCACACTTATTGTGATAGTGACATTGACCTAGTGATCCTGATTTCAATAGGGGTCATCTACTGCCCAAGGCCAATGCACATGTGAAGTATCAAGTCAATGGTCAATTCGTTACAGAATTATTGATCGGAAACGATTTTTCACACTTAATGTGATAGTGACCTTGACCTTTGACCTAGTGACCCAAATTTTAATAGGGGTCATCAACTGTCCAAGGCCAATGCACATGTAAAGTGACAAACCAATGGGTCAATTTCTTGATTAGTTATTGATCGGAAACGAAATTCACACTTAGTGTTATAGTGACCTTGTCCTTTGATTTAGTGACCCCAATTTCAATAGGGGTCATCTTCTGTCCCAGGTCAATGCAAATGTGAAGTAGCAAGCCATTTGGTCAAATCGTTGACGAGATATTGATCGGAAACCAACTTGTCTACGGACATTCAGACTGGTCTACAGTAATTGCATTTTCACTCTTAGTGTGATGGTGACCTTGACCTTTGACCTACTAACCCCAATTTCAATAGGGGCCATCTACTGCCCAAGGAAAATGCACATGTGAAGTATCAAGCCAATCTGTTAATTTTTTTAAGAGTTATTGATTGGAAACGACTGGTCTACGGACATTCAGACTGGTCTACAGACAGACAGCCAGCAAAACAATATACCCCTTCTTCTTCAAAGAGGGGCATACAAAAGGGCAGTAACTCTAAAATTATGGAGCAAGAGTTATGCTTCTTGCTAACTTCACAACCCATTGAGATCATAAATATAAAAATCCTGTATCAAAATAAAGTTAAATTTACTGTAAAGGAGTAATAGTATGGCATCTTAAACAAGAAGGCCTGAAAGGCCCAAAGTCGCTCACCTGAGATAACAAGATATTATTGGGACGAATCTTCTAACCAAGTTTCATGAAGATCGGAAAATAAATGTGGCCTCTAGAGTGTTAACAAGGTTTTACTATAGCCATATCAGGAAAAATGCCCCGCCCCCTGGCGGCCATGTTTTTCATCCAAAGGGCATCATTTTTGAACTTGTCCAAGATATTATTAAGATGAATTTTCTGACCAAGTTTCATGAAGATTGGACAATAAATGTGGCCTCTATGGTGTTAAAAGAATATACTATACATATATAAGGAAAAATGCCCCACCCATTGGCAGCCATGTCTTTCAAGCAAAGATTACCATTTTTGAACTCATCCAAGATATCATTGGGACAAATCTTCTGAGCAAGTTTCATGAAGATCGGAAAATAAATGTGGCCTCTAGAGTGATAACAAGGTTTTACTATAGCCATTTAAGAAAAAATGCCCCGCCCCCTGGCCGCCATGTTTTTCAACCAACCAGCATTATTTTCGCACTTGTCCAAGATATTATTGGGGTGAATCTTCTGACCAAGTTTAATGAAGATCAGACAATAAATGTGGCCTCTAGAGTGTTAACAAGATTTTACTTTAGCCATATATAACCATATAAGGAAAAATTCCCCGCCCTTTGGCAGCCATGTTTTTCAAGCAAACGTTACCATTTTCGAACTTATCCAAGATATCATTGAGACCAATCTTCAGACCAAATTTCATGAAGATTGGACAATAAATGTGGCCTTTAGAGAGTTAACAAGGCAAATGTTTGCCGCACAACGGACAACGCACGACGGACCACGGACAAAAGGAGATCACAAAAACTCACCATGAGCACGTTGTGCTCAGGTGAGCTAAAAACAAGAGCACTGCATAGCGGGTGCCAACGGCTGTGGGTGCAGTTTTGAAAAAATTAAAGCTTGTCAGAAGAAAAGGAAGAAAGGTTAGTGGCGAGATGAACTCATCTGAGTGACTATGCATCTTTATATAGAATACTTTTGTTTTAGGGATTATATTTTATAAATATATTTATAATTATAATTATATGTAAAAGTTTTATATCAGAGGTCACAGTGACCTTGACCTTTGACCTAGTGACCCAAAAATTGGTGTGGCCTGTAGAACTGATCAAGGTGCAGCTGCATATAAAGTTTCAAAATTGCAGTTTGACGCACTTTGATTTTAAAGCCAATATTCAAAACCTTAACAAAACGTTAAGGTTTTAGCATGACGCGGACGTCGTCAAGCTGGCTATGACAATACCTTGGGTTTTCTCCAAAAGCAGCGACTGGGGGCTCACACCGGGTGACTGGAAGCTAACACTGGACGACTGCTGGGGGCTCACAGTGAGTGACTGGAAGCTTACACTGGTTGACTGGTGGCCAACACTGGGCGACTGGGGGCCAACACTGGGTGACTGGAAGCCAACACTGGGTGACTGGAAGCCAACACTGGGTGACTGGAAGTCAACACTGGGTGACTGGAAGCCAACACTGGGTGACTGGGTGCTCACACTGGGTGACTGGAAGCTAACACTGGGCGACTGGGAGCTCACTCTGGGCGACTGGGGGCCAACACTGGGTGGCTGGAAGCCAACACTGGGTGACTGGAAGCCAACACTTGGTGACTGGAAGCTAACACTTGGTGACTGGAAGCCAACACTGGGTGACTGGAAGCTAACACTGGGTGACTGGAAGCTACTGGGTAACTGGGGGCCAACACTGGGTGACTGGAAGCTACCATTGTGCGACTTTGGGCTCACACTGGGTGGCTGGAAGCTACCACTGTGCGACTGGGGGCTCACAATGGGTGACTGGCGGCTAACACTGGGTGACTGGAAGCTACCACTGTGCGACTTGGGGCTCACAATGGGTGACTGGGGGCTCACACTGGGTGACTGGAAGCTACCACTGTGCGACTGGGGGCTCACAATGGGCGACTGGGGGCTCACAGTGGGTGACTGGCGGCTAACACTGGGCGACTGGGGGCTCACACTAGGCGGCAACTTGGCAGTCAAAGCACTGATGGACTTCAAATAGTTTTTATGGGTCATCATGTGTCTCTGACACGAGTTTATCTGGTTGAAGATCTTCCCGCAAACATCGCACTTGAATGGTTTCTCCCCTGTATGGATTCTCTTGTGGCGCTTAACCTGCCAGGGGAAACGAAACTGTCGACCACATACCGTACACAGGAACTGGGACTTTGCACATAGGAGCCCTGTTTGGCTCAACTTTCCTGGACCTGTAAATAGGAACATAAGCAGTTTGCAATATTTGTGCTGTATTTCTGAAGTCTTTAATAAACTTTAATCTTTATTAGAGAAATCACTATTATTTTGTATTACATGTACTTATATCATTCTGTGAACTGTTTTTGTATGTTATTTGTTAAATTACATATTTTCATTTTGTAACATATATCTGATTCAAGCTGGAAGTGTGTCGAACTGTCCACCTCAAAAGTGAGTCATCATTTGAGAATCAACATTGCGTTTTTGATTGAAATTCTGCACTATTTCTGTTGTCTTTGATAAAATATATCTTTATTAAAAACATCACTACCATTGTTATTAATACATGCACTTTGATCAATGTGTGAATTCTTTATCAATAATCAAAGACATGTACATGTAGCAATGATCTATGTAGAATACTTTAATAAATAATAAACTCTCAATTGATATTCAAGCTAATTTACACAAATAGTTTTGTTATGTAATATTGCATTAAGTTCAAATGTCGTTAAACATCCTCTTTGTATTACTTCACTTGATCAAATTTTCAATGCTTAATTTAGTACACACCATATGTATTTAATAACAAGACCACCACATAGTGGGGGATGCTCGACTGTTGGTGCAGTTTTGAATAGAGGAAAGCTTGTCAGAAGATCTGTAGATAGAATACTTTCATTTTAAAGACTATATTTTATCATTAAACTTATAATTATATATTACAGTTTTATATTAGAGGTCACATTGACCTTGACCTTTGACCTAGTGACCCAAAAGTTGGTGTGGCGTGTAGAACTGATCAAGGTGCATCTACATATGAAATTTCAAAGTTGTAGGTGGAAGCACTTTGATTTTAGAGCCTATATTAAAGTTTTATATTATAGGTAACAGTGACCTTGACCTTTGACGTTGTGACTCAAAAATGGGTGTGGCATGTAGAACTCATCAAGGTGCATCTGCATATGAGGTTTCAAAGTTGTAGATGGAAGCACTTCTATTTTATAGCCTTTGGTAAAGTTTTCTATTAGAGGTCACAGTGACCTTGACCTTTGACCTAGTGACCCAAAATTGGGTGTGGCGTGTAGAACTCATCAAGGTGCAGCTATGTATGACGTTTCAAAGTTGTAGGTGGAAGCACTTTGATTTTAGAGCCAATGTTCAAAAGGTAAACAAAATGTTATGGTTCTAGCACAACGCAGACGACGCGACACGACGAGCTGGCTATGATTTGATTTTAGAGCCAATGTTACGGTTTTGACGTGTACGGCGGAGGGCAGATTTCGGACGACGAGCTGGCTATGACAATACCTCGGGTTTTCTCCGAAAACAGCCAAACTAATAAAGTCATACATTTATAAATTCTACTTCCACACAGTGCATACAGTAATTTTTTCCGTTCAAATTACCCATTGGCATGGCACAAAAAGAATATATTTTCTCCATTGGGACCTTAGATTTCCTAATTTAAGATTTAATTTTTTTTTAATAAGTCTAGACATTTTATTTATCTTAAATCCAGCTCTTTAAGTTTACCCTAAGTTAATATAATATTAAAATCACTTTTATCATCAATTTGTAAGTATTTGTTAGCAAAAAATAAACAACACTAATTTGCCAATTGAGTCAAAACGAGGCGATATTTCGCAATGCAATGAGACCTGGCCAAATTCCCAAAATGGTGAAAAAAAAACGCTGTCATATTTATAATGGTCACCCATTACTTAAATCAAAGACATGAAGCGGTATTGTTTTCTATTAGGGTGAGAGGGGAATAGGGAGCTGAAGATGCAGACTCTCAGATAGAGAAATCCGCATACAGTTTACCTTTTGTTTGTTTCTTTCTTTCCATATCTGGGGTCAAATCTTCTTTGCTGTCAGAGACTGACTTGTCCACGTTCATGTTGCAACTCCGAGCAGCAACTATCTCTGCAGCCTTGGCCTGATAGGCGTGACCCTTCATGAAATCCGGTTTGATAGCCGGAAGACCTGTTTGAAGAAATATAACTTAGTACCATGGCACAATAGGTGGGATCTTTCATGAAATCTGTTATTTTAGCCGGAAAACGTTTTAGAATAAACATGTCTGAGAAAATTTGCCCAAATAGTTAAGCGGGTTCATCATCATTACATGAGGTCCATAGAATGAAATTATAGTTCTGTGTGATATTCAGTACCCATAGAACACATGATCCCATAGTTGGGTGTGATATATCATACCCATATCACACATGATCTCGTAGTTCCATGTGATATACCATACCCATATAACACATGATCCCATAGTTTTGTATGATATTCAGTATCCAAATAACACATGATCCCATAGTTTGGTGTGATATACCATACCCATATAACACATGATCCCACAGTTTGGTGTGATATACCATACCCATATAACACATGATCTCATAGTTCCATGTGATATACCATACCCATATAACACATGATCCCATAGTTGGTTGTGATATACCATACCCATATAACACATGATCTCATAGTTGGGTGTAATATACCATACCCATATCACACATGATCTCGTAGTTCTGTACAATTTTCTTGAGTCTCTTCTGCTCGTGGAACGTCATCTTGTCCAGCTCCTGCTTGGTGAAGAATCGTTCCAATTCCACGTCCTTCTCCAAGGGCTGATCAAAGTTCCCATCGTCTTTACACTGATTATGCAAAAAGTAAATATGCACAGTAAAAGGCTAGTAAAAATAATTTCTATAGTTTTTACTCTACATATATATAGAACATTATTTAACCCACAGATTATTTCATATCTCAAGATATTTTTTTACTTATATCTCAAACCAAACCAAAAAAGCATGATTGCCCTAAACAGGCTACAGCATTTACATGAATACATGGTACACAAATGACAGAATCTGGACCTGGTGATAGACATGTAGTTTAAGGGCAAATATTTCTGCAAAGAATAACGTGAAATACCTAAAAAGAGCACCGCATAACGGGTGCCAACGCTAATTAATAAATGAAAGCTTGTCAGAATTTTTTTTTAGAGGTCACAGTGACCTTGACCTTTTACCTAGTGACCCCAAAATTGGTGTGGCATGTAAAATCATCAAGGTGAATCCACATAAGAAGTTTCAAAGCTGTAGGTGGAAGCACTTTGATTTTACAGCCAATGTAAAGGTTTTAGCAAAGTTGCTGGCGGACGGCTGACGGCAGACGACGAGCTGGATATGACAATATCTGGGGTTTTCTCAGAAAACAGCCAAGCTTAAAAAGATATCTTGCACTTATACATAGTATAAACAACCTCTCTATAGCATAAAGTTTCCTGTTGATATACAGAACACAAGTGAGTAGTTTGCGACTTATAACACATGTGCAGCATGACAGACTATGGACTTCAAGGCCAACCGTAAATGTGATTCCAGTATCACCAAACTAACTTCGTTTGCTACAGTAAAATTACCAATGGCTTGAATCTGTTTGCAGTTGTTGACATTTTCTTTGAATTCACAGATGCAATAGTGTCTGCAAATATACAATACACAGTCTCGTTAAACGACAAAAATAATTTTTTTAATTAAATTAAAATTGTACACAGAACAAGCACACTCCCCGGACTATGTGTTTACTTTGATTATATTTTACTTTTATAACTTGTGTAAAAATCAATACCTCTTACTGAAGCACCCCTGGGCTCAACTACACAGCTGGATGAACCTGGATCACAAACCGTCTGAGTTGAATCAGAGCTCTTGCGTATCCCTGTGTTTCTTTCAATGAATATCTTTTCAAAGTCATCAGAAGAATTTTCCCGAGACTTTACTACTTCATTAGAATTCTCTAATAATTCCTCATTTTTGGAGGGCACGGCATACCAGCCAGCCAACAAAAGTTTGTCATCAGCGTCCTTTGAAACATCGGACGGACTCAGTTGGTGGGTTGAAGATGTTTCTTCGTTTGATGTTTCAGCATTCATATTTGTAGGCACATATGTACTGTTTGCACAAGGCGGACACTGATTTGCAGAAGTTGTAGCCAGCATATTCAGAAATAAAGAACCACTTCCTGAACTTCTGGTAGGTAAATAATTGGCTGTTGTCTTCACCTGTCCAAAGGCAACTTGTCCATGGGAAACACTCTCCATCTGTGGGTTCTGTTGCTGGACTGAAGGTTGGAATAATATTATTTTGTTTATAACACGAGATGATTTGTTCTACAAATGAGAGCACATAAGATAATGGATAATAAGAAACATGGCAAAGCTATAAAACAGGGTCTTAAATCTTTAACATCATAATTTAATTTTAATAAATTATAAACAACAGCGACCTTGACCTTTATACAATTGGCTTGAAAAGTAAAGCAAAGCTGAGTTTACATACAGGGTTAGAAACTGGTAAATTTTAAATATAATGTTGAAAAATAAAAGAAATTGTAAAACCTCACACTATTCTGCAAGTGAAAATTTACGAAACATAAATGGCAGAATGTGCACAGGCTTTTTTATTCGAATTTTATTGCAAACACATTGAATGCAAATTCAATTGAAATTAGTAATAATACATCGTAACTGAATTTCCTTATGATTTGATATAACAAATAATTGAAGTAAAAATAAAATAAAAAAGGTATGTAAATTCAATGATATGTTGGTTGGTAAATGCATGCTAAACAATGTCAGCAAATTGGCTGCTGTCTATTTAAGATGCATACCAATACCTTGACCTTTACATAACCTTTTTGTTGCATTATCTACAGTTTTCAGTAGAAGCTGAATACAATATTAAACAAGAGATGTGTTTGTCAGAAACACAATGCCCCCTTCTGCGCTGCTTTGAAGCCAAATATTTGACCTTTGACCTTGATAATGACCTTGACCTTTCACCACTCAAAATGTGCAGCTCAATGAGATACACATGCATGCCAAATATCAAGTTGCTATCTTCAATATTGCAAAATTTATCGCAAATCTTTAACTAAGGTTAAAGTTTTGGGACACACACAATGAATGAAAGAATGACAGGCAGACAGGCCAAAATCAATATGCCCCGATCTTTCGATCCGGGGGCATAAAAAGAAAGAATATTTTAAACAAGAGATGTGTTTGTCAGAAACACAATGCCCCCTATTGCGCCGCTTTGAAATAAAATTTCAATATATCATTTGGCAGGTTTAGAAATTATCTCCCTTTTAAAGCTTATTACTTCCCTTGGATTGCTATTTTTTACTTTTGACCTTGAAGGATGACCTTGACCTTTCACCACTCAAAATGTGCAGCTTCATGAGATACACATGCATGCCAAATATCAAGTTGCTATCTTCAATATTACAAAAGTTATGGCGAATGTTAAAGTTTTCGGACAGACGCACATACTGACGGACTGACAGACGGACAGTTCAACTTCTATATGCCACCCTTCTGGGGGCATAAAAACATTAAGTCATTTTGCCACTTTGTAAAAAAAATCCAATAGCCTCTTGAACCTGACTGGTAATCCACAAACATGTACATAAACAATTTCCATGTAACAACTCCTTAAGTAATAGCGGAAAACTGATTTTCTACTTTTAATACCAGTGACCTTGACTGACCATTCCGAAATGCATTTTTTTGTATTTGAGAGACTGGCCGTTTTTCACAAATTAAGGAAGTTCACAACTCAAATTTACACAATTTAAAGAAGTTAGCGACTCAAATGTTCACAATTATAAACATTTTGCAACTGATTATTTGAAAATTTTGAACATATCACAACACATTTCTTAACAATTTTGTACAGTTCACCACTCTGTTTTTTTTTTAATAAGCGGGCCACGGCCACTTCACAAAGATGGAGAAAAAACCCTACCCACCTACCAGCCAGTTTGTAAACGACCTTAAAAAATAAAATTACCTGATTTCTCTTTTTCGCACTTTAAATCCATAGAGACATAACGTTTGCAGTAATGGTTCATCTTTTCTATTTGTACACCAACATAATTGGTATTGGTTGGTATAGCAAAATATTGGGGTCCAGTTGAAAGTTGGGTTTGGTCCCTCATTACAAATATAGAATAAATGTTGGCAAATTTAGGGTGATCATTTACTGTTTCTTTGTCTGTATTTGTATTTATATACTGTTTTTTTATCCCACATACAGAACTGAGGCCATTTCTTGTAATATTCCTCTGCTCTGTATTTGGATTTACAGATTGTTTTGCTGTCTCAAACACAGGATGGACATTTTGGTGTACATTCAGATGAGGAGTCTGCTTTCTATTGACACATACAGAATTGAAGCCAGCTTGTCTTGTGACATCTTGCTGCCTAATGTCATGTCCTGTCTGCTCTGCTTTCACATCTGCTGAGGTGCAGACATCTTGATCCATCTCTAAACATCCTGTTTTTTCTGATTGTTCATGAACTAAATGGTAGCCATCTTTATTGTTTTCATCATGATGTTTCTCTTCCTGTAGACCATTTGTTGATTTGGCGCATGCAGAATACAAACCAGCAGCTGCATTATACCATTCATCAGTCTCAACTTTGACACAAACTGGCTTTACGTCATCTAGTGTTTGGTCTGAATTTGTGATCTCAGAACCGACCCCAGATGAAGCAGAGTTTACATCAGCATTGGGTGATGATTCAAATTCCTTTATAATCCCAGTCTCGCTTTCTGTGACGCTGCCCATTTCATTGTATTCTGTATCGCATTTTCTTTTTTTATACATTTTGGAGGACGCCAGAAAAGGACTTTTCCCTATACTTGTAATTCTGGAAATGATTAACAGATAAACAAACATGTTAATTCAGTGGCATATACTTGAGACAGATATAAATGCAGTACCATTCTCAAACATCCACAACATTTATAAATTTGCTTACATATTGCAAATGGCTTGAGAATTGAAATCAGTAAGTAAAACATTCTTTAAACAAGGTTAAAGTTTTGGACAACACAATTAATGAATCACTGTGAACTTGACCTTTGACCTAGTGACCTGAAAAACAATATGGGTCATCTGCCAGTCATGATCAATGTTCCTATGAAGTTTCATGATCCTAGGCATAAGCATTCTCGAGTTATCATCCGGAAACCATTTTAATGTTTCGAGTCACTGTGACCTTGATCTTTGACCAAGTGACCAGAAAATCAGAATGGGTCATTTGCCAGTCATGATCAATGTACGGGGCTTTCCTTTGACCCGAGCTTCCGGATTTTGACGCTTGAAAATTACAGAAGACCCTTGTTTGACTCTTGAGAAAATTACTTCATGCGTCAAATTTGACCCGGGGTAATATACCGACTTGCGTCAACGAGATCAACAGTTGTTTAGACTAAGCGATAATTGGCTTGGGGCGGAGTATCTCTTTTAGTAGACGCTAACCGTTATCGCCCGTTTCCAATCATTGAAGCACAAGTCCGCCTAGTAGGCGGAGTTTGGCTCATTGAGAAATCTAGTAATGATGACGCGTAATAAACGTTCCATTATTTATCACAGCGTTTGTTATCAGCTGTTTGCGGAAAAGACATGTATTAAACCCACCAAAACAGAATGGACTCACCTGCGTCAGTTTTAATAATATCCAATATAAAATAATAACATCTATATCCACAATACACTGTAAAGCATATTTTGAGAAATACTTCCACAATATGCCAGAATCTATTTCCAAAGCTAAATACACCCAACCCTATTTTACTTCATGTTTGCTCCGTTCAATTACGCACGAAATTTATGCTGGCATAAGTACTGTCTACATCGTCACATTACACGCTTTGCATCAGAGTTGCTAAAAATAACCATTGAACCGGTATAATTGACCGTGTGGCAAAGTGACAAATTTGGATGCTGCATGTGCTAATTAATTACAACATAGGCGTATTAATTGACATGACGCCTTATCTATGATCGCTCCGCCCACTAGAATTGATCCACCAATCAGCGATCGATTAATCGGGCGCACTCGTTAGCAACGACCTGTCCGCCATTTTCTAGACAAGCTACATGTTTAGGTTCACTTTTATTCCAACGAGTTTTTTTTGTTTTCCTCTTTAAAAAAAACGATTAAAAATGGTTAAACGGTGTCAATGGGGATAATGTAACTCGGACAATCGATATCCTGAAAGATTAGTTGGTGACATGTAATTTATATCGTTTCCAAAGCCGAAAAGAGATCTTGAGAAGTGTAAGAGATTTATAAATACATGTGGTCGTCACCACGAACAACTGAACGTGAACACTGTAAAAGACAATTATAATATATTTTTATCGAATATACTAGCAGATTTAAATAGTTTATGTTATCGATCTGATTATCACATAATATTTCACTTTTTTTAAAATAGTTTTATCAGTTACTAGGTCAGAAGCGAGGATCATCTGCATTACTTAAAGAGAAATAAAACCCAGCATGAAGCCTTATTCATGTTGTGTTTTATTACTCTGATAGTAATGCACTTAATTGACATCATACATGTTATTTGAAGGTGACATGTGATATATTATCTTATTAACGGTATCTACACATTTGCACTCATGTGGTGTCACCAATAAACGCTGTTAATCCACACTATAGGAGCTCGAATGCCTAGATCTCATTTTTAAACGAGTTTCGTTTATTTTGTTCGGATTAAAAAACGGACATGAAATATGGCAAAAACGGTGTAAAAAGGGTTAATGCAACTCTGACATTTGGCATCCAGAAAGATACGTTAGATGAATTAAATTTAAATTTTCCAACGCGGCAATGCGGTCTTGACAAGAGCGAGTGGAAGCTTCAAGAATTACCGAGATCCCCTTTATAGAACATTAATTTATTTCACAAACTTGAAATGTCATATAAGCAATAACTAAGCATTATTAAGTATGTATTATGTCACGTGTGCATGTAAAATAATTGAGAATTTGGTACCCAATTCGTGTAACTTTAAGAAATCCCCGTTAAAAATCGCGTTTCTGTGTGTGTCAGAAACAAGTGAAAACCATTTTGTTATTATTTTAATAAAGACGTATCGATAAATGCTATTGTAAAGAAGTTATTATTACTGATATTAGTTAACCAATAAATGCGGTAACTTCGGGGAAGTCGGTACCTGCGCGAGCGTCTGATATTGGTAGCCTTATTAATTAATAATAGCCTGACCGTATTCCATTTCGTACAACGCATATTTTATATCAAACAATGTCCAAATTTACTGAGTTGTTTTTGCGCTTTAAGTTATAGTGATTGATAAATGTCCCATAAGCAATGTTTAATATGATTAATATCACTTTCATACGCAATAACATGTGGGATTGAGGTACCCACCCGGCGTCAGAAAGCGCGTAAAACTTCACCGAATTCCCAGTTATAAAGCGCTATTTCGTGTCAAATACACGGGTAGGGGGAATGTTTCGGTCATAATTTTGTTAATAACACGGGTAAATACCGGTGAAGTGTTAATTTATTGCAAATACCACCATTAGACGTAATAACGGGTTCGATTTCGGTAAGCGCGCAAGCGTTTGAGAGCGTGTTTAATGTACCGTTATAAATAGCTGATGTTCTCTTTAATCGTATATTTTTTGCATTTGCAGAATAACTAAATGGCATCAACCCCTTTACAAGTGTAATATGGTGTTAAACAAGTCCATAAAATCATCCGGAATATCGCGTAAATCTATATGCAGTCTATAGGCAAAGAAGCCATTTTTGTGTTAGCTTGTCTAGGTTTTCTTCCCGCTGAGCCACGTGATTAAGTGGGCGGAGCGATCACTGATAAGGCGTCATGTCAATTGACATGACGCCTTATCTATGATCGCTCCGCCCACTAGAATTGATCCACCAATCAGCGATCGATTAATCGGGCGCACTCGTAAGCAACGACCTGTCCGCCATTTTCTAGACAAGCTACATGTTTAAGTTCACTTTTATTCCAACGAGTTTTCTTTTGTTTTCCTCTTTAAAAAACGATTAAAAATGGTTAAACGGTGTCAATGGGGATTATGTAACTCGGACAATCGATATCCTGAAAGATTAGTTGGTGACATTGAATTTATATCGTTTCCAAAGCCGAAAAGATATCTTGAGAAGTGTAAGAAATGTATAAATGCATGCGGTTGTCACCACGAACAACTGAACGTCAACACTGTCAAAGACAATTATAACATATTTTTATCGGATATACTAGCAGGTTTAAATAGTTTATGTTAGCGATCTGATTATCACATAATATTTCACGTTTTTAAAAAATAGTTTTATCAGTTACTAGGTCATTAATATACAGAAGAGAGGTTCATCTGCATTACTTAAAGAGAAATAAAACCCATCATGAAGCCTAATTCGTGCTGTGTTTTATTACTCTGATAGTAATGCACTTAATTGACATCATACATGTTATTTGAAGGTGACATGTGATATATTATCTTATTAACGGTATCTACACATTTGCAGTCATGGGGTGTCACAAATAAACGCTTTTAATCCACACTAGGAGCTCGAATGCCTAGATCTCATTTTTTAAACGAGTTTCGTTTATTTTGTTCGGATTAAAAAACGGAAATGAAATATGGCAAAAACGGTGTAAAAAGTGTTAATGCAACTCTGACATTTGGTATCCAGAAAGGTAAGTTAGATGAATTAAATGTATACCATTTCCAACGCGGCAATGCGGTCTTGACAAGAGCGAGTGGAAGCTTCAAGAATAACCTAGATCCCCTTTATAGAACATTAATTTATTTCACAAACTTGAAATGTCATATAAGCAATAACTAAGCATTATTAAGTATGTATTATGTCACGTGTGCATGTAAAATAATTGAGAATTTTGGTACCCAATTCGTGTAACTTTACGAAATCACCGGTAAAAATCGCGTTTCTGTATGTGTCAGAAACAAGCGAAAACCATTTTGTTATTATTTTAATAAAGACGTATCGATAAATGCTATTGTAAAAGAGTTATTATTACTGATATTGGTTAACCAATAAATGCGGTAACTTTGGGGAAGTCGGTACCTGCGCGAGCGTCTGATATTGATAGCCTTATTAAATTATAATAGCCTGACCGTATTCCATTTCGTACAACGCTAATTTATATCAGACAATGTCCAAACTTACTGTGTTGTTTTTGCGCTTTAAATTATAGTGATTGATAAATGTCCCATAAGCAATGTTTATTATGATTAATATCACTTTTATACGCAATAACATGTGGGATTGAGGTACCCACCCGGCGTCAGAAAGCGCGTAAAACTTCACCGAATTCCCAGTTATAAAGCGCTATTTCGTGTCAAATACACGGGTAGGGGGGAATGTTTCGGTAATAATTTTGTTAATAACACGGGTAAATACCGGTGAAGTGTTAATTTATTGCAAATACCACCATTACACGTAATAACGGGTTCGATTTTGGTAAGCGCGCAAGCGTTTGAGAGCGTGTTTAATGTACCGATTTACCCGTTATAAATAGCTGATGTTCTCTTTAATCGTATATTTTTTGCATTTGCAGAATAACTCAATGGCATCAACCCCTTTACAAGTGTAATATGGTGTTAAACAAGTCCATAAAATCATCCGGAATATCGCGTAAATCTATATGCAGTCTATAGGCAAAGAAGCCATTTTGGTGTTAGCTTGTCTAAGTTTTCTTCCCGCTGGGCCACGTGATTAAGTGGGCGGAGCGATCACTGATAAGGCGTCATGTCAATTGGAGACGGCATAGAAAAACGGCGTGTTTGTCGGACGTCTTCGGTAAAGATGTCACATGAACTAAACAAATAATTAAACCCGGACTTTAGCCGTCAAGGGTCGATTTTGAGATGAATGTAAATCCGATGAGTTAGTTTAAGACGGGGATATTTATTTCTAATTTCTGATGGTAAGCGGCTGGCACTGAGCAGTTACATGAGCAGTAACTGACGAAACATATTCGCTACTTTCCGAAACCCGTACCATTGGCATTCTACGAACGTTGCTAATGTCCGCCATCTATAAATTATCTATAAGCAAAGTAAAGCACTGCAAAATCATATTTTAAAACAATGTGTCAACCGAATCATATATTGATTGCGTATTTGCTTAATGTGCATAAGACGAATCTCGACATGTTTTCGGACAGACGTTTTCGGATACGGTATGATTCGTCGATTTTAATTTATTTTCAACGTTCTTTTTAACATTTTTAAAGAATGACGATTACACATGCGGTGTTACGGATGGTCTGATTGATAAAATTTTGCATTGTACTTACAAGAAATTGCACATAGACAGACAATAAAAAATAACAAGCTAGCTAGGGCTCAAGGGGCTGTGCCCTCTATTTTCTTTATCTTACGGTCTCAGACTCTCTGCTTAATTTTCCGGATTTCGAATTTGGGACAATTGACACCCCTGATATATTTTATGTCAGTACCAGTGCGTGTTTTTTTCGTATTGATTTCACAATGCTCACAATGTATGTTTACATTGTGCCTTTTATTGACTGGAATATTAGAAATAAATGTTAAGATATTTGTTAATATGTTGCTTTTTATATATTATATCTCAGTAATTTGCTTCAAGTACAAATGATCGTTGACTCTCTTGCGTTATTATTATGACTCATACAAATTTAATTTTGACTGTTGAAAATATGGTCCCAAGAGTCATTGACTCTTGAGATTTGAGGTCTAAGGAAAGCCCTGGTACCTATGAAGTTTCATGATCCTAGGCGTAAGCATTCTTGAGTTATCATCCGGAAACCAATATATTGTTTCGAGTCACTGTGACCTTCACCTTTGACTTAGTGACCTGGAAATCAATAGGGGTCATTTTCCAGTTACGATCAATGTACCTATGAAGTTTCATGATCCTAGGCGTAAGCATTCTTGAGTTGTCATCCGGAAACCATTTTACTATTTCGAGTCACTGTGACCTTGACCTTTGACCTAGTGAACTGAAAATCAATAGGGGTCATCTGCCAGTCATGATCAATGTATCTATGAAGTTTCATGGTCCTAGGCCTAAGCATTTTTAAATTATCATCCGGAAAACATTTAACTATTTTGAGTCACTGTGACCTTGACCTTTGACCTAGTGACCTGAAAATCAAGAGGGGTCATCTGCCAGTCATGATCAATGTACCTATGAAGTTTCATGATCCTAGGCCTAAGCATTCTTGAGTTATCATCCAGAAACCATCTGGTGGACAGACGGACGGACCGACCGACGGACAGACATGAGCAAAACAATATACCCTCTCTTCTTCCAAGGGGGGCATAAAAAGAGATTTGTTTGTCAGAAACACAATGCCCCCTACTGAGCCGCATTGAATTTTTTTACCTTTGACCTTGAAGGATGACCTTGACCTTTCACCACTCAAAATGTGCAGCTCCACGAGATACACATGCATGCCAAATATCAAGTTGCTATCTTCAATATTACAAAAGTTATTGCAAAAGTTTAACCAAAGTTTAAGTTTGTGACAGACTCATACAATGACAGACAGACAGGCCAAAAACAATATACATTGTACCCCCAATCATTCGATCTTGGGGCATAAATAATTGTGTTTCATTTATTAAATAATCATCTTCTATTTCAAATGGACAGAGTAAGCTAAACCTTGTTGCAATAGCAAGTAATACCCCCAGACATTGCATGTATTAATCTGCAGCAAATAACAATAATACAACATTAGACTATTGGGCATGGTTTTCAATAAGAGTTGTTTAAGGAGGCCAACTTGTATTTGACGAGGGCCTACTAGGGGGAGGACCCGTGTGCTTTGTGCAACATATGCAACGTCCCTCCAAATAGCTACTAGAGCTGTAACGATTCGGTTCGATGCATCAAAAAAACGGTTCAAGGCTGCCGATTAGATTTCGATACCAATACGGCAATTTCGATTTGATTCATTGCAATCCCGATTGATCAGAATGTTAAACCTTACTTTCCAAATCCGTCGTCTAAACGTTCTTGTCATTTGTAATACGTCTTGTGCTTTGTCAATAGCAAATATGGCATTCAATAAATGAATGAATAACATGCTGAGCATTACATCAGCCGGAAAAATGGCTTCTTCAAGCACGCCGAAATGCGCACCCTCAAAACTAAAATCAAAAGTATGGGAACATTTCGGGTTTGGCCAAGGTTCTGATGGAAAGGCAGCTTGCAACACGTCTTTTGTTGACTTAAGTTATCCATATGGTTTGTTTACTAAACTGCGTGTCTTCTGTTAAGAAGTCAACTGGAAATTGTTTATATACTTACATGTTTTTTTCTGTTAAACACGTGATACATTGTGCATTTTATGTTATTTAAGAATAACTCAACAGGAAGTTTTGTCTAATAAATTTATTACTTATAAAACAATTTATTACTTATAAAACAATGTTGCGTTTTTAAATTGTATTTCAGAAATTAAACACTTCAAATGTACAACATAATAAGTTAATAACAAATACCAAACATATTAATTCATGATCTGGACAAACAAAACATGAAATAGTTGGCATAATAAGCAGCAAATAGTTTAATTTGAATCGAATCGAAAATAATCGAATCGGACCATTTGGTATCGAAATCGAATCGAATGATGGGTGAATCGTTACAGCTCTAATTGCTACATTCAGTAGATGTCATTATTATTTGTATTATATGATTCATATATTTAAACATTAAACAGGTAAAAGAGGTCAAACCGTGATTTCTCTTCTTTTCTTATATACAAGAGAATTACATCTACCCAGACAATTTCTTCAAATGAGGACGCAACTGTTTGAAATTCTATCCATAAAGCTAATCTAATGGCTAAAATATATATAAAAATTGACCACTTTATAGACAACAGGAAGGAAACGCAGCACACTCTGGCCCCGCCCATTTTCCAGTAAACAAGGGAAATTACAGTCGATTGGTGTATAGCGAATTTTAGTGAGTAACGGATAGGTTAAACGTTTTTTGCAAAATACTTTTATTTATGTTAAGATTTATAGTTTTCTATGAATTTAATACAAAAAGCCTATCATTGTTAAGTCGATTCATGTTTTTGTTGATGTGTGTCAATGTTTACAACTGTTTCTTCTTTCGAAAGCAAAACAAGGTCACGTTATGTACGCACCGTTTTTGTGACAACAGGAAAAGTGCAGACGAATGGTTTCTTGAATTTTGCAGATTTTGTTTGGTAAACATAATGTTCATTAATGTAATACTTTAGTGTTATGTGTCCTTTACAAAAGTAAGAATGCTCAGAAACAAAATTGATGCGTACCATATAAAATAAGCATGAAAGCTGCAACTCGGGATTTAGTGAATAACGAAAATGTGGTGACCCATATTCAGGAATGTGGGGATTGTCTCAAAATAAATATAAACTCAATTGAAGTTGTCCAATGTGGTTAGCGTGTGGCTATGATATTAATTAGTGAAAACATCATTTTAAATGAAAAATAATCGAATTATAACGAAAAATCGATTTCTCTGAAAACATATTTTTCACTATCAAATCTATATATATAACAAGGTATTCAACTCAAAATGACCCGAATATAGCAGGGTTCGACATTTACTTTTTTTTACAGTAAGACCGTCGGACCAGCTCCTCTTAAAGTGTACTAGCCCGAACCTGATGTCTACTAGACCATAAATGACATAGCAAATGAACACAATTGTGTCATGTAACTGTTTAATCAGGATTTATCAGTAAATACCCAGTGACTACCAGATTGTTTTATGCATAGAGTAAAACAATAAAATAACCTTTTTTTTTGCTTTTCTTCGTCAAATTCAAGCCATGGGAACTGACTTGATTTTCCATCTAGGATAAAATTGACGTTTTCGTGTTTCTTCATATTTACGTTTCGTTTCAGTTAAGCATCTGATTCTTTTTTATTAACTGATTTGTCGGAACAAAAATCCGAACTTGAACAAAGCAATTCTTTAAATTACATTATCTTGTCTGCTACACAAAAATGTTTACATTGACGATACCGATTTTCTATAGAAGTCGTAAAATCATGCTCTACAGTTTTACGACACTGCAGAAAATCATTAATATTCATGACAACTTGACCAATTGCAACAAGCAATTTCTGCAGGAAGCTCTCCTTTGCGTCTAAAAATAGCGATGAATCGTGAATGCTCCGCGTTTATTTAAATATACTAGTTTTATTTTAATGTAAATAACGGATACAAGAGTAATTTTACACATTAAAAGTAAAGGTTTTCACAGCAGTTATTTATAGTTATGTGATTCAGTATAGATTTTTTTTAATTTATGTACGACCAGTCGGACAAGCTAGCCCGCAGTTTTACTAGCCCTACCACCGATCTTATTAGACAATGTCTGTCGGACGTGCCTTAGTGTCGAACCCTGTATAGGGTGCATCGCTTTGAACAGCCATTACTTCGTCAATTGTGCAGGGATTTCCATGATCTTGGTCTTATTAAACGCAGAAATGAATTTCCTTTCTGGAAATGTACATACATGTATATTGCAATTATTTTTTACAAATGCTGTGTCAAATTTCAAGTAATAACACGATACACATGTAATCCGATAAAGACCTAAGCGATCCGGTAATGGCTAAATCAGTGTACCATGAAAATGGCGCTGTAAACAAACAATATTTTTTCGGAAATTTAAAACTGCTGGCATGTTTCAATAGGAAAGACATGTGTCTATCTATTTTTAATGTTTTAATTACAGAATGCATGGTGTTTATGTTGAAATGAGACTCGAAGTCCTTAGCTATCCCATATATATACCAATGGACTGTACTGGAAAGACAGGGTACCCTACATCGACATATGGTCTAATAATCAAGAGGCCGTTGAAAGAAACTAGGAACACTGCTTACAGTGAACTACATGTACATGCCTCTTAATTAAAAATTATTCAACACTTTCCCCTCATCGTTGATTCCATTTCATCTTAAAACATTTTTAATTTAAAACACGCTTTACCTATACTATAAAGGTCTTTAAGATTTATTGTAATTATTAAAACATTTATTGCACTGTCTACTGCCTTACTGGACATACGAAGTTTTTGTGGAATGTAACCTTAGTACGAACCATGATTCTGGATCTGGATCTGGATATGTACGTCGCAGGACCTTTCGGTGTAGGCGCAACGGAAGGGAGGGTGGTTTAGTCCCACTGCAGGACAGTTGACCTGAATATGTCAACTGTGTCAGCGCGAACAACACTTTCTTCAAGATTGTTCCACTCTATTAATGTCTTAGGGAAAAATGAGTTTTTATATAGTTGGGTTTTGCACTGGATTGGTGTGAAACACTTAGAGTTTTTAACTGAATATTGTTCAACGATATTGTTTACTTTGAAGTCTTTGAAATGTTTAGGGGTAATTCTACGCTTTGATTACCGGACTGGGGTAAGGAAGTCTTGGCTAGGCATTGCTGGCACCAGCCCCTCAACGATTAATATTCGTTGTATGACTTAAAACTGACATGGTGTATGATTTAACGATGCAGAATTATTAGCGAAATAAAGCACTACCAGAAACACAGCAACCGGCCGTTCATGAACATTGGTGGGACCTTTTAATCATCGAGTTCCACGAAAGACAGTTTCCGATCACTCTGAAGGCCACAATCCGGGTGTCATTGTATTCAATATAGATATGACACAAATAACGGTACCAATAGATATTACACGTCAATCAAATGAGGATTGATACAATAAATATTGTTTACAAAGATATTGTATACGGATGAAGGATTCTTATTAAAAATCAGATATTATGATGAAATTAGTTACCATATGTATGCGTTTAAAAATTTAAATCTCAAGTTTTTAATCTATTACGGGAACTATTTTGCGTTTGCTTCAAACACGAGTCGAGAAGGCCACAGGTACAAACGGTCTATGGACGCTTAATTACCGGTTAACGTTAGCAGAAGGATATGATTTCCGTTAAAGTTAAAGGTATGTGAAGGAGCTATACAATGCGCTTCAGAGCAAAAACAACACATGCGCCATGTCTATTTGGAGTTATATGTGCCGAAACCATGAATCGTGCACTTTTTGGAAATAATTGAACAGCGTTTATGGCAATATATGTGTATAAATTATACTAAAACGCGCAACGTTGTCTGTCCCCGAGCGGGTATAATCCATTGTCAAGTCTGAGGCATGTGATTGAGTGCAACAATACACAACGGGGCATTAGCAGAATATGTGCAACATCTTTTGGTGTTATATTTTCCGATAGCGCAATGTACAATATCTAGTTGGAGTTACATGACCAACGATGTGCAACGATGTCTTACCCTCTGCCAGTATTTACCACTGTAAAGTTAAAGGCTTGTAAATAACTCACACAACACGCCTCGGCACAAAAACAACGCACGTGTAATATCTATTTGGAGTACTATTTTCAATTGCACGGGTGAAAGGCACAGAATGTGCATAATCTAGTTGGGATTTCCTAACCAGGGTGTATCGGACATATGCTAGGCGTGTGATTCCGTAAAATATTTCATTTCGGACCATTCACACCACCTGTGCTCTATCGGACTGGACTTGATTTTTTCCATAGTACAGAAAGTGCTATATCTATTTTGAGTTCTATTTATCCTCAAACGCGCAACGGTGTCTGTCCACGAGCGGGTACAAACCATCGTGCAGTCTGAGGCATGTGAATGAGTGCAACAATACGCTGCGGGGCATTAACAGAATATGGGCAACATCTTTTTGGTGTTATATGTTGCATTATATATATGGCGCGCAATGTGCAATATCTAGTTGGAATTACATGACCATGCTGCAAAGGCAGTGCATATGTACACATTTTGCTTCGATGTCCAACGATGTCTTGCTCTCTGCCAGCATTTACCACTGTAAAGTTAAAGGCTTGTAAATAACTCACACAACACGCCTTGGCGCAAAAACAACGCACGTGTAATATCTATTTGGAGTACTATTTTCAATTGCACGGGTGAATGGCACAGAATGTGCATAATCTAGTTGGGATTTCCTGACCAGGGTGTATCGGACATATGCTAGGCGTGTGATTCCGTAAAATATTTCATTTCGGACCATTCACACCACCTGTGCTCTATCGGATTGGACTTGATTGTTTCCATAGTACAGAAAGTGCTATATCTATTTTGAGTTCTATTTATCCTCAAACGCGCAACGGTGTCTGTCCACGAGCGGGTATAAACCATCGTGCAGTCTGAGGCATGTGAATAAGTGCAACAATACGCTGCGGGGCATTAACAGAATATGGGCAACATCTTTTTGGTGTTATATGTTGAGGTATATATAGCGCGCAATGTGCAATATCTAGTTTGAATTACGTGATCATGGTGGCACTTTATAATGGCACAGAATGTGCATAATATAGTTGGGATTTCCTGACCAGGGTGTATCGGACATATGCTAGGCGTGTGATTCCGTAAAATATTTCCTTTCGGACCATTCACATCACCTGTGCTCTATCGGATTGGACTTGATTGTTTCCATAGTACAGAAAGTGCTATATCTATTTTGAGTTCTATTTATCCTCAAACGCGCAACGGTGTCTGTCCACGAGCGGGTATAAACCATCGTGCAGTCTGAGGCATGTGAATGAGTGCAACAATACGCTGCGGGGCATTAACAGAATATGGGCAGCATCTTTTTTGGTGTTATATGTTGCGGTATATATAGCGCGCAATGTGCAATATCTAGTTGGAATTACATGACCATGGTGCAAAGGCAATGCATATGTATACATTTTGCTTCGATGTCCAACGATGTCTTGCTCTCTGCCAGTATTTACCACTGTTAAGTAAAAGGCTTGTAAATAACTCACACAACACGCCTCGGTGCAAAAACAACGCACGTGTTATATCTATTTGGAGTACTATTTTCAATTGCATGGGTGAATGGCACAGAATGTGCATAATCTAGTTGGGATTTCCTGACCAGGGTGTATCGGACATATGCTAGGCGTGTGATTCCGTAAAATATTTCATTTCGGACCATTCACACCACCTGTGCTCTATCGAATTGGACTTGATTTTTTCCATAGTACAGAAAGTGCTATATCTATTTTGAGTTCTATTTATCCTCAAACGCGCAACGGTGTCTGTCCACGAGCGGGTATAAACCATCATGCAGTCTGAGGCATGTGAATGAGTGCAACAATACGCTGCGGGGCATTAACAGAATATGGGCAGCATCTTTTTTGGTGTTATATGTTGCGGTATATATAGCGCGCAATGTGCAATATCTAGTTGGAATTACATGACCATGGTGCAAAGGCAATGCATATGTACACATTTTGCTTCGATGTCCAACGATGTCTTGCTCTGTGCCAGTATTTACCACTGTGAAGTTAAAGGCTTGTAAATAACTCACACAACACGCCTCGGTGCAAAAACAACGCACGTGTTATATCTATTTGGAGTACTATTTTCAATTGCACGGGTGAATGGCACAGAATGTGCATAATCTAGTTGGGATTTCCTGACCAGGGTGTATCGGACATATGCTAGGCGTGTGATTCCGTAAAATATTTCATTTCGGACCATTCACACCACCTGTGCTCTATCGAATTGGACTTGATTTTTTCCATAGTACAGAAAGTGCTATATCTATTTTGAGTTCTATTTATCATCAAACGCGCAACGGTGTCTGTCCACGAGCGGGTATAAACCATCATGCAGTCTGAGGCATGTGAATGAGTGCAACAATACGCTGCGGGGCATTAACAGAATATGGGCAGCATCTTTTTTGGTGTTATATGTTGCGGTATATATAGCGCGCAATGTGCAATATCTAGTTGGAATTACATGACCATGGTGCAAAGGCAATGCATATGTACACATTTTGCTTCGATGTCCAACGATGTCTTGCTCTGTGCCAGTATTTACCACTGTTAAGTTAAAGGCTTGTAAATAACTCACACAACACGCCTCGGTGCAAAAACAACGCACGTGTTATATCTATTTGGAGTACTATTTTCAATTGCACGGGTGAATGGCACAGAATGTGCATAATCTAGTTGGGATTTCCTGACCAGGGTGTATCGGACATATGCTAGGCGTGTGATTCCGTAAAATATTTCATTTCGGACCATTCACACCACCTGTGCTCTATCGGATTGGACTTGATTTTTTCCATAGTACAGAAAGTGCTATATCTATTTTGAGTTCTATTTATCCTCAAACGCGCAACGGTGTCTTACCACGAGCGGGTATAAACCATCATGCTGTCTGAGGCATGTGAATGAGTGCAACAATACGCTGCGGGGCATTAACAGAATATGGGCAACATCTTTTTGGTGTTATATGTTGCGATATATATAGCGCGCAATGTGCAATATCTAGTTGGAATTATATAACCATGGTGCAAAGGCAATGCATATGTACATATTTTGCTTCGATGTCCAACGATGTCTTGCTCTCTGCCAGTATTTACCACTGTAAAGTTAAAGGCTTGTAAATAACTCACACAACACGCCTTGGCGCAAAAACAACGCACGTGTAATATCTATTTGGAGTACTATTTTCAATTGCACGGGTGAATGGCACAGAATGTGCATAATATAGTTGGGATTTCCTGACCAGGGTGTATCGGACATATGCTAGGCGTGTGATTCCGCAAAATATTTCCTTTCGGACCATTCACATCACCTGTGCTCTATCGGATTGGACTTGATTGTTTCCATAGTACAGAAAGTGCTATATCTATTTTGAGTTCTATTTATCCTCAAACGCGCAACGGTGTCTGTCCACGAGCGGGTATAAACCATCGTGCAGTCTGAGGCATGTGAATGAGTGCAACAATACGCTGCGGGGCATTAACAGAATATGGGCAGCATCTTTTTTGGTGTTATATGTTGCGGTATATATAGCGCGCAATGTGCAATATCTAGTTGGAATTACATGACCATGGTGCAAAGGCAATGCATATGTACACATTTTGCTTCGATGTCCAACGATGTCTTGCTCTCTGCCAGTATTTACCACTGTTAAGTAAAAGGCTTGTAAATAACTCACACAACACGCCTCGGTGCAAAAACAACGCACGTGTTATATCTATTTGGAGTACTATTTTCAATTGCATGGGTGAATGGCACAGAATGTGCATAATCTAGTTGGGATTTCCTGACCAGGGTGTATCGGACATATGCTAGGCGTGTGATTCCGTAAAATATTTCATTTCGGACCATTCACACCACCTGTGCTCTATCGAATTGGACTTGATTTTTTCCATAGTACAGAAAGTGCTATATCTATTTTGAGTTCTATTTATCCTCAAACGCGCAACGGTGTCTGTCCACGAGCGGGTATAAACCATCATGCAGTCTGAGGCATGTGAATGAGTGCAACAATACGCTGCGGGGCATTAACAGAATATGGGCAGCATCTTTTTTGGTGTTATATGTTGCGGTATATATAGCGCGCAATGTGCAATATCTAGTTGGAATTACATGACCATGGTGCAAAGGCAATGCATATGTACACATTTTGCTTCGATGTCCAACGATGTCTTGCTCTGTGCCAGTATTTACCACTGTTAAGTTAAAGGCTTGTAAATAACTCACACAACACGCCTCGGTGCAAAAACAACGCACGTGTTATATCTATTTGGAGTACTATTTTCAATTGCACGGGTGAATGGCACAGAATGTGCATAATCTAGTTGGGATTTCCTGACCAGGGTGTATCGGACATATGCTAGGCGTGTGATTCCGTAAAATATTTCATTTCGGACCATTCACACCACCTGTGCTCTATCGGATTGGACTTGATTTTTTCCATAGTACAGAAAGTGCTATATCTATTTTGAGTTCTATTTATCCTCAAACGCGCAACGGTGTCTTACCACGAGCGGGTATAAACCATCATGCTGTCTGAGGCATGTGAATGAGTGCAACAATACGCTGCGGGGCATTAACAGAATATGGGCAAATTCTTTTTGGTGTTATATGTTGCGATATATATAGCGCGCAATGTGCAATATCTAGTTGGAATTATATAACCATGGTGCAAAGGCAATGCATATGTACATATTTTGCTTCGATGTCCAACGATGTCTTGCTCTCTGCCAGTATTTACCACTGTAAAGTTAAAGGCTTGTAAATAACTCACACAACACGCCTTGGCGCAAAAACAACGCACGTGTAATATCTATTTGGAGTACTATTTTTAATTGCACGGGTGAATGGCACAGAATGTGCATAATCTAGTTGGGATTTCCTGACCAGGGTGTATCGGACATATGCTAGGCGTGTGATTCCGTAAAATATTTCATTTCGGACCATTCACACCACCTGTGCTCTATCGGATTGGACTTGATTTTTTCCATAGTACAGAAAGTGCTATATCTATTTTGAGTTCTATTTATCCTCAAACGCGCAACGGTGTCTGTCCACGAGCGGGTATAAACCATCATGCAGTCTGAGGCATGTGAATGAGTGCAACAATACGCTGCGGGGCATTAACAGAATATGGGCAACATCTTTTTGGTGTTATATGTTGCGATATATATAGCGCGCAATGTGCAATATCTAGTTGGAATTATATAACCATGGTGCAAAGGCAATGCATATGTACATATTTTGCTTCGATGTCCAACGATGTCTTGCTCTCTGCCAGTATTTACCACTGTAAAGTTAAAGGCTTGTAAATAACTCACACAACACGCCTTGGCGCAAAAACAACGCACGTGTAATATCTATTTGGAGTACTATTTTCAATTGCACGGGTGAATGGCACAGAATGTGCATAATCTAGTTGGGATTTCCTGAACAGGGTGTATCGGACATATGCTAGGCTCACCAGATTCGCTGAGTACTTTTGAGAATCTCGCCACGCAATAATCATTACTGTCAAAGCTATTACAATCGATATCATCGATAATACTGTTTAACCTATGTGAATTTGAGATTAATTTTTGTCGAAATTCGTCACGATTCTGATCCAACCAACTAATACGTGTTGTACTAGATTCATTTAACACTTCTCGATAATGCAGTATTACACTTGTTATTAAATAGCAGTGGACCATGATCTGACCATACTGAATAAGAGTCAACGTTAAAACGTGTTATCAGATTAAAGTTTTCTTCACGTGGTAACACGTATTCAATGACACTAGAACCACGTGGATCCATGAACTTAAAAGCTCCTAAACTATCATTGTTTAACCTACCGTTAGCTATTCTCGATGAGAGCGATATGCACATGTCAAGCTTCTTACCAAAACAATTAGTTTTTGATTCCATTGAATTCCGGGTAAGTTGAGAGTCACTTGCGTAAGACTGGTCATTTATGGGATTAATTGTGAGGTCCCAAACAATAAAATCTCGCTTATTTCCTACTCGAGCGTTCCAATCGCCGGCTAAAAAAACTTTGCCATTTGTTTGAAATTGATTTATATTTTTTGTGAAATATCAAATAAATTAACATTTCAAATATTATTAATAGGGAATAGCTAATCATCACATTTTTACATTCAAGGTCACAGTGACCTTGACCTTCAAATGAATGACCTTGAAATGACCAGTGGTTACTAACTAGTTATGGCCAACCTTCATGTCAAGTTTCAAGACTCTAGGTCCAAGCATACCAAAGTTATAACAACTTTAACATTTTTTATATTGAAGGTCACAGTGACCTTGACCTTCAAATGAATGACCTTGAAATGACCAGTGGTCATCTGTTAATCCTGGCCAACCTTCATGTCAAGTTTGAAGACTCTAGGTCCAAGCATACCAAAGTTATACCATGAAATAAGAACTTTAACATTTTCGAGCACGCCGCCCGCCCCCCCGCCCGCCCCCCCGCCCGCCCGCCCGACAACAT
The DNA here is from genome assembly GCF_020536995.1 of Dreissena polymorpha. Classification (NCBI taxonomy): domain Eukaryota; kingdom Metazoa; phylum Mollusca; class Bivalvia; order Myida; family Dreissenidae; genus Dreissena; species Dreissena polymorpha. Next base: position 66,931,867 of record NC_068361.1, on the reverse strand, counting down.
CAATCTATAAGCCGAGATTTTTTCGAAAAAAATCCGGCTAATAAGTGTGATGCATATAGATGCAAACACTTCTCTGCAGAAGTGCATAAATGTGAACACTGACTCTTTCCTAAAATATTTCTTGCAAAATTTAACAATCCAATAATAAACAAAATGTATACCGATACCACAATTAACCTAAAAGATACGTCGATGAACCTCTAAAAATATGCTTTGCATTATGGTACACAAGAGGTTTATCAATTTAGAAAAGCTACAACTGAAATTACCATAAGACTGAAGAATGATTTGTTAGCAAGGATACTCTTTTAACAGTAACTCTGATTGCGATTGTTTAATCAAGTGTTATTGACTTACTAACAAACAGTGTTTTCTCAAACCCTTATCACTCTAAGTCTCCTGCTGCCTAAGATAATTCACTGCTCTTTGATCAGATTACTTTTTCTGCATTTTTGATCCATTTACGTTTACAATTAATTCACATAAATAGAGTACCCTGGCTGTTGCTACATGATCGACTACTGGGTCAGTGTCTCCCCCTTCCAAATCCATGGCAGAGGCAGGGTTGTTTGCCAGCTGGTCCGAGTTCTGCAAAATGATCATGATGAACTCATATTTACTTCTTTTATGTTTTTGTATTCTCATTTTCTCTACCGTAAATGACAGCTGCAATCTCATTACTCCTGTGATTTTCACTTATGTTTTCCTAATATTTTAATGTTGGAGATGAAATATCATGTGAATGGGAAATCAGATCAGAAAGGAATTATAGAAAAGCAACAACAGAAATTATCCTTACTTTGAGTAAAGATTTGTTAGCAAGGGCACGTTTTTAACAGTGACTCTTATTGCTTTTGCTAAGAGATTGTATAATCAAGTGTTTCTTACTGACTAGACAGTGTTTCCTCAAACCCTTTCCATTCTGAGTCCTTTGCCTAAGATATTCCACTGCTCTTTCATCGGATAACTTTTTCTGCATTTTTAAAACATATTTATTTTTATAATTAATTCACATCAATATAGTAAGGTGGCTGTTACCTCATGTTCGACTGATGGGCTACTTGCTATCTCTTCTAGATGACCTCCAATGAATTCTAGAAAAGTAAGTTAACAATTTGAATAAATAAATATGCTTTAAAAGTATTTGCAGCAATTAATTTAGTCATTCATGTGTCCAAACATATTATTTCTATGGCTTTTCAAACAAGGCATGCAAACAAGGGCTGTTTGTAAAACACGCATGCCCCTTGAATGGGCTGTCAGTTATAGTGGCCATTGTGTGAATATGTTAGAAACTATTTTAATGCTTCAGGTCAATGTGACCTTGACCTAGTGACCTGAAAATCAATAGGGGTTATCTGCCAATCATGATCAATGTACCTATGAAGTTACATGATCCTTGGCCTAAGCATTCTGGAGTTATCATCCGGAAACAATTTTACTGTTTCTAGTCAATGTGACCTTGACCTTTGAAGAAGTGACCTGAAAATCAATAGGGGACATGTGCCAGTCATAATCATTGTACCAATAATGTATCATGATCCTAGGTTTACGCGTTATTGAGTTAACATCCGGAAACCATTTGGTGGACGGACCGACCGACGGACCTACATGCGCAAAACAGTATAACCCCTGGGGGCATCCAAAGTGCAATATAAATTCATTTACATATACATGTATACATGTTCACACTGTACATGCAAACCAGCAGATTCTGTAGTGTATGAGTTCGAATTCCACAGGGACAGTATTGGAATTTTGTGTGTGTGTTTCATTTCTTTGACTTAACAATTTTATCAATTATCATAAGTGCATAGCATAACACTTAAGTTAATTTTAGTCTTGACTCTTGATGATTTACATTCTACTTCATTTTTAGTTAAAGTGCCCTGGGGATTTTTTTAATACTTATTAAAACACCTATCTTACAGGATTATTATTATAATGGGGTATCATTTTAAATAAATCATTAAGTAAATTAAATACCCTTTAATAGTTTTATTTATTTCTGACAATTAGATCCCCTATTTGCCATTGACATGCTCCTTTACTCAGGACTTACCAACAGACAAACCCAGAGAGATCATAAGAATACACAGCAAAGTACAAAATAAAATAAAAAATATAATCATATTGCAATGATTTGTTTCTTATTTGTAAAGCCATTTTCTATCATTTTCCTTATTGAACAATTTTTTTTTCATAATCCAGTAAAAAAAGCAATGGAAAGTAATTCACTTAAGAAAGCATAAAAAAAACTTTTCTGGATAAAAAACACTGGTAAGTTATAATAACGGTTTGCTTTTTTTTGGTTTTAAATCAAAACATATAAAACATATATAACATTTTGGTGGAAAAGTGATAAATGATAAAATGGTGGAAAAGTGATAAATGATAAAATATATACAGTGTTTCTTTTTGTTGGAAATAAAATTATTTACCCCCTTCAGAAAGCAGTCTTCTGGCTATTCGTCTCCGTTCTTCTAGTAGTTGTGTTTTGCTGAGCACAAACTCTAGGGATTGATTCTGCAGGTAGCATTCTGCTTACTAAAGTTGTTAATATCATTATATTTACTGAGAGGTTGCATTGGGCAGAAAAAAACACAACTGTTTCAACCAATTAAGTGGGTTTGAAAACTAATTTACCAAGGCAATCCAAGTAATACTTAGGCACGCACAAACATTTTATGAACATACATATTAATTACAAGTTTCATGTAGTTACATACAATAGTTACTGACCAACAGCTATGGAAAGCAAAAAAAAGTTATGAAATTCCTTACTTTCAATCAATGAAGAGGATAACTATGGCTTTACCAAGTTGATGCAGATTCCTAACGTTCAATCAATGAAGAGGATAACTATGGCTTTACCAAGTTGATGCAGATTCCTTACTTTCAATCAATGAAGAGGATAACTATGGCTTTACCAAGTGGATGCAGATTCCTTACTTTCAATCAATGAAGAGGATAACTATGGCTTTACCAAGTTGATGCAGATTCCTAACGTTCAATCAATGAAGAGGATAACTATGGCTTTACCAAGTTGATGCAGATTCCTTACTTTCAATCAATGAAGAGGATAACTATGGCTTTACCAAGTGGATGCAGATTCCTTACTTTCAATCAATGAAGAGGATAACTATGGCTTTACCAAGTTGATGCTGATTCCTAACGTTCAATCAATGAAGAGGATAACTATGGCTTTACCAAGTTGATGCAGATTCCTTACTTACAATCAATGAAGAGGATAACTATGGCTTTACCAAGTTGATGCAGATTCCTTACTTTCAATAAATGAAGAGGATAACTATGGCTTACCAAGTTGATGCAGATAAATTTTATGCGTGTACCAATGCAACATGATAATAGAAAATAATTTTTAAGGTTCATTACAAGAAAAAGTTAAGAAACAGCTGTGGACAGAAAAGTGTCACAGATGGACAAAAAGACAAACAACGCTTAAAGAAAAAAAATCATTGGGAAGTACAAATAACAGATTCCATTACCTTTAAAACGTAGACACCGCAAGATATTGAATCTGACTGTTTTGCATGACGTGGGCAGAGTATGTTCCAATGTATTGGTCCGCCCATATCAATGCTGGATAAGCGCCGAATGTGCACAAATTTACTGTTCAAAAGCAAAAAGTAAAAAAACAACATCATCAAATCACCATAAATGATACATTATGAGTACAAATATTATTTGCTAAATTTTTGGAATGAATAAGGAATGAAATTCCCTAGCTGGTAATGGAGACATATTTTTTGCGCTGTCCAGAGTGATGTCAGGATGTCTGGTTAGATGTTCCTTGAATCTTGTCAGCACTTATTCTCATAAAACACTTAAAGGATTAAAAAGAAACTTAGAAGGAGTGTTCATTACAAAGCCTTGGTTTGCATATTGGCAGATTTGTCAATTAAGTCAAGTTCACAAGGTTAAAAACATAATTACCTTGCCAGTGCTTCTTTGCATAAATCAATGAAGGATTTTAATGTTACTTGGTCAGATTTATTAATAGCTAGCTTGGTTCGGCATACTGTGAGGATTTTTATTTGGGTCAAGGTTAGAAGGTTAAAACATGGATTTCTTGTACTTCAAACAAGAGCAAACAAAAGCATAAAGTAAAGAAATGTTTCCCTTGTCCACGCCTCTTCTCGTAAACAAACCAATGCAGGAATATTAATGAAACTTGCTAAGTGCTAGTACTAAGCCTAAATGTAAATTATCAGGATTTTTAGTTAGGTTAATGTCAGGGTCACATGGTTAAACAAGAAAAGTGTTTTTAGAAACACTATGTCCCCTATTGCGCCGCTTTGAAGCTATATATTTGACCTTTGACCTTAAAGGATGACCTTGACCTTTCACCACTCAAAATGTGCATCTCCATGAGATACACATGCATGCATGCAAAATATCAAGCTGCTATCTTCAATATTGCAAAAGTTATGGCAAATTTTAAAGTTTGACGCAAACATACACTCAAACCAACAAACAAACCTACAGACAGATAGACCTACAGACAGGGAAGAAACAATATGTCCCCCACTATAGTGGTGGGGGACATAAAAAAGTTCTTGGTAGCAATTATTCCCATAAACCACTGAAAGGTGTCAATCAAACTTAGAAGGAATTACGCTAATGCTACATATTGTCAGGAAGTCTAATTTCGGTAACGGACATGACACCAAAACCTCCACAATCTGATCAGTGTAAACTTTTTATATAAATGATGATTATTTGCAAGTTAAATATTTACATAGCATTTTACAGTCTGTGATATTTTCTAATTTAGTATATGAAGTTAAATGTATCTAATCTGTTTAATTAAATAATGTACACATTTACATCCATTGTTGCAGGATCTGTTGCTGGGAAACATTCTGCTCCCCCATCGGATTTATGTACAATACTTTGTTGTCTTTCGGTTGCACAACCTGAAGAAAATAAAAGAGGCCCCCAGAGGGCCTTGGGGTGCTAACCTGAATAATATGCGATCTTAATAATTAGTCCCACTGGCAGGAATCTTGAAAATTTAACCTATTTAGAAGAATTTTAAAGTTTTTTTTTCTATGTACATATATAAAAATAATTTGACTGCTCCAGGTTGGGGATATTTTTTTGAACAAGAAAAATAAATTTAGCAATCAAGATGAAAATACTATAAATTGTTCATGCCAAAAACCTATTATCTATGCCTTATGTTTTCAGAGAAGGTTTTTTTAAGTTTTTACTAACTACATACTTTCTTGTATGAACACGATGGCCCAGCAGGACAGGGCAAATTTTAACCTGTGTGCCTAAATTTGAACAATATTGGCAGATGTCCACTTGGCAATTTTGTATGCACAATATTTATCCTATATGCCTTGTGGTTTAAGAGAAGACTATTTGTGAAGTATTTTTAGTATATACATGTAGGGAAAACATATTGGGCCCCAGGGTGGGCCTAACTTTTGGCCCCAAGCCTGTAATCTCAACAATCTTTGTAGAAGCCCACTATACGAATGCCAAAAATGTAAGCTCTATGCCATGTGTTTTGAGTGAAGATTTTTGAAGGGTTTACTGTTCACATAGAGGAAAAACAGATTCATCACAGGACAGGGCAAATTTTGGCCCCAGCTCTGTTATGGAACCAATTTTTGTAGAGGCCCAGTAGACAATGTTTCATGCCATTTATACATGTATCCAAGTTAAAAATTTGACAACCGTGATATTTCGCAAGTAAATTGAGAATCATTTTCACTTACTATAAGAGACAAGTGGAATCCACCCTCATTGACTGCTCCAACCAGATGATCATACTCCAGTATCTGCACCTTTGCATAGAAAATAGTACACTTAAGACAAGAGCAACGCTCTGCGGCAGGTTCAGTCTTGAATAAATGAAAGCTTGTCAGAATTATTTTTAAATCACAAAGACCTTGACCTTTGACCTAGTGACCTTAAAATTGAGTGTGGTGTGTAGAACACATCAAAGTGCATGATTTCATTATGAAATTACTGACCACGCTTGCATTTGCCAAGATCGTCTAGTGGACGCAAGTCCATAGTCGTTGTTTTATTCAAACCTGGTCTTTTCCGTCATGGCTATATTGGTCAGCGTCAATACATACAATTAAACCTCCACGGCTTTGATTGAATGATGTGCCCCCAATCTCCACACCCAGTCAAATTTGTAGTTGGGTGTGGAGATTGGGGGCACATCATTCAATCAAAGCCGTGGAGGTTTAATTGTATTTATTGACGCTGACCAATATAGCCATGACGGAAAAGACCTACACAAAACAATGACAATATTTTACAAACAGAACAAAACATACGATACTACGAAATATGAATTAAATGAACTTCTCATTAATTAAACTAATTCACACACATTTCATAATGCAATAATACACAATGTTCAATAAATGAAAACTGATTAACTCACCAGGTTGGAATAAAACAACGACTATGGACTTGCGTCCACTAGACGATCTTGGCAAATGCAAGCGTGGTCAGTAATTTCATAATGAAATCAACAGGTACATTTGAATGACCAATGAAAATCTTGCAACAGTTCAATTCTAAATAACGATTGGACATGACCACAATTGCACGAGCTTTCATGGGTGAACGAACACTGGCGAGAGGACGAAATTCACACAAAGAAGTAAATGTATGTTATATGAAAAGGGAGATAACAAATTGACCTGTACTACACATATTAATTTTGGGGCGCATAACTCAACGTTTCGCCCTTCTGCTTTCCGGGTTGGAGGCCCTAGGCAGCTGTAGATTGTCGTTTTCCCAGTGGTTCTCGAATATAAAAAACAACTAAGCGAATCGTCGTGGCGATGTCGAGTTCGTTCCATAAATAAGCCACGTTTCTGCATCGCTCATAAGCTCTTACCGAACCTAAAGCAAATATTACAATCGAATATGTATGGTGGCGGATGTCCGTTATAAAGGAGTTTATTATCCGGAGCTGCAAATTTTCGGATTGCAGCTTAAAAATAAGTCGAGATTCGATTGTCTGGAGTGACAAATAAAGCGGGTGCCGATTACTCAGGTGGACAGTTTAACTTTTTTTTAAAGTAACATTGTATATTTGTATACTTTTCGTATAAAAAATGAATCAGTATGATCAGAGACGTAGATTATCTACGTCTCTGCTAAAATGCTGGGTAAATGACTGCTCTGCCATATTTTTTCATTCAGAATTGTTTTTTAAATTTACACAAGTGTAAACATATTCAATGGAATCATTCATAATAGTTTACACACATGGAACATACATTGTCAGAATCAATCATTTTATATGAGAGGCAAACGCATACAGCCAGGGGGATTTATAAGCGCAGTCACACGCACGCACGCATGCACGCACGCACACACACACGCACACACACACACACACACACACACGCACGCACGCACGCACGCACACACACACACACACACACACGCAAACACACGCGCACACACCTACCAGCATACAAACAATACAAACTGTGTTTTAAATGTTTCGAGAAAAACAAAAACATTTTTAAAACATGTTCAATACATAATTGAATAGTTCTTTATTCTGTACTTGTTAATACTTCGCGGTTGACGTTTTAAACATAAACAAGTTCCAATTGATGAGAGCATGGGCGCTTATATATAATTTAATATGTACTATAAGAATATATTAAGTTCTGTTCGTTTACAAATATTGTAATATAAGTGGATCCAATTTGATTATTTGTTTCATATTTGTTTCTAATAAGGGAAATTTCTAATTCTGTAGGTAATTTATCTTAAGATACTTAAAAAGATATTGAAATTTCTGGGTGCATTTTTTTATAATTCAAGCAAAGGATAAATTATTTAATTAAAATAAGTATTAAATTCAGAGCATCATCGTGTAACCTTCGGCGCAACTTTTACCGGAAACTCTCACCGCTCATCGGAACGACACTTGAGACATGTTGCACTATCTGTGGGACACAATTGTGCCAAGTTTCGTCGCTCTCGGACATAAACATTGCCTCCTGCATCCAACATTATACTCCCATTATAGGATAACGGGGCAATTGCGGAGCGAACCGCGCACCTCCGGCACCATTTTTGCCGGGAACGAGGTAATCGGGACGGTCGACGACACTTGAGACACGCTGAACTATCTGAGGGACACAATTGTGCCACGTTTTGTCGCTCTCGGACATAAACGTTGCCTCCTGCATCTAACATAAGATTCCCATTATAGGATAACGGAGCGATTGCGGAGCGAACCCTACAATTGGGATTTTTAGGTTCGATTGGGGAAAAATATACACTTTTTTAATTGGGAATATGACCGAATACCGACCCAGAATTTGAACGAAAAACAAACTTGTGCATAAGCGCAGTCTGGTGAGGAGCTACCTTATCAGCTAATAAGACCACGCTACCTTGCCTGACTTTATAGCAGACAAGGTTGCTATTGAGCTCTGCTGGCCGCATATTGCATAAGACCCATTTTCGCATGAAAGTCTCAATTGATAAATACCAAAATGTTATTAAATGCATTCTTAATTGAAATTCTAATAAATATTTGATTGAACCACATACATTGTAAGTGCAAGTTTTTTATTAGCTCATAGGTAACAGTTTAAGTAAATATAAGATAACATTTCATAATCAAGATAAAGAGTGTTCATCTAATTATCAAATGGGAACAAAATGAAATTACAAGTACAAAACATATTGATGTACAATAAGCAAAACATGAAACAACCACTAACTTAATGAGAATACTGCGATGAGATAAACGTTTTTTCCTTTTATAAAACACAACATTAAATTTGTAAAACAATACTTTTAACTGATTGAACAATTTACCAAAATCACAAATTGATTTCCAATAATACAATATTTTGTGTTATTTAGATTGGAGTTTCCATGCAAGTCCACAGAAAAGTATTAAATCCCAATTGCCTATTATACATGTTATTAATCATCCAAACTTGTGTAACCAATTAAAAACATTGTAAATGGGTGTAATGTCACTCACATGGGTATAATTTGAACAAACTTGGTAGAGGACCACATAACAATCATACTGGTCAAATACCAAACCTCTGTGCCATGCGGTTTTCTAGATATTTTTGAATGTTATTAAAAAATAATTGTAAAGGAAATACGTAACCACACGTTAAAATGCAAGGGAAATAAGTAACAACACATAAAAGACAATTTAGACTCCCATGGACACAATTTGTACAAACCTTGTAGAGGACCACAGAGCCAAATTACTTAAAATAAATATCAGAGATTTGTTTAAGTATTGACAATATACATAAGGAAAACAGATAGCATCATTAGGGCTGGGTCAATATGACCCAATGGGCATGTTTTGAACAAAATTGGTACATAAAAACAATTTGAATTAACATGCACAAAACCAAATCTCTGGGTGTATTGGTTCCAGAAGAGATTATTTATTTAGAAGTTTTCCCTATACTTACAGCTGTAAATATCATAGAAACAAAAAAGCTTCATAACAATTCAAGTCTTAACCCTGGGGCATGATTTTAATAGACTTGGTAGAGGACCCATAAAAGTGTTTCATACCAAATAGACTTGGTAGAGTACCCATAACAGTGTTACATGCCAAACAGACTTGGTAGCGGACCCATAACAGTGTTACATGCCAAATAGACTTGGTAGAGGACCCATAACAGTGTTATATGCCAAATAGACTTGGTGAAGGACCAAAACGATGTTACATGCCAAACAAACTTGGTAGAACAATCATTATGACGTTACATTCCAAATAGACTTGGTAGAGGACCCATTATGATGTTACATGCCGAAAGACTTGGTTGAAGACCCATTATGATGTTACATGCAGAAAGACTTGGTTGAAGACCCATAATGCTGTTACATGCCAAAATAGACTTTGTAGAGGACCCATTATGATGTTACATGCCAAATAGACTTGGTAGAGAACCCATAACAATGTTACATGCCAAATAGACTTGGTAGAGGACCCATAATAGAGTTACATTCCAAATAGAGTTGGTAATGACATATAAGAGTGTTACATGCCAAATAGACTTAGTGGCGGACCCATAACGATGTTTCATGCCAAATAGACTTGATTGAAGACCCAAACGATGTTACATGCCATATAGACTTTGTAGGGGACCCATTATGATGTTACATGCCAAATACACATGTAGACTTGGTAGAGGACCCATAACTATGTTACATGCCAAATAGAATTGGTAGAAGACCCATGACAGTATTACATGCCAAATAGAATTGGTAGAAACCCATAAAAATTTTACATGCCAAATATTACACCGCAGCGCATTGTTGTTTTAAAGAATTTAAAGATACTTAACTAAAAGTCTACATTATTGCGGTGATACCTGGGAGCCGTTTCATCTTTGTTTGCAGCGTAGTTGAAAGTTGCAATTATTTGCAAATTTGCAACTGCGCTGCAACCAAAGATGAAAAGGCTCCCTGGAGTGACGCTATTTTTTACCTAAAGGGCATGACTTGAAATTTTGAAGAGGAACACTAGACAATGTAACACACCAACTATTTAAGCCCTAACGGTTATGGTTTCAGATATTATTTCTTGTTTTCATTTCTAAAATCTATCATTAGCTCTGATGACCTGCAAATGCAATGGAGTGAAATAATTTTCAACATTTTTGAAAGATCATTCCTGTGAAGTTCCCATAAACTCTGCCAAGCGGTTCAGGAGAAAGATTTAGAAGAAAACCTTTTTAGATGCACGGAATTACGGATGACCGAAGACAGGATTTCCTAAAAAATCTCCTAAACAACACTATCTGCTCAGATGAACTAAAACATACTCCTTTAATTTATCTTCATGAATGTATTATGGTATTAAGGAAACAATCTATATTCTTCTGTTATCTTCATTCACTCTGTTGGACATAGGGGTGTATAAAAATGCTGGTGCTATGAAGAAGAGCTTTCAGACCCTAAGAATGAAAACCACCAGTCTTCAAAGGCTAATCAGGGATGGTACTGTCTGCTTTATTGTGTTTTTTATTTAAAGGAAGACCCTTCTTCATTTAAATCTAGTTAACGAGGAAACTATTGTCCTTGATTAGGCTTTGCTGAATGCACAGGCCAATCTGGAAAAAACACTTTCGGCACATGCATTTCATCCCTTTTTTCACAGCGGGATTAAAATATTTCTGATATACAAGGTTACACAAACGCTGCTGAAAAATCCCTAAAGTACCTGTTAGACAAATCTTCAAATTCAATGAAGGTTAAACTCTTGTCAGACAGCTGGTCAACTTGTCAGTCATTCATGCTGGTTACAGATAAAATGCATTTTTTACATACTTTTGTCAGACATTGTTTCTGACAGCAACCAAATTTTTGTCAGGCATTTTAGTTTTTTTTTGTCAGATTGGTCTGGTAGTTGTCAGACTTGGCCTGGATTTCAAAGACTCAATTCTTAATACTGCTTTTGAAAAAAGTTCGAAAAACCTGAACACATCTTGTTAGTATTAAATTACTTACAATACAATTATATATTATAATATTAATCGTAAGAACTTAAAACTACACACCTTGCCTCTGACTTTTAAATGAAATACATGTTAATCAAAACATATAGATGCAATTTAAAAGTGTGGAAAATTGTCATTAAATCTATAGCCTAGTAAGAAAGTAATTTATTATTTTTCAAAAGGTACCGCTTTTAAAACCGAAAGTTGTTATTCTATACGTATACGTTCATTCATTTCGACAAACGCGAATATTTTAAGCTTTAAAGCGCAAAAAGGCGGATTTCTTCCTTGTAACCACCATATATATTGTAAGCCGAGCGGTATCAGTGATGTTGCATTTATGAACTTTCTTAAACACAACGCATTAAAAAGATAAAATAAGTCAGTTTCTGGTTTCTGCAGTTGTATTTATTAGAGGAGTAGATCTATCATAACTTACACCATAAAAACAGCACTATGTTTGGTAAGTTACACAACAAGGTCATTTTAGTACTTTGCAGTTATAATGGATGATGGCGATGGAACCAGTCGTCACTCTTTAGTTGTTGTTTATATTTTAGTTCAATGAAGATTTAAAACGAAAGTTAAATTAAGTAAAGTTGTAGTCTTATTTAAGATATGATAGCGTAAGTGAGTCGTATATTTTAGTTAATACCTTTGTTGTTGGCTTTTGACATCTTGGAAAAAGGTTACTTAAGTTACGAGCCAAGTATAGCCACTGAGCCAATTAACGACTGACGTCATCACAAAAACAGCTCTTTTTATAGGCTGTTGCTGAGGCTGGGCTTTGCTGGCAACCAAGCAGAACAAGACGTTCATGAAAGTATTTAACAGCGTAAAAGGGTTTTTACCATCATAAACAACATCTGCTAAGACAGCATTGCAAGTCTTACAAGAAAGCATCACATCAATTAAAAGCTTAGAAAATATCATGCATCACTAAACAATGCTTTCACAACATTTCTCAAGCATAGAGACAATATTTCGTTTTACACACAGTGAAAGCAATGCGAAAGCATTGCGCGAAAGTACTTTAAATAGTTCCCTATCAGCATTAATATCTGAAAGGACTACTAGAAGTATAAGTAACATTGTAACAATAAAACAGTTAACAAGTCATTATACTACGCATAACCATTGAGAAAACATATTTCCTCGAAAAGATATAAATTATCTGAGTAAAATTAAATTACTACGGCATGACCTTCGACATTGAAAATGGCTGACCTATGTAACATTCAACCCGCGTTCAAATTCAAAGCTGACGATTCAAATTACAAGTAATGGTGATTCAATAATGGAGAAAGCATAAACTGAATTTAACAAACATTTGATAAGGTTTGTTAAACCAGATATCAACAAGGTCAATTTGGATTATTAAAGTTAAACAGGTAAGGCGCTCTTATGTGTACATTTTTCGGACATATATGATACTCGGATAACAGTAATACAGGGTATTACAATATACTAATTGGCATAGATAAAATTAAATCTATAGCCTAGTAAGAAAGTTATTTCTTTTTTTTCAAACGTTAATGCTTTTAAAACCGAAAGTAGGATTTCTAGACGTATACGTCCATTCATTACGACAAACGCCATTATATTTAAGTTTTAAAGCGCAAAAAAGACGGATTTATAACTTGTAACCACCAGATATATTCTAACTGGCATAGATAAAATATGTTTTATATTTATATATATGTACTTAAATTTACTATACCAACTAAGGTGTATGGCTTTAACAATTACTTTTTCTTCCCTATTATCGCCTAAAGAATCATATTTGATTTCTTTTTTTCTACAATTTTTAATTTCATCAATGCATGTTAACCTATTAAACCTTCTTTATTGATCTGAAGAAATATAGAACGACACTATGATCTTAAAATAGATGTGTCAACGTATTAAAAAAAACTGAAATTAATATTAAACTTATGAACGATGTGCAGTTTAATTATTTTGAGACCACACTCCCTCCTGTATGTATCCACATGTACCTCATCAAGTTACCTCTCTGTTAACATGCATAACCACACACCTCACACTTGTACAGTTTCTCCTGTATGGATCTTCATGTGTTTCTTCAAGTCCCCACCCTGGTTACATACATAACCACACACCTTACACTTACACAGGCTTTCTCCTGCATGTATCTTCAAATGCCTCATCAAGCTACTACTATGGTTACATGCATAACCACACATGTCACACTTGTACGGTCTCTCTCCTGTATGTATCTTTATGTGTGCCTTCAAGTTACCTTTCTGATTACATGCATAACCACACACCTCACATGTGTATGGTCTCTCTCCTGTATGCGTCCTCATATGTGTCTTCAAGGTACCCTTCTGGGTAAATGCATTACCACACAACTCACACTTGAAGAGCTTTTCTCCTGTATGCGTCCTTATGTGTGTCTTCAAAGCATTACTTTTGTTAAATGCATTACCAGACACCTCACACATGTACGGTCTCTCGCCTGTATGTATCCTCATGTGCTTCTTCAAGATACCACTGTCATTACATGCATAACCACACACTTCACACGTGTACCGTCTCTCTCCTGTATGTATCCTCATATGCTTCTTCAATGCACAACTCTGGTTAAATACATAACCACACACCTCACACGTGCATGGTTTTTCTCCTGTATGCCTCCTCATATGTGTCTTCAAGGTACCACTCTGGTTACATGCATAGCCACATACATCACACTTGTATGGTCTCTCTCCTGTATGAACCATCATGTGTTTCTTCAAGTTGCCACTCCGTTTACATACATAACCACATACCTCACACTTGCACAGGCATTCTCCTGCATGCATCTTCAAATGTCTCACCAAGTAACGTCTTTCGTTAAATGTATTATCACAAACATCACACGTGTACGGTCTCTCTCCTGTATGTATCTTTATGTGTGACTTCAAGTTACCTTTCTGGTTACATGCATATCCACACACCTCACACTTGTACGGTCTCTCTCCTGTATGTTTCCTCATATGTGTCTTCAAGGAACCACTCTGGGTAAATGCATAACCACACACCTCACACTTGAAGAGCCTTTCTCCTGTATGCGTCCTTATGTGTGTCTTCAAAGCATCACTCGTGGTAAATGCATAACCACACACCTCACACATGTATTTCCGTTCTCCTGTATGTGTCCTCATATGTGTCTTCAAGCTACCACTCCGGTAACATGCATAACCACACACTTCACACTTGTATGGTCTCTCTCCTGTATGTATCCTCATGTGTGTCTTCAAGGTACCTCTCCGGTTAAATTCATTACCACACACATCACACTTGTACGGTCTCTCTCCAGCATGTTTCCTCATGTGTGTCTTCAATTTAAATCTCTGGTTACATGCATAACCACACACCTCACACTTGAAGAGGCTTTCTCCTGTATGCATCCGCATGTGTGTCTTCAAGGTACTACTATTGGCACATACATAACCACACACCTCACACATGAACCTTTTTTGTCCTGTATGCTTCCTCATATGCATCTTCAAGTTATAACTCCGGTTACATTCATAACCACACACCTCACACTTGTACGGTCTCTCTCCTGTATGTATCCTCATATGTTTCTTCAAGATATAACTCTGGTTACATGCATAACCACACACTTCACACTTGTACAATCTCTCTTCTGTATATATCCCCATGTAAGTCTTCATATCACAACTGTTATTATATTGATCATTTTCTTGCAGCCACTGATCCAGAACTTGTAGATCATTCTGTGTCAGTTTATCACCACCATGCATTTTCCTCAAATGACGCACACACGGGATTGCAGTTGTGAATGCTGTCTTGCAGTATACACATTGGTAAATTTCTGAAAAATAACAATAATTATTATAGGTCCTTTTCAGGACACATTTGAACATAAACAAGAGATGTGTTCGTCAGAAACAAAATACCACGGAATGCGCAGCTTTTATTTATCTTTAATTTGTTTTTATCATCTGGCAGGTACAGATAGTTTTTACAAGGGAAGTAATATTTTTACAGGGATATAATAAAAAATATTATTACCCTTGTAAAACTTAGCTGTACCTGCAAAATGATAAATAGAAATTATCTCCCTTTAAAGTTTATTACATACCTTGAATTTTTTTTTTTTTACCGTTGACCTTGAAGGATGACCTTGCCCTTTAAAACTCAAAATGTGCAGGTCCATGACATACAAATGAATGCCAAATATCAAGTTGCTATCTTCAATATTGCAAAAGTTATGGCCAATGTTAAAGTTTTCGGACGGACAGGCGAAAAGACAGTTCAAATGCTACATGCCACCACTCCAGGCGCATAAATCAACTAAATATGCATAATATTTGAACTATGAATATATATGTTTTGCTCCTATTGACCATACAATACTATTAAAACATTCATGAATTGATCTTCAATATTGCACAATTATTTCAAGTTAAACAAGAGCACCGCCTTGCGGGTGCAGACCGCTCATCTATTTTCTTTTTGAAGGTGAAAGGACTCTCAATTTAAATCACAAAGGAGGGAGAGGTGGAGTGAAGAGGGGTGTATAGTGTAGGGGTGTGGACATTTATTTCATTATCTTCCAAAAATGAAAAAAAAATATATAAAAATTTGGGGGGGGGGGGGGGAGGGGATTCTTGGGTGCTATGGTTGGACGGTATTTCAAAAATAAAATAATAAAAATATTTGTTTTTTAACCGTTTAAAAAAAAACAATTTTCGGGGGGGGGGGGTGGGTATAATAGTGTGATGGTGTGGTGGTCATTTGTGAGATGATCTTCAAAAAAAAAATGGGGGGGGGGCGTGGGGGGAGGAGATTTTTGGGTGCGATGGTTGGACGGTATTTCAAAAATAAAATAATAAAAATAAATATTTGTGTTTTTTAACCGTTTCAAAAAAAAATGGGGGGGGGGTGGGGTGGGGGGGGTATAGTGTGAGGGTGTGGTGATCATTTGTGATATGATCTTAAACAAAAAATTAGGGGGGAGGATTCGGGGGGGGGAGGGCACGGGGGATGGTTTGGGTGGAGTCTATTGTGGTATGTCAGGTAAGAGTAGTTTTGTCAAAGTATCAATCAAATCTAATCATAAATAAAGAAGTTATGGCAATTTTAGCAAAATTTAATAATTTTACCTTGAGAGTCAAGGTCATTCAAAGGTCAAGGTAAAATTCAACTTGCCAGGTACAGTAACCTCATGATAGCATGAAAGTATTTGAAGTTTGAAAGCAATAGCCTTGATACTTTAGAAGTAAAGTGGATCGAAACACAAAATTTAACCATATATTCAAAGTTACTAAGTCAAAAAAGGGCCATAATTCCGTAAAAATGACGACCAGAGTTATGCAACTTGTCCTTTTACTGTCCCCTTATGATAGTTTGCGAGTGTTCCAAGTATAAAAGTAATATCTATGATACTTTAGGGGTAAAGTGGACCAAAACACAAAACTTAACCAAATTTTCAATTTTCTAAGTATAAAGGGCCCATAATTCCGTCCAAATGCCAGTCAGAGTTACATAACATTGCCTGCACAGTCCCCTTATGATAGTTAATAAGTGTTGCAAGTATGAAAGCAATAGCTTTGATACTGTAGGAATAAAGTGGACCTAAACACATAACTTAACCATATTTTCAATTTTCTTAGTATAAAAAGGGCACATAATTCTGTCAAAATGCCAGTCAGAGTTACATAACTTTGCCTGCACAGTCCCCTTTTGATGGTTAGTAAGTGTTGCAAGTTTGAAAGCAATAGCTTTGATACTTACGGAATAAAATGGACCTAAACACAAAACTTAACCAAAATTTTCAATATTTTAAGTACAAAAAGGGCACATAATTCTGTCAAAATGCACGCCAGAGTTATCTAACTTTGCCTGCCCAGTCCCCTCATGATAGTAAGTAAGTGAACCAAGTTTGAATGCAATAGCATTGATACTTTCTGAGAAAAGTGGACCTAAACGCAAAACTAAACCGGACGCCAACGCCGACGCCAAGGTGATGACAATAACTCATAATTTTTTTTCAAAAAATAGATGAGCTAAAAATTAACAGCCAACAAACCTTCTCCATTGACATATTTAGGTCTGAAGAGCAAGTTCTTGTCTCTGATGAGGCCAAGTTCTTTGGCATATTCATCTCCATACCAGACCAGCAGTTCGTCTCCTGTAGCAATAGAAGCATAATATTTACATCAACATTTGCGCCATTTGACCTGTGTTCGAGCTTCATCCTAGAGACCCAAGTCTTACCTGTGATACACAGTCATATAAAGAAGAACAAGAGATGTGTTTGTCAGAAACACAATGCCCCCTAATGCGCCGCTTTGTTTTACCTTTGACCTTGAAGGATGACCTTGACCTTTCACCACTCAATATGTGCAGCTCCATGAGATACACATGTATGCCAAATATCAAGTTGCTATGTTCAATATTTCAAAAGTTATTGCAAAACTTAACTGTACAGTAAAGTTTTGGGACAAAATGACAGACAAAAAGAAAGAAAGACAGGCCAAAAACAATCGATCCGGGGGAATAAAAATTGTGCAAAGTTGTTACAGAATCCCATGATTCATAGTGAAGTTATGGCTTTATTATGACTAGTTAATCAAATTTGTGATATTTGACCTGAATATGGTACCTTGACCTTGTTTATAGGGTTATGGGTCTTGCATGTGACTCAGTTCCAGATAATTGAGAACCTTGACGGTTTGTTAAAATATTAATAAACAAGAGATTGCAAGCAATATGGTCCTCTACCGGTGAAACTTCACCATTGTCAGTATTTTTTATATACTAGTATTTGTTGCCATAGCAACCAGAATTCTTGACGTAGGAACAAAATGAAATGACGTGCATAATCTCCATATTGCCATTTATCCATGTTTCAAGTTTCATGAAAAAATATGAAGAACTTTTAAAGTTATCGCAGGATCCAGAAAAGTGTGACGGACAGACTGACAGACAGACAGACTGACAGACAGACAAATCGCAAACCATAAGTCCCCTCAGGTTTCACCGGTAGGGGATAACAATCAAATTTGTTGAATTGATATCATCCACCAATATGCTTCTGGACACAAAATGTTATATTTGACACTCAAAAAAGCATTTTTTAAGATACAAAGGACCATAACTCCTTTATAAACAGATGGTGTACAATGCCATTTGGCGTGCATCATCCTCTTAGCCATATATACACTCATACCAAGTTTCAATTAAATCAGCCAAAGCACTTCCAAGATATGGCTCCCGACACACAACAAAGCATTTTTTCAAGATACAAAGGGACATAACTCCGTTATAAACAAATGGTGTACAAAGCCATTTGGCATGCATCATCCTTTTAATATATATATATATATATATATATATATATATATATATATACTCATATAAAGTATCAATGAAATCCGCCAAAGCACTTCCAAGATATGGCTACGGGCAGACGGGCATTTTACTATTTCGGGTCACCGTGACCTTGACCTTTGACCTAGTGACCTAAAAAATCAATAGGGGTCATCTACGAGCCATGATCAATGTACTTATGAAGTTTCATGATCCTAGGCCTAAGCGGTCTTGAGTTATCATCCGGAAACCATTTTACTATTTCGGGTCATCGTGACCTTGACCTTTGACCTAGTGACCTGAAAATCAAAAGGGGTTATCCGGAAACCATTTTAAGATATCATTGAGACCAATCTTCTGACCAAATTTCATGAAGAGTGGACAATAAATGTGGCCTCTAGAGAGTTAACAAGGCAAATGTTTACGCCGCACAACGGACAACGCACGACGGACAACGGACAAAAGGAGATCACAAAAACTCACCATGAGCACGTTGTGCTCAGGTGAGCTAAAAACAAGAGCACTGCATAGCGGGTTCCAACGGCTGTGGGTGCAGTTTTGAATAAATTAAAGCTTGTCAGAAGAAAAGGAAGAAAGGTAAGTTGCGAGAAGAACTCATCTGAGATACTATGCATCTTTATATAGAATACTTTTATTTTAAGCATTATATTTTATAATTATATTTATAATTATAATTATATGTAAAAGTTGTATATTAGAGGTCACATTGACATTGACCTTTGACCTAGTGACCCAAAAATTGGTGTGGCCTGTAAAACTGATCAAGGTGCAGCTGCATATAAAGTTTCAAAGTTGTAGATTGAAGCACTTTGATTTTAGAGCAAATATTCAAAACCTTAACAAAATTTTAAGGTTTTAGCATGACGCGGACGTTGGACAAGCTGGCTATAACAATACCTCGGGTTTTCTCCGACAACAGCTGAGCTAAAAATCAACATGAGCATATTGTGCTCTGATCATAAATATCAAAATCTTGTATCAAAATAAAGTTAAATCTACTGTTAAGGAGTAATAGTATGGCATCTTAAAAAGCAAGAGCACCTTATAGCAGGTGCCAAAGCTCGGCTGTGGGTGCAGTTTTGAATACATGTAAATGAAAGCTTGTCAGAAGAAAAGGAAGAAAGGTAAGAGGTGAAAAGAACTCATCTGAGAGACTTAATATGCATCTGTACATAGAATACTTCAGTAAAGGATTATAATTTATAATTATATTTATAATTTGATGTTAAAGTTTTATATTAGAGGGCAAAGTGACCCAAACATTGGTGTGGTATGACGACGAGTTCGCTATGACAATACCTCGGGTTTTCTCCGAAAACAGCCAAACTAATAAAGTCATACATTTATAAATTCTACTTCCACACAGTTCATACAGTGACACACAGTGAATTTTCCGTTCAAATTACCCATTGGCATGGCACAAAAAGAATATATTTTCTCCATTGGGACCTTAGAATTCATAATTATTTCAATTTTTTTTTAAATAAGTTTAGACATTTTATTCATCTTAAATCCAGCTCTATAAGTTTACCCTTAGTAAATATAATATTAAAATCACTTTTATCATCAATTTGTAAGTATTTGTTAGCAAAAAATAAACAACACTAATTTGCCAATTGAGTCAAAACGAGGCGATATTTCCCAATGCAATGAGACCTGGCCTAATTCCCAAAATGGTGAAAAAAAAACACTGTCATATTTATAATGGTCACCCATTACTTAAATCAACCACATGAAATCAAAGACATGAAGCGGTATTTTTTTTCTATTAGGGTGAGAGGGGAATAGGGAGCTGAAGATGCAGACTCTCAGATAGAGAAATCCGCATAAAGTTTACCTTTTGTTTGTTTCTTTCTTTCCATATCTGGGGTCAAATCTTCTTTGCTGTCAGAGACTGACTTGTCCACGTTCATGTTGCAACTCCGAGCAGCAGATTTCTCTGCAGCCTTGGCCTGATAGGCGTGACCCTTCATGAAATCCGGTTTGATGGCCGGAAGACCTGTTTGAAGAAATATAACTTAGAACCATGGCACAATAGGTGGGATCTTTCATGAAATCTGTTATTTTTGGCGGAAAACGTTTAAAAAAAACATGTCTGAAAAAAATTGCCCAAATAGGCAAGCGGGTTCATCATCATTACATGAGGTCCATAGAATGAAATTATAGTTCTGTTTGATATTCAGTACCCATAGAACACATGATCTCAAAGTTGGGTGTGATATACCATACCCATATCACACATGATCTTGTAGTTCCATGTGATATACCATACCCATATAACACATGATCCCATAGTTGTGTATGATATTCAGTATCCAAATAACACATGATCCCATAGTTTGGTGTGATATGCCATACCCATATAACACATGATCTCATAGTTCCATGTGATATACCATACCAATATAACACATGATCCAATAGTTGGGTGTGATATACCATACCCATATAACACATGATCTCATAGTTGGGTGTAATATACCATACCCATATCACACATGATCTCGTAGTTCTGTACAATTTTCTTGAGTCTCTTCTGCTCGTGGAACGTCATCTTGTCCAGCTCCTGCTTGGTGAAGAATCGTTCCAATTCCACGTCCTTCTCCAAGGGCTGATCAAAGTTCCCATCGTCTTTACACTGAATATGCAAAAAGTAAATATGCACAGTAAAAGGCTAGTAAAAATTAACTTCTATAGTTTTCACTCTACGTATATATAGAACATTATTTAACCCAGAGATTATTTCATATCTAAAGATATTTTTTTACTTATATCTCAAACCAAACAAAAAAAGCATGATTGCCCTAAACAGGCTACAGCATTTACATGAATCCATGGTTCACAAATGACAGAATCTGGACCTGGTGATATACATGCAGTTTAAGGGCAAATATTTCTGCAAAGAATAACGTGAAATACCTAACAAGCGCACCGCATAACGGGTGCCAACGCTCGGAAACGGGTGCATTTTTTAATAAATGAAAGCTTATCAGAATATTTTTTTAGAGGTCACAGTGACCTTGACCTTTTACCTAGTGACCCCAAAATTGGTGTGGCGTGTAGGAATCATCAAGGTGCATCCACATAAGAAGTTTCAAAGCTGTAGGTGGAAGCACTTTGATTTAAGAGCCAATGTAAAGGTTTTAGCAAAGTTGCTGATGGACGGCTGACGGCGGACGTCAAGCTGGATATGACAATATCTTGGGATTTCTCCGAAAACAGCCAAGCTCAAAAAGATATCTTGCACTTCTACATAGTATAAACAACCTCTCTATAGCATAAAGTTTCCTGTTGATATACAGAACACTGAGCGAGTAGTTTGCGACTTATAACACATGTGCAGCATGACTATGGACTTAATGGCCAACCGTAAATGTGATTCCAGTATAACCAAACTAACTTCGTTTGCTAGAGTAAAATTACCAATGGCTTGAATCTGTTTGCAGTTGTTGACATTTCCTTTGAATTCACAAATACAAGAGTATCTGCAAATATACAATACACAGTCTCAATAAAAGACAAAAATAATTTTGGTTAATTAAATTGAAATTGTACACAGAACAAGCACACTACCCGGACTATTCGTTTACTTTGATTATATATTACTTTTATAACTTTTGTAAATATCAATACCTCTTACTGAAGCATCCCTGGGCTCAACTACACAGCTGGATGAACCTGGATCACAAACCGTCAGAGTTGAATCAGAGCTCTTGCTTATCTCTGTGTTTCTTTCAATGAATATCTTTTCAAAGTCATCAGAAGAATATTCCCCAGACTTCACTTCTACATTAGAATTCTCTAATAATTTATCATTTTTGGAGGGCATGGCATACCAGCCAGCCAACAAAAGTTTGTCATCAGCGTCCTTTGAAACATCGGACGGACTCAGTTGGTGGGTTGAAGATGTTTCTTCGTTTGATGTTTCAGCATTCATATTTACAGGCACATATGTATTGTTTGCACTAGGCGGCCACTGATTTGCAGAAGTTGTAGCCAGCATATTCAGAAATAAAGTACCACTTCCTGAACTACTGGTAGGTAAATAATTGGCTGTTGTCTTCACCTGTCCAAAAGCAGCTTGCCCATGGGAAACACTCTCCATCTGTGGGTTCTGTTGCTGAACTGAAGGATGGAATAATATTATTTTGTTTATAACACCAGACTATTTGTTCTACTAATGAGAGCACACACGATAAATGATTACGAGAAACATGGCAAAGCTATAAAACAGGGTCTTAAATCTTTAACATAATAATCTAATTTTAATAAATTATAAACAACAGTGACCTTGACCTTTATACAATTGGCTTGAAATGTAAACCAAAGCTGAGTTTACATACAGGGTTAGAACCTGGTAAATTTGAAATATAATGTTGAAAAATAAAAGTAATAGTAAAAGCTCACACAATTCTGCAAATGAAAATTTACAAAACATTAATGAAAGAATGTGGATAGGCTTTTTGAATTGAATTATATTGCAAAAACATTGAATGTCAATTAAATTGAAATAGGTAATAATGCATCTTAACGGAATGATTTATATAACAAATAATTGAAGTAAAAATAAAACATAAAAGGTATGTAAATTCAATGATATGTTGGTTGGTAAATGCGTGCTAAACAATTTCTGCTAATTGGCTGCTGTCAATTTAAGATGCATACCAATAACTTGAAGTTTACTCAACCTTTTTTGTTGCATTATCTACAGTTTTCAGTAGAAGCTACATACAATAATAAAAAATACATAATATTTAAAAAAAACAAGAGGGCCTGAAAGGCCCAAAGTCGCTCACCTGAGATAAAAAGAAATGACCTGTTCTTCAACAACAATGTGACTAAACTATTTTTATTCTTTCCAAACATTCATCATTTATACTTACACATGTAAGCAATAATGCAAACAATTCATATAGAAATACAGTTCATAAACTTTCAAAAGTTTATCGTAGTTAAAACAATGTTTAAAAACCATTATACACTTTCATGTCTAACTTGGTCAACAGTTTGTGTTCAGTATGAGGCAAATGCCTGTATAAAGCACTGGGATAAACAGACACCCATGATCACTATAATTGAATTCACTCAATTCACTTCACTGAACAAATAATTAAGAACTCACTTTCATTGTATTATTCACTTAAGTCTAATGTTAGACACTTTCAGAAAACAAACAATTTAAATCAATTTCTTCGGCTTTGATTAATCACTTATATTTTGCGTTAATCACAACACACTAAGTCACTTTAATTAAAAGATTAGCTCAGATTTGTCATTTAATAAATTCACTATGTTCACTCATCACTTATTAAAAGCATTAACTTGTTGTTGCATAAATTCACTAAGTCCTGTTCTTTATTAAATCACTCACTCAATATTTTCACTTTGAGTCAAAATACTAATTCACTTTGCCTTAGTAATCACTTAACTAATAATTGCACTTAGTTAAAAGAACTAAACTAACTCCACTAACTTAACATTCCCAGTTAGTGAAACACAGTAAATCATTAATTCAAAATTTTCATTAGAGAAAAATAAGACTAATAAGTCACTTTTACTTGGTGAAATTTCAACTTAGAACATTAAACTCACCTCCATGATAAAACTAACAGTTGCTACTTTAAACAGGTCTGGCAGATAAGTAATTCACTAACCCCAATCTTTCAATTAGTGGTCTAACTCTTTCAACTTAGAGCCAGGAGGTCTAGCATTAGTCTTTCACATGTATACCCAGATGTTTGGGTTGATTAGTTCTTATGGGAGAGGTCAACAATGTGCCAGTCCCCTGATTCTGAAGTGTAGCAGGCATAGTTTCATAGGTAAACATCCAATCAAATGAGAGCACTGCTATTCTTAGCATCCAGGTAAAGATATTAAGCACTGATCAAAGATATCACTGACCACTGATGTAAACTATCTGCACTTACAAGAGTTTAAAGCATTTATTTCATTTCTTAAGAATTATCATACAATGAAAATATACCTGATCTATCATTGATGAATTCATAAGTTATTAACTATCATCACTGAATTTAAAAGTTATTAAAAATTGTATTTAAAGAATTATTATTGTTAGAATAAAAACAAAGTAAACAATTACAAGGCATGCGTTACAATACATATAAAGAAAACTGCCCCCCATGTTTTTCCACCCATCATGGCCGGCAGGGCTCGGCCGTGAGGGCGACATCTTTGCCCGGGACATAATAATGTCGCCCTTAAATTACATGAAGGAGAAGTTGACTTCGCCTTCTTTTTTTACAACATCGACGTTTTTTTCTCTCAACTTTTTAATCTAAAAATTCACATGTCATAAAATCACCGATGACGCTTGCTATGTAATCAGTTTATTATCACAGCAAACGATCGACTGCTGCGAAAGCTTATCCAGGCAACTAGCATGCATGGGCTTTCACTCCAAACAATAACGGTTTAGATCAAAAGATCAAAGCGAGTGTCATTTCGACGACAGTTTTGATAGTTCTCCGTTCTGCAAGCGCAATTAGTACACGCCTTGCAGGCGGAGTTAAGCGGTACATTAACATCGATAGTTACCAATGAGAACGCGCGCATTGTATATACATATGCAGTAGTTTACCTGAGCGATGAAATGACATCGTTATAGACATGTATTTACGCTCAAAAAAGTTTACACGCGCAACACATTCCCAACAGTAAATATGAATACGATTTATTCTAGTATGTTCTTCTGTTTACTTGTTCCGTGTTTCAAAACTCTTAAACACTAATTATCCAGTCGATGTGCAATTTATTTTGTCAGACATTAATTCATAACCATATAAACGAAAACTAACAACTCACCCGTGCAAACTGTAGTGCTTATTTCCATAATTTTATATACCGTATCCATACGTAAACGACTTTATTTTATATCCCGCAACCTCTTTGCGCGTGCTGTAAGTCGTCTAATGATTACGTGATACATGTAATTGATTGACCATTCGATAATTACAGGTTTTTGGCAGACGGCACGGTTAAAGAAAGTCGGAAAATTATTAAAGAAAAACAAAATTGATCAAAGGTCTATTAATTACGTAGATCCACTACTGTTAAAGTCCAGCGAGTTTTGTCAGTTTGTTAATCCACCGATAATTACGAGTAACACCCATCTTATATAAACTGGAATCACAGTTCATTTTTATACTAACAATATAAAGAAGTGAAACTCCAGCTGCTGGAGCAGTATTGAATTTTCATTAAAAACAATTAGTTGGTCCTTTATTTAAGGCAAGTGACCGATTGCCCAAACAGTACAAAACAGCACAATACAGCACAATACAAACCAACATAAACACAAAATATGAATAAAGCTGGGGTCACCGCCTTGGAACGGTCAATGCAAAGCATTGGGGGTTTAAACCTGGTTATAGAGCGCTCAACCTCACACTTGGCCCAGCAATATTCATAATACATTCAAGTGTATATAAAATTTAACGTCATAGCATTGTAACTCAAATTAAACAATAATACAAGAGTTCCGCGGTCGGAGATGACCGCATTGAAGCCGGATTTTTGATTTAAATGACAGGAAAGTACCTTTCGTGTTTTTGTCAATGCAATACTTAAATTACTGAAATATTGTTCAAAGGTCAAAATGAAATGTAAGTACTTTTCAAGGCATGAGCAAACCTTGTGTTATGTTTTGAATGCATGCATATACATGAACAACAATAACATTTAAGGTCACAAATATGAACTTGAATTGACAATTAGGAAAGTTTGATCTCAATTTTTTTATTAGCAAATTAGTAACATATTGTTTGAAGTTTCCATCAATTTCATTATCAAATGTAAGAAAATAAACTTTAACATTTTTACATTCAAGGTCACAGTGACCTTGACCTTCAAATGAATGACCTTGAAATGTCCAGTGGTTACTTACTAGTTCTGGCCAACCTTCATGTCAAGTTTCAAGACTCTAGGTCCAAGCATACCAAAGTTATAACAACTTTAACATTTTTATATTGAAGGTCACAGTGACCTTCACCTTCAAATGAATGACCTTGAAATGACCAGTGGTCATCTGTTAATCCTGGCCAACCTTCATGTCAAGTTTGAAGACTCTAGGTCCAAGCATACCAAAGTTATACCATGAAATAAGAACTTTAACATTTTTACATTCAAGGTCACAGTGACCTTGACCTTCAAATGAATGACCTTGAAATGACCAGTGGTTACTAACTAGTTATGGCCAACCTTCATGTCAAGTTTCAAGACTCTAGGTCCAAGCATACCAAAGTTATAACAACTTTAACATTTTTTATATTGAAGGTCACAGTGACCTTGACCTTCAAATGAATGACCTTGAAATGACCAGTGGTCATCTGTTAATCCTGGCCAACCTTCATGTCAAGTTTGAAGACTCTAGGTCCAAGCATACCAAAGTTATACCATGAAAGGTCCAAGCATACCAAAGTTATAACAACTTTAACATTTTTTATATTGAAGGTCACAGTGACCTTGACCTTCAAATGAATGACCTTGAAATGACCAGTGGTCATCTGTTAATCCTGGCCAACCTTCATGTCAAGTTTGAAGACTCTAGGTCCAAGCATACCAAAGTTATACCATGAAATAAGAACTTTAACATTTTCGAGCACGCCGCCCGCCCGCCCGCCCGCCCCCCCGCCCGCCCGCCCGCCCGCCCGACAACATCAATCTATAAGCCGAGATTTTTTCGAAAAAAATCCGGCTAAAAAGGGAATTAAAACGCATTCAATTTAATTACTATTTAATTACTCAATTGCATTGAAGATACAAGAGTAACAGAATTACAACTTTTTGACGAACGATCAAATAAAACTATTAACAATTGTCGCCTAAATTTAATAAACAAAATCTCTGTAAATTGCTTGAAGACTTAAAATCTAAATTCGTCTTAGTTCCTGCTGATAAGGCTGCTAATAATGTTATCATAATATGACGAGTGTTTTATGTTCAAACTATTTCACAAGAACTTTCACAAACTACATCATATTGTGAGTACAATAAGCTACCTAATGAAATTATTACCGACCATATTGCCCAATGCATAAAGTTAAATGTAATAGTCAATATTACTGACAATAAATTGCCATCACTTTACTGGATACCTAAATTACATAAGACGCCATATAAAAGTCGTTTTATCGCTAATTCAGTGTCTTGTACCACCAAACAATTATCAGTGTATCTTACATCTGCATTGAGTGCTATTAGATATCATATAGCTAAATTTTGTAATAAAGTTTATGAAAATAGTAATATTAACCTATTTTGGTCAATAAAAAACACCTTAGAAGTTATTGATAAAATTGAAAATAAAAAATATAAGGTGTCGCAGGTAAGTATTTATGATTTTTCGACGCTATATACAACGCTTCCTCACGCTTTAATAAAATCCAAACTTGTTTCTTTGATTGAAAAAACTTTTGCTAGAGAGAAATGTTTGTATCTAGCTTTAAACACTAAAACAGCTTTTTTTACTAATCAGATATTAGATAATTACATCATTTGGACTGGTCTTGACTTTTGTGCAGCACTTACTTTTCTTTTGGATAACTTGTTAATTGAATTTAATGGTAAAATATTTAAACAAATTATTGGCGTTCCTATGGGTACTTATTGTGCGCCACTTATAGCTGACCTTTTTTTATATTGTTATGAAAGCGAATTAATGTTAGAATTATCTAAAACTAAGCAAGTAGATTTGATAAATTGTTTTAACCTTACTAGTAGGTACATTGATGACATACTTAATTTAGATAATCCATTATTTGAACAATATATTCACAAAGCTACCCAAAAGAACTAGTCTTAAATAGATCGTGTATATCCAATACAGACGCTGCGTATTTAGACTTACATTTAACTATTAATAATAATTTGATCAAAACTAGTTTATACGACAAACGGGACGATTTTAACTTTGAAATTGTGAATTTTCCGTTTCTAGATGGCAACATCCCTAAAGGACCTTCCTATGGTATTTACATTTCGCAGTTGGTACGTTATGCCAGAGCATGTTCGTGTATTAAAGATTTTAATGATCGTAATCTAATATTAACTAAAAAATTGCTTAAACAAGGCTTTTTGTATCATAACCTAAGAAATAAATTTGCTAGATTTTACTCTAAGTATGGTGATTTAATTTCAAAATATAATGTTTCTTTAAAATGGCATTTAAATAATGGAATCTCCCATCCATCATTTTACGGAGATGTTTTGAAGCGTGTCCGCAAATTAAAATATGTTAAACCAAATGTTCATATTAAACTTTTCAATTTAATTAACTTGTTTTTATCAAAAGGATACGATGCTTATGTACTTAAAAACACGTGTTTGATGGTTTTCGATTCACTATATCTTTCTTCCCTTAAAATTTGGAATCATTAGTGATATTAAAGGCATTTTTCACTGTTGAATAAAATTGTGTCATTGTGTCGTATGAACAAATCTGCATGAATACTATATTATAGGCATTTTTCATTGTTGAATAAAATTGTGTCATTGTGTCGTATGAACAAATCTGCATGTAAACTACATTTGGACTCAAATCGTACATCAAATCATTTCTGTCTTCAGTTGTCAAAACACCTATATACTGTATGATTCCAATAATGTCGCTTTAATGGAATTACCATTTGTATTCATTTGCTTCTTAATATTAAATCACGTAAACTTGTTTTATTAGTAGCACAGCCCGATTAATATTTTTATTTAGTACTGCCCTTGGAATTTGTTCACGTCATTATGTCATTATGGATTTTTGTGACGTCATACGACCGACTTTCCCAGTTGTAATCTACATGCATAGGTCATTGGGTTTATAACGTTCCATTTTATTTATATTTTCTCTCTGATTTCTTGTTTGATTTAATTATTTTTAATTTGTTTAGCAGTCACATAAACAACCAAGCTATGTAATATGGAATTTTTACACCCATTATTGCTGCTTCTTCCTGTATTTGCGCGATGATTATCTGAGATATTAACAAGTCATAATACTACACAATAGACATTGAGAAAACACATTTCCTCGATTAGATATAAAGTATACGAGTAGAATAAAATTGCTACGTCATGACCTTCGACATTGCAAAAGGCAGACGTATTGTAACGTTAAACCCGCGTTTAATTCAAAGCTGGCGATTCAAATTACAAGTTATGTAGATTCAATAATGGAGAAAGCATCATGAACATGTAATAAGGTTTGTTAAACCAGATAACAACAAGGAAAATTTGGATAATTAAATGAAACAGGTAAGGCATTCTCAAGTGTACATATTTCAGATATGTATAAAATTCGGATAAACAGTAATAGATATACTATATGTCCCATGCATTAAGATTGTGTTTTGTTAAGACTCGTTTTACCACAATTTGGTGATTTCATGACGCGAAGAATTCCCAATGGCATTGGTACCGGATCCGTTCCCAATTGGGTGAAAAAAATCAATGACTAATTATCATGTACATTATGATGTAAATAGGGTTTGGATTGTCATTGCATTATTAAAGTACTGTTTATTTTTATGATGCACATGGAAATCACAAGCTTTATTTGTATGAATTGATTTATGTGACTTAATATGTAAGGATTTATTGAATTTGAAAATATTATTTGTTTGTCATTGATGATGATACTACGGCTTGGTGTAATGAGGGGTGTAAAACAAGCTAAGATTTTATTAAACGCCGAACAGAAATCACTTCTCCTTCTAGTGGCCTCACTTCTCCCTAATTTCAGCTCAGGGAGAAGTCACTTCTCCCTCAAGTTTGAATCTAGGCTGAGCCCTGTGGCCATTTTCGAACTCGTCCGAGATATTTATAAAATCGATGTTTAAAAAAAAAAATGATGATTAGGCAAAAAAAGTGACTTCTAGAGTGTTCACAAGCATTTCTTACTAAATAAATATAAGGAAAATGACCTCCCTGGCGGCCAGTTTTTTTACCGGTCCAAACCATTTTCGAACTCAACCGTCATATCCAAGAAGTTCACAATCTGTCAAAAAAAAATGATATAAATATTAGTTTCTTTAGTTTAGAAGTTGCTTCAAAAATTTAGTTTATAAAATAAGTCTAACTTAATATAAAGAACACAATTTATGGAGTGTGGAAAACTCCAGTTACTCAAATGTAAAAAATAAGACGAATTTACAAAAGTTATTTCAATCAAAAGAGTCTTCATAATTTAGAAAATGCCAAATAACAAGGTTGCCATGGAAACAGTTTCATAGCACAGTAGTCTGCTAAATACACCAAAACACAGTAGGTTAACTTGGCTTATCAGTAAAGATTAAAGATAAGGCTCTACAGTGCATTAGTACACGTACATTTATTTTATGAGATAGGTTTATTAAATTGCATGCAAACTACTGTCTTTATGTACACCACATTTTATGAAAGAAGTCCCAGGTTTGTACAAGGGAGTTAACTATTACTTAACTATTAGAAAGAATGTACAGGTTATCTATCTTTAACAGTATGGCTTATCACAACTAGACTGTTTTTACTATATACATATAGATAAAACTACCCGCCCCTTGGCAGTCATGTTTTTCAAGCAAAGGTTACCATTTCTGAACTCATCCAAGATATCATTGGGACAAATCTTCTGAGCAAGTTTCATGAAGATTGGAAAATAAATGTGGCCTCTAGAGTGTTAACAAGGTTTTACTATAGTCATATAAGGAAAAATACCCCGCCTCCTGGTGGCTATGTTTTTCAATCAACCGACATCATTTTCGAACTCGTCCAAGATATTATTGGGATGAATCTTTTGACCAAGTTTTATGAGGATCGGACAATAAATGTGGCTTCTAGAGTGTTAACAAGATTTTGCTATAGCCATATATAGTCATATAAGGAAAAATGCCCCGCCCCTTGGCAGCCATGTTTTTCAAGCAAACGTAACCATTTTCGAACTCATCCAATATATCATTGAAACCAATCTTCTGACCAAATTTCATGAAGATTGGACAATAAATTTGGCCTCTAGAGAGTGAACAAGGCAAATGTTGACGCCGCACAACGGACGACGGTCAACGGACAAAAGGCGTTCACAAAAGCTAACCATGAGCACGTTGTGCTCAGGTGAGCTAACAATTAGTCCTTTTGCCACTATGTTAACAAACCAATAGCCTCTTTAACCTGACTGGTAATCCACATACATAAACATTTCCATGTAGAATCTAACAACTCCTTAAAGACTTAAGTTAAATAGGGAAAAACTGATTTTCAATTTTTAATACCAGTGACCTTGACTGACCATTCCCAAATGCACTTTTTTCCTTTTGAGAGAATGGCAGTTTTTCACATATAAAGGAAGTTCATGACTCAAATTTACACAATTCAAAGAAGTAAGCTACTCAAATGTTCACAATTATAAAAATTGTGCAACTCATTTATATTTGACAATTTTGAACATATCACGACACATTTTGTAACAATTTCGTAAAGATTACCACTATTTTTTTAAATAAGGGGGCCACTTCATAAAGATGGAGAAAAAAGCCCTACCCACCCATCCACCAGTTTTTAAACGACCTTAAAAAATGAAATTACC
Source organism: Dreissena polymorpha (assembly GCF_020536995.1). Lineage (NCBI taxonomy): Eukaryota > Metazoa > Mollusca > Bivalvia > Myida > Dreissenidae > Dreissena > Dreissena polymorpha. The sequence goes on along the minus strand of NC_068361.1, from coordinate 66,899,419 downwards.
TGATATCTCTCTTTCCCACTTTAAATCCAGAGAGACATAACGTGTGCAGTAATGGTTGATCTTTTCTGTTTGTACACCAACAGAATTGGTATAGGTTGGTACACCACAATATTGGTTTTCATTTGAAAGTTCGGTTTGGTCCCTCATGACAAATACAGAATAAATGTTGGCAAATTTAGCATGATCATTTGCTGTTGTAAATTCTTTGTCTGTATTTGTATTTATATACTGTTTCTCTATCCCACATACAAAACTGAGGCCATTTCTTGTAATATTCCTCTGTTCTGTATTTGGATTTACAGATTGTTTTGCTGTCTCAAGCACAGGATGGACATTTTGGTGTACATTCAAATCAGGAGTCTGCTTTCTGTTGACACATACAGAATTGAAGCCAGCTTGTCTTGTGGCATCTTGCTGCGTTACGACACATCCTATCTGTTTTGCTTTCACATCTGCTGAGGTGCAGACATCTTGATCCATCTCTAAACATCCTGTTGTTTCTGATTGTTCATGTACTAAATGGTAGCCATCTTTATTGTTTTCATCATGATGTTTCTCTTCCTGTAGAACATTTGTTGATTTGGCGCATGCAGAATACAAACCAGCAGCTGCATTATACCATTCATCTGTCTCAACTTTGACACAAACTGAGTTTACGTCATCTAGTGTTTGGTCTGAATTAGTGATCTCTGGACCTACCCTAGATGATGCAGAGTTTATATCAGCTTTGGGTGATGATTCAAATTCCTTTATTATCCCAGTCTCGCTTTCTGTGACGCTGCCCATGACATTGTATTCTGTATCACGTTTTCTTTTTTTATACATTTTGGAGGACGCCAGAAAAGGACTTTTCCGTATACTTGTAATTCTGGAAATTATTAACAGATAAACAAACATGTTAGTTCGGTGGGCTGGCATATACTTGAGACAGATATTAATGCAGTATCATTCTCAACAATCCACAACATTTATAAATGTGCTTACATATTGCAATGGCTTGAGAATTGAAATCAGTAAGTAAAACATTCTTTAAACAAGAGATGTGTTTGTCAGAAACACAATGCCCCCTACTGCGCCGCTTTGAATATTTTTTGTGACCTTTGACCTTGAAGGATGACCTTTCACCACTCAAAATGTGCAGCTCCATGAGATACAAATGAATGCCAAATATCAAGTTGCTTTCTTCAATATTACAAAAGTTATTGCAAAAGTTTAACCAAAGTTTAAGTTTGTGACAGACACATACAATGACAGACAGACAGGCCAAAAACAATATACATTGTACCCCCGATCATTCGATCTTAGGGCATAAATAATTGTGTTTCATTTATAAAATAATCATCTTCTATTTCAAATGGACAGAGTAAGCTACACCTTGTTGCAATAGCGAGTAATACCCCCAGACATTGCATGTATTAATCTGAGTAAATAATAATAATACAACATTAGACTATTGGGCATGGTTTTCAATAAGAGTTGTTTAAGGTGGCCAACTTGTATTTGACGGGGCCTACTAGGGGAAGGGTGTACTTGGTGCGACTTTAGCAACGTCCCCTCCAATTGCTACATTCAGAATATGTCATTATTATTTTTATTATATGATTCGTTTATTTAAACATTATACTGGAAAAAGAGGTCAAACCGGGATTTCTTTTCTTTTCTTATATTCAAGAGAATTACATCTACCCAGACGATTTCATTAAATGAGGACATATAAGTTTGAAATTCTATCCATAAAACTTGTTATCGAAGTGAAAGTACATGGCAGATACAGAGTGAATAAAAAAACAACACGCAATAGATTCAACGATGAGCGGAAAGTGTTGAATAATTTTGAATTTAGAGGAAGGTACATGTAGTTCACGGTAAGCAGTGTTCCTAGTTTCTTACACCAGCCTCTTGATTATTTTACATGTACCATGGGTCGATGTAGGATATCCTGTCTTTCCAGTAATTTCCCTTGTTTACTGGAAAATGGGCGTGGGGGGGGGGGGGTCTGCTGCCTTTCCTTCCTGTTGTGTATATACTATAATAGGGGTCTATTTTTATTATTTAGCCTTTATATTAGCTTTATGGATAGAATTTCAAACTCCTGAGTTAATACGATAATATTGTTGATATGTCAACATCGGATCCTAGTTTAGATTTACTGCCAGTTCACAAAATAATGTATTTTGGTTTTGTATAACAAGTAAATTATTAATTTGAAAATTAACAAGAGATGTGTTTGTCAGAAACACAATGCCCCCTATTGCGATGCTTTGAAATAATATTTATCATTTGGCAGGTTTAGAAATTATCTCCCTTTTAAAGATTATTACTTCCCTTGGATTGTATTTTTTACTTTTGACCTTAAGAATAACATTGACTTTTCACACCTCAAAATGTGTAGCTTTATGAGATACACGTGCATGCCAAATATCAAGTTTCTATCTTCAATATTGCAAAATTAATCGCAAAACTTAAACCACGGTTAAAGTTTTGGGACAGAATGACAGAATTACAGACAGACGCGCCAAAAACATAATGCCCCCCAATCATTCGATCAGGGGGAATAAAAAACTGAAACAATGCAAAATGTGACATGCACATCAGACCATATACCAATATATTATAATGATTGTCCAACACTGTTATACACGAGTACCTACATGTACATGTATTCGTGACACACACTAAAGACAATATAGTATATTGATTGTCCGGACTGTCATATGATACAAAGTACATATTAGTGACACACAACATTTTTATCTCCAAGCTTGTTATCACAAATGTTACAAAGCAACAGATATGGATAATGTATCATTTCTTAGATTTGTATTTGACGGATAACGAATAAAAAAATCAATTGCTCAAAACAAATTGCAATAGGAGGTTTGGGGGATGCCGATAATGACGTCACGTTTGCACATGCTCAAATTTTGGCCGTCAGCACTGCGATCATTTCGCTATTGTTTGCTTTTGATGAACCGCATCGCGATAAGGTTATCATAATAATCTTTACTTGAAACATATTCGCGACCCTTTTTAAGACCAACAAAATACTCAGAAATTGAAATTCTTTCAGAATAAATTAAATTCAATGAACGAACGAAATGACGTAAATATACAACAATAGATTGATTTCATGTAATCAACATAATAGAAACTGATTTGAACCTGTATGTCTGTAAAAACTTACCTTGTTACAGAAAAAAATAAATCCTATTGATAAATGTTATTGTTTTTATTCAACTGTTCACACCAATTTTGACACTCTTTAGTTCAGCATTTTTAACCCAGTGTTTAATTGTTCATCACAATTATCGATTATCTCGTTACATGATCGGATGCTGTTCAGACAATTACTAAGAAAACAGGGTGTCATAAACCCTGAATAAACCACATGAATCTGTTCATAATCATTAAACACAATTTATGATACCTCCAGGTCATCTCTTGGCATATTGAGCAGTCATTTAAGCCAAATACTTAACAGCTGCTTTAATAAAATATTTGAACATTTTTAAACAAGAGATGTGTTTGTCAGAAACACAATGCCCCCTACTGCGCCGCATTGAAATAAAATTTCTATTTATCATTTGGCAGGTTTAGAAATCATCTCCCTTTAAAGGTTATTACTTCCCTTGAATTTTGTCCAATCCAACCGGAGGGGGGGGGGAGGGTCTCACAGTCAATTATGACCATGTCAGACATCACTGACAACCAAGGCCTGTGGTTTAAAAGAGATCATAGCCAGACTTGATTATGAATCTTTGGGCATAAGTCCACAGGTATGTAATGAACATCAAAGAAATTATATCATTTAAAAAAAAAATTGGAAAAATCAATCATTTGGGTTATAAATCATCAAAATAATAAATCTGTACAGTAACTGTGAAAAGAACTTCAATTCTTGGTAAGGAAATATATAATATGAGATTTATAATTATATAAATTACTTCCCTTGAAAATAATTGTCTGTAACAAATCTCTATTTTTAGTAGCAAATAATTAAAAGCCACTACCGTGACTGTAGATTCACCACTCAAAATGTGCAGCTCCATGAGATACACATGCATGCCAAATATATAAAGTGGCTATGTTCAATATTAAATAATTTTCTCCTTTTTTAAAGCTTATAACTTCCCTTAAATCTGTATTTTTTACCGTAGACCGTAAAGAATGACCTTGACCTTTTACTACAATGTGTTTGTCAGAAACACAATGCCGCCTACTGCGCCGCTTTGATTTATTTAACAAAAATATGTACGTGGGCAGGTCAGATAACTATGTCCATTTAAAGCTTATTACTTCCACTGCCTTTGTTTTTTCAACACTAGACCTTGAAGGATGGTGTTCACCTTGAAATTTTACCACTCAAAATGTGCAGCTCCATGAGATACACATGCATGCCAAATATCAAGGTGCTATCTTCAATATTTAAAAAGTTATGACCAATGTTAAAGTTTTTTTCGGACGGACGGACAGACTGCCATAATGACTGACGGACAGTTCAACTGATATATGCCACCCTACCGGGAGCATAAAAACATACATTTGTCATAAATGGATTAACAGGAACTGTACAGTGTATATATATTAGCCAGTTTAAGCATAACAATAAAGTGTTTAATAACTATAAATTTAAAATATTGTACTAATTTAATGCTACAAAATAAAGGTATTTAACGGGAATCTGCAAATGTAAACCCTGCTATAACGTGTAAAGATCGTGCGTTACTGCAGTGTTCGAAACATCATCATGAAAAGAAGCAGTCACGTTTGATCATAGTAGGGATATAAAATACTTGCATACAATAAATTAAATGTATAGATTTATGGTACATGTATCATAAAATGCTAGATTTGTATCGCTCATTATCACTAGTTAAGTGTTTTCAATAAACATGTAAAGACAGTTTAATTTCAAAATATGCAGGTGTTTATTTTCCATTTGAATGCTAAAATTTCATTCAGTGTTAAAACGAAACGAAAATTCATTCAATGTAAAAGAAAATTAAAACTACATTGAAAGATTGTAATTATTGCGCTTTTTTAGGGCTTTGTTTTATAACTGATTCAATGCACATCTTACATTAAATTTATATCGCTGATAAAAAATAACACTATCTCATGATTCGCATCCAAGCCACTTATGATTATAATCAAATTATTATATGATTTATTATTTTTGAATTATCATCTATTTTTATTGTCAGTATTTAGTATTCCTAGGATCTTTAATCTAATACAATGTAAATGGCCATGATCAAGAAGTGTGACGGCCAATCTATTTTTAGTAACGGAAAACACTTCTTGTGACATCACGCCAAAACCTCCTGTAGATTCTTGGTCCTTTCAGTTCTCTGTTTCTCTCCGTACCACGTTTGATTTTATTTTGAGTCCATTTAAAGCTGTTCCGGCTAGGAAACGTTCATACCTGTCGGCACATCTAATACTTAACAATTCTTTAAACCATCCAAACCGTCCAGAAATGAAGTGGTTTAGAGAACACGCTCAGATTTATTAGCGTAGTGGAGACAGCTTCTGAAAATCTGAAGCACATATTGGAAATTAAATGTTAACCTGGTGCGCGGCGTTTACAATTTCTAGCTTTAAATCAACAGTGCTCACTTTTATAACGTTGATCCGTTGTCACAATGAAAACACTTGAAAATTAAACAACGTCACATCATTCGTGTTGAAAGTGTGAGTGTCTTGATTTTTGCATAAAAACTTTGTATCACAGAGAACATCGAGATCTTTAAATTTTGTCAAACAGTTCATTTAAAACATAACAAATCTTGAATAGTTTTGAATTGACATTTCATCTTAAAATGTAAAACACGCTTTACCTATACTGTAAAGGTCTTTAAAATTTATTGTTATTATTGAAACAGTTTTTGCAGTGTATTCTGGAAATACGAAATGTTAGTGGAATGTAACCTTATTCCGAACTTTCCACGATTAATTCAGGGCTTTTTTTCCTTCTTTGCGATTGGCCGTGGACGGACATTTCACAATTTTGACACGGCCAATTCACAAACCTGACATGGCCGTGAATATTTACAAAAACGGCCGTTTTAAAGCGTGAAAAACGGACTTTTTGTGCTCAAAACTGTCAAAAACGGCCATTTCGGAACAGAAATATAAGTTTCATAACCTCGTTTTTAATTCCGAATTCGCGAAAAACTGTCGACTCGCGTTACCGATGTTTGTTTGTTTTAATCGATTTTAAAGTGTTGTGTAACCGGTGAAACCGGCGTAAATAGTAAAAGCTCTGCCCAGCAACGTCACTGTAAAAAATGGCGACGCCGAACGCTCTCTACTACACGAAGAAAATAAAAAAAAAAACGCAAAATAATCCCGATTTATTTAAATTTGGGATAACAGTAAATTAACAAAAGCTTTCTACAGAAGGGTAAGATTTGAAACATGCACATTGATAACATTATAAGGAAAGTCATTTGATAAAAGTGAAAGTATCTGCCGCGGCTTATGTATTGATGGAAGCTAGTCAAAACGGCCCCTAGTCAAAACGTCCCCTAGTATTGATGACCGAGACTTGTTATTCGTATCTGTTTACGGTTGGAAATCTTGGTTAAAGTACATGTAATAATGTGGTTTTTTCATATATATTTTTTTCATTTAAATGCATATTCATGACACATATTCATGATTCAAACTTTGTATGTAGTCTATTTATGCTTTGTGAAAAAATGTGAAAAATAAAATAACTTGTTTACATTTCTTACAAAAGTACTGTTTTTCAATGTATACCTAATGTTTCAGATCAAATGACAACCTCCCAGGGAGATCATCATACACTGGCAAGGGTCAGGCTCACAGAACATGAAAATTATCATGAAGAAGGAATTTTCCTCTTCAGATTTTGAGAGAATTATTGACATTTTCAAGAGTAAAAAGAACAGAATTCTAAAGCTGTAAAGTCCAGAACATGTCTGAGTTATGTGCCCTTGAAATGTTCTATGTTTATAAATGTTATTCCTGTGGTAAAGAATTGTTGGGACCAGGTATTTTAGTTGCATTTGGTACATGAATAATTTTTTGCAAATCAGATATATGTATATGTGTTGTTATTGTATCAAATACAGTATTCATAGAAGGAAAATATGCCTTTATTGCATTATTTAAGGAAATTTTGATAATATTCAAGTGTTTAACATGCTTTAGCTATGCTAATGCATTGAACTTTGAATTTCACAATTTAAAGAAGTTCGCGACTCGTTTTTTCACAATTTTAAGAAGTTCGCGACTCAATTTTTCACAATTTTGAAAAGTTCGCGACTCAATTTTTCACAATTTTGACAAGTTCGCGACTCATTTTTTCACAAAGTGAGGGGCCAGGGCCGCTTCACAAAGTCAGGAAAAAAAGCCCTGTAATTCTACTCGTTTATGACTTAAAACTGATGTTGATCTAATGTATGACTTTAAAAAAGCAGAAGTATTTGCGAAGTAAAGCACTACAACAAACACAACAACCGTTCACGTACATTTGCGGGGCGAGGTTAGGGTTTTCGGTCTACTCTGTTGGCCACAATCCACTAACTTATTAATGTACCGGAAGTACCAAATTATACAGCAATGAAAAACGACCGAAAATTTGCGAAACCACCAAAATCCAATATATATTAATCTACTGCAACTGGAAATATAATATTGTACACACAATTCACCTCACTAAAGGCATCAGCTGATGGCCACTTAATAAGTTGATAATGGACGGCGGGATCAACAAAATCAAGGGTTCTAAACGGGCTCCTTTCATGGTAATCGGAAGTCTGTTCCCTTAAAAGTTAAATCATTGTGAACTCATAATACATTTAATAACATACAATGTTTTATTGTATTAGCAGGTAAAAATTGATACTATTACAGCGATCGTATTAACTTGAGCTCTATACTATCGTTATTTTTAGATCACACTTGAGTTATTCCAAACAAGAAATATCTTTAAAAAAGATATTCGGCGTTGAAAGTTCAATGAATGAGATCAAGGATAGCGAATGTCTTTTTCTGTGCAGTTCTTAGCTGCATCACACGCAGTACGGGATGTTACGCGGAGTTTTCGCGGCTTATTTTACAGTATTACATATTGCTTGTAATAAACCTATAGAAACAAAACAGAAAACCAAAAGAAGAATGGAAGTGAAATTAAAACATATGAGTCAACCGGCCACACGCGAAGTATCCGTATTTATAGGCGCGTTCTTCGAACAAACCTATTTTAGTGGTTTGTCGCGCATTGCCATTTGATTTGATTATTAACAGTATCGAGAATCATCGCGCTCATGCTTAATACATTAGTCAATATGGTGGAATAATTATTGTTAAATTAATCAAAAATAATATTTATGATTGTATTGTTGAAAACACATTAAGAATCTAAAACTGTTCTATCTATGAAGCCTTTTCATTAGAGATAAAATTGTTTCATGCAGTAGAACAGTGTTACAAAGACGCGGATATGTTTCCAATGTTCTGGTGGTATACTCAAATCGGCCAATGGAATAAATGATGTATTCATCCGTACCTAGCCGCGGGAAATTTTATTTGAATTTTATTGGACACTTACAAAGTCAGGTAAGGTGAAAAGCTGGCTTAATACAGCTACGCCGAAAAAATGGAAAACCTGTTTTGCCAACTACGGAAGAACACAATCGTCAAGAAATTCTATATATGTTAAGAATTTATGGAAAACGGTAGGAAATAATAGGATAAATATAATTGCATGTGCGTTTTGGATAAAGATCAAGTGTATCATGCTCGGCTCGAAAAGCCTCGCGCTACCATGATAAGTTTGAAAGCTCTGATACGAATATTGTCTGCATGCAGCCATCGACCAATCAAAACACGCACGTGCTAATCGGTTGTGTGTGCATAAGGAGCTTAGATTAGACATGTGTACGACTATATCAGGAAAAAAACGGCATCTGGACAATCGGAACCTAGTAATCGGCATTCAGTGTTTTTTTTTTGCAATCAAGCACAATCAGAACCTCCAGATTGTCTGAAATGACATATAAATCGGGTGCCGATTACCCAGGTGGACAGTTTAATTTGGTGCCCATTGATTAGGTGGACACATTTACCTCTTCCCGTACACGCAACACTGAACAAATGAGGCAGCCTACAGGGCCCAGAGAAGAAAACTGATGAGGCAATTTAGTTTGATGACCATTAATTTATGGAGCATCCACAACCAACTCTACAAGCAGGCAGATGTTGGTCTGCTTATCCCTTCATCTATAGCTGGTAGGCACTTCATTAGGCTGTAACAAACACAATAACAAACGAAATATGTTTTTTTTTGCTGCTTAAATATCCGTTTGTATTTGAACCAAAGCAATTTAAAGTATGTAATGCTAGAGTTATTAAAAATTGTGTTTATTTTCAGACTGCGAGCGGGGCTTTAGCACAAGGGTAAAGACTGATAATCGTTCTCGTCTGAAGTCTCGCTTTGATTATTGTCAGCATAGGAGGACGTGCAATTGAGGCAGTTGTCTTCGGAATAATTGTGGATGCCTGGCACAAAGAGAAGCCATGTATCGGTATGCTTTTTTTCAATAATTGTTGCGTTCTTATCATATGCCTAGTGTTATTTTGTTTGTTATTAAGTAATACAATATATGACTTAAATAACAGTGAAATGAATGTAGGACTAAGAAATAACAATAAATAAATAATTAAATAGGTGCTTTCAGTAGTTTGAGTAGTCTAGATTTTAATCTAGGACATGTTTGGTACATTAAAAAATCGACACGCTAAGGGGGCGCGACCCTTCCGTACTTAGCCCTTCCACGCTGTCATGCCGCTGTACCTGACCAAAATCCTGGGTAAATGACTGCACTTCCATTTTTATTCATTCAGAATTGTTTTTAAATTTACGCAAGTGTAAAAAACAATATTCAAATGAATCATGCATAATAGTTTACACACATGGAACATACATTGTCTGAATAAATAATTTTATATGAGAGGCAAACAGCATGCATGCAGTCAGGAGGATTCACACGCGTTGACACACACACACGCACACGCATGTTCAATACATAATTGAATAGTTCTTGATTCTGTAATTGTTAGCACTTCGCGGTTGACGTTTTAAACATAATCAAGTTCCAATTGTTGAGAGCATGAGCGCCTTTAATTTAATATGTACTTTAAAAAAATGTAGTTGGTGCGTTATAAGCCAAGGCTCCAATTATATTGAAACGGGCCCGAAACGGGCAGCGAAATGTTACCGGAAACGGCAGCACCGAGACGGGCGCTCGAACTTGGCGCATGCGTGGACCACTAGGGCACACAAGTCTACCAAGGCTCGTCGCTCTCGGACACATATTCGGACACATACGTGTGTTATTATGCTCCCATTATAGGGTACTGGGCCCAAAAACGGGCCGAATAGCGAACCTTCAGCGACACTTTCACCGGAAACAGCGGTACCGCGACGGGCGCTCGAAATTGGCGCATGCGTGACCCACTGGGGCACATATGTCTGCCAAGTTTCGTTGCTCGCGAACACATACATGGTTTGATACATGCGACATAAGACTCCAATTATAGGGTAACGTAGCCAATATGGGCCCTTTAAGCGTACCTTCATCGACACTTTCACCAGAAACGGCGGCACCCAGACAGACGCTCGAACCTGGCGCATGCGTGGTCCACTTGGGCACACAAGTCTGCCAAGTTTCGTCGCTCTCGGACACATAATCGGTGTGATAAGTGCTACATGAGGCTCCTATCATATGGAAACGTAGCAAGTAGGGGCCCGTAAGCGTACTTTCATTGACACTTTCACCGGAAACGGCGGCACCGAGACGGTCGCTCGAACTTGGCGCATGCGTGGCCCACTGGGACACATATCTGTGCTTAGTTTCGTTGCTCTCGGACACAGACATATCATCACGTGATCAAAACAAAATTGACGTTCGAATTTTGAGCTCTGATAAATATTGGTAAAAACGTGTGTATAATGGATTAAATTGACATAAAAAAAATGGATACAAAGTGCAGAAAGTGTAATATTATGGAATATACATCATGAAAAGGAATCATAGTAACTGAAGAGGCAGAAGTGGAAGTGAATCTGATTTGAATTTGAACCCATAAAAGCAGACAAAGCAGACAAAGACAAGAGGCCCGTCAGGGGCGAAAACCTCGGATTTACATGATGTAAGTGATCGTGTTGGCAACTCTTTTGCAGTATTATATGAGAGTGACGCGGGTGAAATCTCTATAGAAACTTTTATTAACACGTGCAATGTACAGACTTGTGTAAATGTAGAAAATATCGCATTTTCTGATATGAAAGGAAATAAGAAGTCACCTAAAACTAGTCAAGCTATGGCGTCACATGAACCATCGCCCACCACTCGTGTATCGGGCACTGAGAGTAATAGCCATATGTGGAACGGTTCTGATAGTGGTAAACTGAAAATTATTATGGAAACTGTCGTTGACATAAAAAAGAACCAAGATTCCATGAGGAGATCGATTGACTCAAAGTTCGATAAACTACGCTCAGAAATGAAAGAGACAATTGATACACGAATACGGGCCTTACGGGACGAATTATCGGTGGATATGGCGCGGGATAGTTCCCGCCTTGATCAGGTCGTGACTACTATTCAGTCTTTACAATTACGCATGGATACACTTGAGAACACGACGGATCAACGTAACGGTACATCCATGTCACATGATACCGATTACGGTCAACGAAAAAATACCAATACATTGAATGACCCGAATCTAACGATTACAGCCAGTGGGATACTGTACAATGAAGGTGAAAATCTGTTAACAATAGCACAAGATCTTATTGAGGCAATGGGCGCTGATGTCTCCAATAATGTATTGGTCACAGGAGCTATAAGACTGCCAACCAGATTCACGAATCGTCCCGCTCTAGTAAAGATCGCCTTCCAGAACTTAGATGAAAAAATCTTAGTCTTAAGAAACAAAATGGTACTGAAAGACCTCGAGGCGTATAAAAACATTTACTTGAAAAGCTGCAAGTCTCACATTGAAAGACTCGTAGAAATGAACGCGAAAGCAGTGCTTCGCCAGCTTCCGCAAGGGAAAGAGTTCCGAGTTAATGCGAGCGGCCGTATCATTCAGCGTGCACGACACCAGGATAACATGGACACAGCACATAGTTCAGATTAGGAAGCTTCCCGGTCTTACAGGTCAATTAAAGTGTCTCACTTAAATATTTGTGGCTGGACACGTGAAAACTGTAAACTCAGAGAACAAATTATTATCGCACTTGATTCGGATATTATTTCGCTGTCAGAAACTCATTTAGGCGAACAAAATGTGATAGATATAAACGGATATACTTGGTTTGGTTTCAACAGAGTTAACATTCATAGAAATGCACCGAAACCGTCAGGGGGCGTTGGCCTTTTGGTTAAAAACTGGATTATTACGGAATACGATATAAACGTTGTGGATAAATCTTACGATGGAATATTAGTCGTGCAATTTACACATAAACAAAATAACTATGATTTCACAGTGTTTTCATGTTACCTACCTCCAGAAAACTCGACTCGTGGTCGCGACGCCCAAGGCTTCTTTTCCCATTTGCTGGCCCAAATCTATATTAACAGTGAAAGTGACACAATTATCATTGCGGCCGATTTTAATTCGAGAATTGGGTCGTTATCGGATATATTAAGTGAAACCGATTGTATCCCTCAAAGAAATGTGCTTGACAAAACTATAAATCAACATGGACATGCATTTATTGAATTTTTAAATGATACACGGTTCTGTGTCATCAATGGAAGATTTGATACAAGCAAGGAAAATTACACATCAGTTTCTCGCAAGGGACGAGCTACAGTGGATTATTTGTGCATTCCGCAAGACAATTTTCACCTATTTAAGACCTTTGAAGTAGTCACGGTACAGTCTATTGTTGACGCGCATTGACTTTACGGATTACTGGGCGAAAGATCACGGTTGCCAGACCATAACATACTTATCACGGAATTTAACATACTGAGTGGTGAATATGTAGGCCAAACTAACGACAAACATGAACGGATTAACGGTCTCCGCTTTAATCTGCAACGGATTCCCGTCGACTTCATGACAAGTGAGTTATCACGTCTGGCGTTGCTAGATATCATCTCAAGTATTGAAAGGTGCAGAGAAACGCAAGATCAGGTGGATTTTATTTACGAGAATCTATGCTCATGTATCAGTACTGAAATGAACAACTCTGTTCTGAAATTCTGTGATTCGAAACACGTTAGGAAAAGATATAAACACAAAAAGCCTTTTTGGAATGAACGCCTGTCAGAACTATGGAGTGACTTATGTGCCAAAGAAAAACTTTATACCAAGTGCAATGGGGCTCGTTCGATTAAAATTGCGAAGAGAAGGGAGTATATAACCGCGAGAAATCTGTTTGACAAGGAACTGAGAACAGCGGAACGGCAGTACCGCGAAGCAATTGCCCTCGACATTGAAGGCATGTCCACAAACAATCCAAGAGTCTTTTGGAATAAAATAAATAAACTTGGGCCAAGGAAAAATAAAGATATTCCCATTGAAATAATAGACAGTAACGGGCGTGTATGTCGGGATGAAGGTTCGGTGTTCGAGCGCTGGAGGTCGGATTTTGCGAACTTATACCAAACCACCGATAATAGTGAATTCGACGAAGAATTTTTCGATCGTAACAAAGTGCATAAACAGTTACTGGAACTAAATCTGTTAGATCCGTTATATACACAAAATGAACAGTTAAACTGTAACATAACAATAGATGAAATTACAAACATCGTTATGGCGGCAAAGACAAGGTCAGCTTGTGGAATCGATCAGATACCCTACGATGTTCTGAAATTCCCTGAAATTATTGTTGTGCTACAGCAACTCTTCCAATTAATCATGGATACCAGCATTATACCTACTGTGTGGCGGAAATCTATTATATGTCCAATCTTAAAAGACTCGACCACTGATGCTCGTCTACCAATGAACTATAGAGGTGTAAGCTTATTGTCCTGTGTCAGTAAACGATACAGTTCCCGTATTAATAAGAGGCTCACACATTATCTAGACGATAACAATATTCTTGCCGAAGAGCAAAACGGATTCAGAAGCGGCCGCTCATGCGAGGATCACGTGTTCACATTAGACAGTATTGTAAGGGACAATAACTCTGTATTCTCTGCATTAATAGACCTGCGCAAATGTTTTGATTTTATCGACCGAGAAATGCTTATGTATAAACTTTTGCTAAACGGAGTTGACGGAAAACTTTATAACTCTATAAAAAGTATATATAGTCAAACAGTATCGTGCGTGCGGGTTAATGGTCGTTTAACAGAGTGGTTCCAGTGTGACAAGGGCGTGAAACAGGGAGACAACTTATCGCCGACGCTATTCTCTGTCTTCGTCAATGACCTAGTTGCGGAAATCAACAACCTTGACCTCGGGGTCATGATCAATGAAACTTCAGTATCCATGTTACTATACGCCGATGATATAGTCCTTATCGCCAGATCGGAGGCCGATCTTCAGATTATGCTTAACCAAATGCATGACTGGTGTAAACGATGGAGGGTACTCATCAATACAGAAAAATCGTGCATTTTAGAAAGGGGCGCACACAACGAACAGATACCGAATTTAAAATTGGATTAAATGTGCTTGAAATTGTAGACAAATATAAGTATCTGGGCGTAGTAATGCACGAAAAGCTCTCGGGTCTATTATAAATAAAATTCATAATATGAAGCAAGCTGGACTTAAAACCTATGAAAAGCTATACAATTATTGTGTGATACCTATATCGGATTACTGTGCATCCATTTGGGGATTTAAACACTTTCAATCAGCAGAAAATGTTCACCACCGAGCAATACGGTACTTTTTAGGTGTACAAAGATTTACGCCTATATTAGCGCTACTGGGTGAAATTGGATGGTTACCGAGCACTTACTGGCTGCAATGATCAGGTTTTGGAACAGACTTGTAAAACTTGACGAAAATAGATTTACCAAACGAGCATTTGATAGGGACTACAGTTCATCAAATAACAATAACTGGTGCAGTGATTTTAAGACGGTAGTGGCTAGTCTTAACCGTACGGATTATTATAACCGTAAACGTCCCATTCCAATGGATTTAGCTAAAGAAAACATGACTCAGTTTTACTCAATAATTTGGTCTAGAGACTATGAACATGTTTCAAAGTTAAGAACATATAGAACCTTCAAAACTGAATTTGTTTGTGAAGAATACCTTACACTGAACTTAAAAAGAAATGAACGCGCTTTATTTGCACAATTCAGAACCGGAATTCTTCCACTTAGGGTCGAGACCGGAAGGTATGTGGGCGAACCCCCCGAGCAAAGACGGTGTAGGTTGTGTCATAGTGGACTGGTCGAAGATGAAACTCATTTTCTTGTTGAATGTGCTCTTTATGAAAACACAAGATCAGTTATATTTGGGAATATTTTGATCTCTGAAGAATATACTACATGTCAATCAAATAAAGATAAATTAATTGTGTTGGTTAAGCGTCATCCAAGAAAGTGTGCGAAATTTGTTGTTAATGCGTTTTATATCAGAAGCAGTATGTTATATTTGTAAAAATATACGTTGTATGCAGTTGTGTCATTTTAAACTTTAAAATAATATAATATTGTAAATGAACTTTTAAGTACCATCTACGTATTACATATTTTTCAGAAATATGCCTTCTTAATTGGATAATTTTAGTACTACTGAAATTATTCTTATATTGATCTAACTTGGATAAACCTGAATTTATTATTTCTAATTTATTCATTGAACTCAGCATGTTGCTCAAATATTTTATTGTCCATTTGTATAATAATGATCACGTTATATGTTACACTGCCGTTAAGGTGACTTATATGCCTATTAGGCCGGGTGTTCTTTTATGAATTGTATATATGTCTGTCAACACCTTGTACGTAAACACATGTCACTATAATACGAGATTATCTTATCTTATCTACTCGGTGGGATTAGTGCGACATAAGGCTCCTATTATAGTGTAACGTAGACAATACGGGCCCGTTAGCGTACTCATCGACACTTTCAACGGAAACGGCGGCACACAGACGAGCACCCAGACGAGCGCTCGAACTTTCCCCAGTTGGCACACAAGTCTGCCAACTTTTGTCGCTCTCGGGCATTTACTCGGTCTGATAAGTACGACATAAGGAGCAATAAATGTTTGAATGAAGCACAATAAAAAGTGTGAGAGAAATAATCCATAGTAATTCCCTGTATCGTTTTAAAAAAAAGACGAACATGCCACAACGGAATCTTACACATTGCACTACAAATATTAGATTTATCTGACAACAATGACGTTCATTACGTCTTATACACTTATGACGTCACCGGAAACGCAAACTATTGACGTTAGCGTCAAGGACACGCCGATCAGTCGCAAACGAAGTATTGAGCAAGGAAGACGTTAAAAAGTCGCAATGAAATATTTATTTGAAATTAAAAATCTCTTAGAAGAGCCGACAATAAGACTTCTGCAACTTCGAGATCTGCAAGCGAAATATGCGCAGGAAGCGAGGGAGAAAATCTATCACGAAATCAAAATACAGAAAAATCGAGGCATCACTATTAATAAATATGTTGCCGGATTGGGCTTTTATAATTACTACACTTTGTGCAGATCGGAATTGGAGCGTTATTAAAAAACCGGTATATTATTACATATTTCGTTTTAGCTCAGTGGTATATTATATTATATGTGCTGTCTCTGATAAGCCTGCACAGTCTACACAGGCTTCACATTGAAGACACTTTCAGTTTGTTTGAAGCGAAAATCCAGTTTAATTGGAAAGTGTCATCCCTGATTAGCCTGTGTGGACTGCAATTTTGTGCAGGCTAATGACTTAAACCCCATTTTCCCAGAGCAAGTCTCAATGCGATGAAATATCAATTTTAATTCACTTGTGATCATAATATATATATATATATATATATATATATATATATATATATATATATATATATATATATATATATATATATATATATATATATATATATATATATATATATATATATATATATATATATATATATATATATATATATATATATATATATATATATATTCACTCGTGGCCTCGCCACTCGTGAATATATTATTTTCTATGATCTCTTGTGAAATAAAATCCATATTCCATTGAATCCAACAAATATCCTCTATATAAAGTCTTATTTACACAATAAAATAACATTTATTTTAGCTGAATGAACAAAACTCAGGTTACACTTGTTACCATTTTCATATGTTAAAAATTAATGAAAATAAATATAATCCCAGAATGTTATAACTCAGAGAAATTCATTTCATACAAAAGTCCACTGAATATTATAGCAAAACTAAGCTGTGTTCATCCTTTTCATAAACAATGTTGTTGTTTTTTCAAGTCAATAAAGAAAAACAAGTATAAACAAATCGTGCTTTGTAATTTCAATGAACCGAACTAAAAAACCAAATCATAACAATGAAATCAAATCATAACAATGAAAGTTCAAAAGACAATAAAACTGTTGAAAATCAGTAGACTCTAAAATTTACATTCAGGAAACTGTACACCATTGAAAAGCTATGGGCAGTTCTTTTCTGCTTGTGTTTTAAATTGAAAACAACAATAGAAATACATGCTTTCAACATGGTATGAATTTATTTTAGGGGTATTTTATTTCATTAGGTGACTGTTTGGATGAACTAGTCCGGTTCGTTTGATTGTATTTCCAAAATCAATGTTTGAAAAGTAAAAGATATTATTTGTAACCAGTAAATAACTTTCTAATTCTGCAACTAGACTTTAAGAAAAATTACTTTTTTATTTAAAGCGGGTATATACGATCTTGTCAAATATTTATTTATTAATATAAAATGTGTAAAAATTTATTATACATATATTTCAATATGAACTAAAATAAAAGTTAAGAAGAACATGTGTCGAAAAATGCTAAATAAGCCAGATATTTAATTCTGAAATCGAAAAAGGCTGTACAGCCGAATTCGCCAGCATGTATATCATGCATGTACGATGTGAATCTAAATTTAGTTTAACGGTTCATTTGAAATTCCTGCAGCGATATCGATTCATACGACACACAAACACTTACTAAAAAGACGAATGCATCGGTTATTGTAGGAAAATAATTACGAATTATCTTCGTCACAATCGGCTCAGGGCCCTAATTTGTATTTGCTGTATTTTATGAAATTCGTCTTAAATGTATCATTTTTCTTGCATATTGTGTGTTATTATAACATATTTGTATCAATATTTAACAATTCAGCACATATAAAAATCGTATATACCCGCTTTAATATCATAGACTAGTATTAGAAACACACTTACCTAACTTAACAAACTGAATTAAGTTTGAAATGGAATTTTTAACGACCACAGACACCCTGGGAATTTATTACATAGTAATAACGGTACTTAATATTTAAGATTCCTGTGTATATGAGAATAAATTTCCATAACTGTACATTTTGGGTACATAATTTTACAACATAATTTTTATTTAGAAATTTTAGACAATAACTTTAGACATATTTTAATGTATTAGGTAATGAGCACATTAACATTTGCCGTCATACTGCAGTATTTTTCCATCTCAACCTAATTTCACACAAGAATATGCTTTTCAGGTCAGTGGGGACAGTTCAATCTTATCTCTCATTATAATATAAAGGATATTTGTTGGATCCGGTGGCGCAGCCACGAGTGAAAATATATATTTTCTATGATCACGAGTGAATTAAAATCGATAATCAACCGAATCCAACAAATTTTCTTTTTATTTAATGCATTTTTCACAGTTAATATACATTGTTCAAGAGTTTTACTAAAGAATTTTGCTGGGATAATGACGTCATTTCGTCAAAAAATGACGTCATTTTACTGTAAACAATGAAAATTATCGATAATTCTCACTGATAATTTTCACTGTTTGAAACAGTGAAATTATCAGTTTTAATTCACTGATATTTCTCTATAAACCACCGCAAAGCATTATATAAATAATTTTAATTGTTATTTAAAGGCACAAAAGTTTGAATATTTCTTATTTATACTTATAATAATTATAATGTTATTGAGCTGTGCCGATCAAAAATGGGTCTTATGCAATATGCAGCCAATGTATCTCCAGACCAACTTACGCAATTGACCACTCGCCAGCTGTCAATCAAACTCACGTAATAATCAATCAGATTTTGTTTATTGCGGACACATGGTCCGACAAACAAAGACTGCAGAGTAATGGAATAAGCGTTTTATGAAAACACAACTTAGTGGGCGTATTTGGCGACTGATCAATTGCAACACTGTCTGCTATTAAGACAGGCAAGGCTTTCTTGTCTCATTAGCATCCCCTGACCATTATTACTGTGCATATCGCAAAAGACCCATTTTTGCATATTGCATGTTGGTATGATGCAGGTCTTATCTGTCAATCAATTGCTATTATAAGTGTGATCCCTTTTTTAATAGTGAGTCTTTGAAAGAACTTGATAAAACTAGAGATTTGTCACAGATGTGACGAATACCCCAACATGAAGAGCCGATGAAAAGTACTTGAAATAGGGAACACCATGCTGAATTTATTAAAAGCAGTAATTTACCCCGGGAACTAGTTTTTGGCCAAGCATGGCCCATGTTCGAACATGGCTTAGAGATCATCTAGATTAAACTTCTTACCAAGTTTGGTGAAGAGCAGATGATAGTACTTAAAATTGAGAGCAGATATCATGCTGAATGTGTAAAAGGCATGAAGTGACTCCTTGACCTAGTTTTTTGCCCGGCATGGCCCATGTTCGAATATGGCCTAGAGATCATCTATATAAAATTTCTGACCAAGTTTGGTGAAGATCAGAAGTAAACTACTTCAATTAGAGAGCGGGCACCATGCTCAATGTTTAAAATGCACTAAGTGACCTGGTTTATGACCCAGCAAGGCCCATGTTCAAATTTGGCCTAGAGATCAGCTAGATAAAACTTCTGACCAAGTTTGGTGAAAATTGGATAAAGCTACTTGAATACGAGAGCGGAAACCATGCTGAATGTTTAAAACGCACTAAGTGATCCCATGACCTAGTTTTTGATCTGGCATGACCCATATTCAAACTTGACCTAGACATTTTCTAGATACAACTTCTGACAAAGTTTGGTGAAGATCGGATGAAAACAACTTTAATTAGAGAACGGACACTTCATACGGACCAACCGACCTACCAACAGACAGACAGACAAGTTCACTCTCATATACCCCCCTAAACTTCGTTTGTGCGGTACATGTATAATTATTATGTTCACTCCATTGCTCATCAACCATCACATGATACTAACATGGTCTCCCATGATTTAGCAATGGTCAAAACAATAAGTACTGGATACAACTATATCACACACTTAAAAGTTTTGCAAAAAATATTAATTAGTCTCCCCCAATCAAGCCTTAATAAAATCGATCACATTTAAGTGCATAGTATTCATAATACAAACATTTCTTACCCATAGTAAAGTGCTGCAGGGTGTTTTCCTTTATACTCTCCAGCGCCTCATATCCCCAGCGACGGTCAAACTCGCGTTTACCCTCGTCCAATCGAATGACAGGAAGTCGAACAAGGCCTGGCAAATCCTCAAAATTCTAGAGAACAGGAGAATATTACAGTGTTTTACATGAGCCATTGAATGGCAAAATCTATCATGAGTAAAAGATCATTATTTAATTTGAACAGCGCTCTTGGGGAACTGGGCTCAATGCATGCGCATCTCATTCCAGATTATGCTGCACAGACCACAGGAGGGAAGCCCATATTTATTCATTTTTTTATATATGCTTTAATAGTCCATAATAGTGTCTTTTATAGCATATATAAAAAAAGTATAAAAAAAAAAATAAATAAATATGGGCTTCCCTCCTGTGGCGCAAACTGAACAGGCTAATCTGTGACAACACCATCTGCCTAGACATGATTTTCCTTTAAAAGATTCTTCCTTTTAACAAAACCTTTCATAACAGCTGAAAGTGTCGTCCCAGATTGGCCTGTGTAGACTGGCTAGTCTGCGATTATACTTTACGCACTTACATTAAGCTCAGTTTTCCCAGAGTGTATTTCATTTATATTTTTCATAATGAAATTTAGAAAGTGTATATATTATTATTAGAATAGGGTTTAACAAAAGTATGTTATTTTGTCTTCATTTATGTTATTATGAAAACAACATGTATGCTCAAATTAAACAAAAAAGATGTTTTATTATAAGGAAAAATGCCCCGCCCCTTGGCAGCCATGTTTTTCAAGCAAACGTAACTATTTTCGAACTTTTCCAAGATATCATTGAGACCAATTTCGACCAAATTTCATGAAGATTGGACAATAAATGTGGCCTCTTGAGAGTTAACAAGGCAAATGTTGACGCTGCACAATGGACAACGGACGACGGACAAAAGGCGATCATAAAAGCTCACCATGACCATGTTGTGCTCAGGTGAGCTAAAAAGAGGAGTGAATGTCACATCTATGCCACTGTAGTATTCAGATATTCCAATAATATTCATTTAATACCCAGGCGAAATGAAGGCCATATGACCATGGTATACCATGGTTTACCATGGCTAAACCATGGTTTACCATGGCAGACCACATTTTGTTAAATGGCATCACAGTCTTTGGCCATGGTCATTATGACCAAGGTTGACCATGGTAAAATACCATGGTCGACCATGGTATAATACCATGGTTGACCATGGCCAAAAACCATGGTCAAAGACCGTGGTGCCATTTAACAAAACGTGGTTGCCATGGTCATATGACCATGGTCTACCATGATCATAAGACCATGGTCTACCATGGTAGATCATAGTCATATCATCATATGGCCATCCTTTTGTAAAACGGCACTACGGTCTTAAGTGGTCATGTTGACGGAAAAAGGCTGACGATAACTGCTGAAATTTCTCCAGGAATTTCCTGGACAATTCCAGGAAAAGGGTCAGGCTTGATAGTTCTTTTTTTATACCAAAACTATAAATAAAAGACAGTTTTTCTTTGATAATTAACTTTTTGGCATTGAACACTTGTGTGGAAAGGCTCATTCGCTATATACCAGTAACCCATAATTCATTTCGGCATAACCGACTGATGACTTCCGGTTAAACGTATACATTTATTCTTCTTTCGCAATAATGAAAATAATCAACTTTGGTGAATACAGTATGTATCAAAATGTTTTTTTGTCAGATAATGTAGGATATGTTACCTAAAGTATGTTGAATTTGGTGTATTTGCACTCAAGTAATTGTCTTTCGATGGGTTTTTAGCCGAATTTGATTTTGTAGTGGTACAGTAGTGGGTGGGGGTGAAATAACACATTTTCATAATTCGTTTAAATTTTCAGGACAACGATTGATGCACAAATGTTTTGTTTCAGAATCCATTTTGGCATCCTTCAAATATGCCAAATTGTCATGGACGAATAGCATGATGGTCCTGTTAACCAAGACTTTGTGTGTGCCTGAAAGTTATAAATGTCCAAGGCAAGTGTATACTTAAACAAAATCCAGCAATTTATCTGAACACCTTATTATAAGATTCTAAAACGTATACCTCTATACTGATAATATATAAAATTAACCAAATACTACATGTTGGAATACTGAATTAAGTGTGCATTGTTCAAAATAATTTATTTTGAACTGAACCAGGGACATCTGTTGTATATGTCCCTGACTGAACATAGGTATAAATATACCAACCTGTTGAAGTTGTATCTATTTTCTTTTTTAACAAACATATTTTATGTTTAAATATAATATTTACTTCATATTCACTTACCCGGTATTGTACATTTTTAAATATCATAAATCATATTTTTGCTTTGTTATTTGTACACAATTTTTGTAAACGACAAAAAAGTAAGAGCACTCCAGTTAAAATGTGATATTCTTTTGTTGTTTTCAGACTTGACAAGGATAAGTCGAACGATTTGTTACTGGCTATAAGGTTCGAAGCTTTATAAGAAGTACACGAACACCATCAAGGTGCCGTTATGCAGCCAGTCAAATATTACAGCGGCAGTGACAGACAGGGACTCTGGTGTTAATGGATAAAATTTATCTCAAAGAACTATATAAACAAACCATTTTATATTTATTTTTGCATAATCAAAACAAAGTGTATGTATTTACATAAGTGTAAACATGTATTTATGTTTTTTGCTTCTTTGTTATTACTGTTATTGATGAGATACATATGCAATCTGCAAGATCTTATTACAACTGCACCAAGTTATAAACATGACATGTTGTTCGATTTGTTGAATTGTCTTGATGTTATTTTTTTATTCAATCTTTACTTTGATTATTTTTTTTCACTGCAATACTTGAACGATCATGTAATTCCACATAACAGTTATGTAGTTTGTCAAGGCTGGTCCATTAAAAAGAGTTAAAAGAACATTACTCCGTGACTATTTTTAACATTTTCTATTTCTGTAAACTGTTCATTTTATATCAAGATATCACTTCAAGTCTGCTTTCAGATACTTTCATCTCCTCCCTGAAAAGAAAAAAAAAATAGATAGTAAATTACATGCAGTAAAAATATTTGAATAATATTTATAAGTAAATATACATAACACACACCACATTAATACTGACAACCAAATAAATCATTGTTTTTAATTGAAAGTTCATGTACATAGTTACAACCATAAAATTATTTGATGAAAATTGAGCAAAATAAATCATTTTGAATTTGAATGACTTTAATACCATGTCTGGTTTCAAATGGTTTTGCTTGTAGCACAGATAATTTGCATGATCACATATATATATTAAAATAGAATTTGTTAGAAAATATATGATAATGATATAGATGAACATGTGTATACAAACAAATAGAGAATATGAGCAAGTACCTCAAACTAAATATGCTGAGCAGCCTCGCGAACTAAGCTTTGGAAGGAAAGGCGCAGTCATTCTAAGCTTGCATATCACATCATATAAAATTATGTCCAGCAAAAGATGTTTTCTAGGCTACGCATCTCTTCGAAGTAAATGTAAATTCGCTGTTCTATGTTGTGGTGCGCAAGAGAATGTCTGTCTGTATGTTAAATCTTCTTAGGTGTAATAGTAGTTTGCACACAACCATGGTCCATGTGGCATCCAATATCTTAAAATAGACAATATATTATATAAATAAAAATGAAGTATTATAGTTTAGTCATATGAATTTTAATATTTGGTATTATAATTTTACTACACAAGTGTCCTTATGTAAATAGAAATAACATGTTAAGCTGCACAGTGACAATTACATTTTATTTCCAGTAGCTACATGTCAACTGTTTACTGTTGTTTACCTTACAATATATTATAACCAAGAAAGTAAAATGTAATAATAAAAAATCATCAGATACGTATTAATGAATTGTTTTACAGCCGTATTGCTATAGTGGTTATAGTGGTTAAATTCTCCATAGTTCAATTTTTCATAAAACAACATTAATATACTTTACCCCACCCAGCATAAACATTGATTATTGTGTATTCAAAAAAGTTATTTATACGGCTAAAAACACATCCAAGTCAATACTATACATATTAAAAATAGTTATAAAACACATCCAACTTTTATTTCCAATATTATTTTAAATGATAATTGATAAATGATTAAATGATAATTGATTTTCTTACCTAAAACGATGGATTGACAATTTGCTTGTACAACGGCAGTAACGGAATATCCGAATTACGTTGAAACCGGAAGTCATCAGTCTACAACGGCATTATGGTCTATTGGAAAGTTGAGAATTTTCCTAACGGGATGTGTCCAGGGCCATTGAATTACTGATAGAACTTAAAGATAAAATTCAACATTGCAATAAAATCATTAGAATCGCTGACACTTCATCGGCAGATTCCATTTTAAGAAAGTCTGTCACATCGCTGTTTTTCTCGATATGTAAGAGCAGAATAGATTAATTGTAAATGTTTTAGATAGTATTTTGTGAAAGAATATATCAGTTAAATATGAAAAATGTCAATCTTTCCGATCAAGTGGTTGATTTGGGCTAATAACTGCATTTAAAAGCTGTTTTGGACCGGACTTTGTTAACTGTCAACTTTTCGGAAATTTCTGGTTGACTTTCCTAATGTGGTTGGTCCATAACTATAAAGTCGCGCCAGTCAAAAATAATAAAAAGCGATATTTAAAGTTATGGTTGCCAGAACTACTGATTCTGTTGATGACAAAAACATTCATAAAGCAGAGGAAAGAGTGATACAATGTAGCAAAAATGTGAAACATAAGTTAACACAGTGCCAAAGAAGTTAAAATGGAACCAATGGCTGATCATTTTAGCCGGTAATTTATTAAAGACTTAAATTTCCAAATATAACATATAAAGGATTTAGTTATTTTACGTACATACAAACATATCATACAAATATTGATTGCGCCTTATTATATAATAATTCTAAATTGTTAAACTATCTCACAAATAACTGATTGCGTCGGTTCTTAATTGAAAATAATTTGTTTGCCGGCGTTTGTTTTACAGTGTTGCTAGTGTGAAACACTGAAACATTTTCGTTATTTCTTGTCAAATATTATGTTCGACAATTATTATAATGTAATTGATACAAATAGAACATTTTTTCACAGAAATCATACTTATATATCTCTTTTTTTCTTCCTTGTCAATTTTAATGTTTCACAATTATTAGAAACTATTTGATAATTATTATGTTTTACTATTATGTTTGATTATTCAACATGCATATCTTCAAATAAATACAATATTGAACAAAGTTCTTTGTTACAAAATGGGGCCGTTTTGACCAACTTAAAAACTGTCTTTGGGGTTGTTTTGACCAAAGTGGGGCCGTTTTGACTATTTTTGACTGGGGCCGTTTTGACTGGGGCCGTTTTGACTAGCTCCCACATAACTTTGTGCCTTCATTCAGCTGGCTTCTGTTTCAACTTCCTGTGCACACAATATTCTTCCTTTGTAAAAAAACAGCAATGCAACCCAGGCGAAACGACCATGGTAGCCAATGGTCACCATGGTTTTTGATGGTTGATCATGGTATTTGATTGTCGTTTACATAAAATATGCAATCATAATAATATGACTATAGGTGCTACCTAATTTACGGGCAAAAGCTTTTAAAAAATATTTTTGATAACCATGTATTTTTAATAAATATATGGACATGATTGTGTTCAAAATATTATAATTGTTGCAATAATTAATTAATGCATCCAAAAAAATCAATCTTAAAACGAGTTACATGTTCCAAGCTTAAAGATCTAGCATCTTATTTTTTTTTGTTTTCTAGCCACAGGAATGTATAGCTGGTTCGGTGTTTGTGGTATAGTGGATGGGGTGTCTGCTAACTGACTTAGTCACTGGGAGGTCTCTGTATAGATCCCTTAAGTGGGAGCATTCTTTAGATAACCCTAAAGACATACTATGGCGTACCATTTGGGTTGAAAGTCAAGAAGACCTACAAGTTAAAAAGAGAAATGTACGACGAAGTACAATAATTGTACGTCGACATAAATATAAAATACACTTCGAAGTATATATTTGTACGTCAAAGTACAATTTGTACTTCGACATACATGTTTGTACTTCTACGTACATATTTTCTAAACAGCCAATCAAAACACTAGTCTATTGAGCCGCTTTTCCTTCAGATTTATTCATAATAAATGTTTAAAATCTCTTTTTAATTGAGGACAAAATGAATAAAAATATCAGAATGGCAAAAAAACAACACATAGAAGTTTCAAGTATTTAATGCAGTGAAATAGATTAAATACAAATTTAAAGAAGATTCAATTGTTACCTTTTTTAAATTAAAATTATTCAGCATATTGTGAGTATTTATTGATCATGCGGGGCGGAGTATCACGACCGTCCAGCGCATTACTGTGTAGGAAATTCCCAACGGTAACCAAACAGTTACCAAGCATTAACGGGAAAAATAATGTATAATAACCTCCCCGTTGGTCGTATTTTGTGATAACCATAACTTGCATAAGTCAGAGGTGAATTCCGCCACGCCAGGTCAATAAATACGCACAATATCTATGAGTTAGCGGTCGATAGTCGCATAATTTGGTATAAATAATAATAATAATAATGTTTAATAAATATGCACAATATCTATGAGTAAGCGGTCGATATAATTCGGTATAAATAATAATAATATTGTTCAATGTCAAATATCTCTAAAAGCAACAGATGTAAGGTGTCTTCTGATTGGCTAACACTCAAGGGTCGGTGAAAATTGTACGTCGAAGTACATTTCTCGTTCTACCTAGTAGGTCTTGTAGACTTTCGACGTCATGGTACGTCATATAGACACTAAGTACTGGTCCTACCCAGGAAACAGTTTGTTTCATCAAATGTCTCAATTCAACTTGACAGCTTGCTAAAGAAGTTGCATTTAGCATACAGTACACTGATTTAACATAATCAAAATCATGTGATGTGTCAAATCAATTTTGATTGACAAATTTGACAGGACTTTTTTTATTCCAATAAGTTTTAGACTGTCAAATAACACACACTACGTATTGAAAGTCATACATGGAGCTTTCGTCTGTATATCACTGACTTCATCAGAAGAATGATTTCTACTGTTGGGAAACGTTAACACCACTAATTGTCTTCTTATTTATTATCAATGTATAATTATGTGTAACAGCATAACAACATACTTGTTCCGCAATTAAAATATTTAATAAATACAGGTATCTTGCATGTTTCTAATTTTCTTTCGCAAACTATTGTTGAAAGGTTTAAATTTTGTCGCTACTAAAAAACTAGCCATTTTGTAGCAATTCTAAAATCACAGTCTAAACTGCATACACTTAGCTCTATAGTTACAATTTGAATGCATATATTAGAATGCATCATTTTATATCATCCATATTTTTTTATTTAAACATTCAAATAACACATAACACAGTGCATACTAGTATATAAATTGGTATGTGGTATTGTGTGGAGATACAAAACACTTCACATCATTTATTTGCACATAAAATAATAGTTACAAAATAAGTTATACGAAAACACTGTCATCAACCTACAGTACAAGAATATTTACGTACTAGTATATGAAATTACAAAGTGGTGTTATTGTATTACCCTTTACAAAATTAACATTGCTGGTTTTGTACTAGCCATAAAACATTTATCATGGATTAACAAGTAACAACCAATTTATTAATTACACAATAGAACGGAAATCATATTAATTGCATTATGCATTTACTAAACAAGCTATTTGCTACTGTTTAGAATTACACTATCTTACTAAAAATTATCACAGGTACTTAGTGCTTTTACATACTTGTGGTAAGTTTTGTATTACTAGTTTGACATTTATTGGTAGACACTAGTCGATATACAGACAAAATTTGCATGGGAACTTTCATATTTTTTTCAGCACAATTGCCTTCAAATTGTTAATCTAATAACCCTTTGACATTGTTTGCACATCTGATCTTATAATACCATAGCTGATTTTTGTTTATAGATAGACATATATAGACTTTTGAAAGTTCTATAAAAGTTCACACATGTTCCATCCAAGTGAACCAACAGAACCAATAAAGATCACCGCAGATAATAACTGTGTGTATAGCTTGGAAATTTTGATAGTTCAGGAATCCCTTTTTTGTTGATTTCTGTAAACCAAAACTGTCAGTTTTGCTAGATAGAATGGCTTGTATGATGCCCAGTTTTTGCCTTCGCAGAACAGTTTCTAAAAGCGGAAAACCAACAAATATCTTAAAATTTGATAAATTGTTTTTGTTGATTTCGAAAATGGAAGATTTTTACGTAAGATTGTGGTACGAAAATCCAACGGTATCGGATTTTGTGGTTTAAGGCCTAAACTGATCATAGTGATATGTAACCTTTCGGGATATCGGTAAAGTGCGAGCAGACGATGTGTAAATACGTTAAAAATTAAAGCTAAAAGACTAAAAAGTTAGATCGGAATATCTTTAAATTTTGTGAATAAATGTGTTTCTGGTGGATAACAACGACAACTTACCAGAATATTGCTCATGATCACACGTAAAACTTCTTTCTGAAAGCGAATGGAAAATGCGTCACAAATTCTGACAAATAAACAGTAGGGTGTTGTTATTGAAATACCGCGAGAATACTGGAAGAATAGAGATGCCAACTATAATGTTTCAAACAAATAATTTTTTAACAAGCGTTTGTGATTTGTCAGGATAATAATAATAAGATATCGAAAAGATCAAAGCAAATACATTCGACAGAAATCTGAAATTCGGCAATATATTAAAGACGGGTTATGTTCACCTAAATTGTGTTTGGTAAAGACTGTCACTATATGTAGTGAACCAGTCTTTGGCTGAAGATGAGTATTCAGGGGAGATAATTGAGTAATGACTTCATTCTGGAACGGTTGCGAAGAAAAACAAATAATGCGAGAATATTTAGTGCAATTCGCTACACAAATATGATGTCATTGATATAATTTTTCCTGAAGTATGTATTTGCATGTGATTTAGCATATGTCAAAGTGTTTTTGATTTGTTCAAGGTCATAAATAGCATCGCAAAATATATGTCGCGTGGCAAATGTTTTTGAGACGCATCCCTATATGGTATTCATATGTAATTTTATGGTCTAAATTTCCATATGTATGAACGGTCAACGCCCGCTTCGCGGGCTTTTGCCCGTATTAATTGTTCTTGGAAGAATTAAAAGCACAGTTTAACTTTAAGGCCATCTTATTTCAAGAACAGTTTAAGATGATATCAAGAACACAAACATGTACAACAACTTACAATATTGCATATTTTATGTAAATGAACATTTAACATCATGGGAACACGATTATGAAAATAAAAGTAAATTTCCCGATCATGGTCCATGTTTTTATTTACCATGACCAACTATGGTCTGTCTTTTGTCACCATTGCCGGCCATGGTCCATGTTTTTTGTGTGACCATGTCCAACCATGGTCTGTCTTTTGTTTCCATTGCTGACCATGGTTAATCATGGTCACCATTGCCAACCATGGTGCATTTTTTTTGTGACCATGGCCAACCATGTTCCTGATCATGTTCTACCACGGTTTTTGATGGCTGACAATCAAATACCATGGTCAAGTTGTCACCATCAAAAACCATGATGACCATGGCCCACCATGGTCATCGTTTCGACTGGTTATGACGGTGATTGCAAATTGTTATTATATTCAGTTCTCATTACCATTTTCATCATACTTTCTATGCTTTCTGAACGTCAAAAAATGGCCATGTTGTTTTGTCTATTAAAGTTATCTCTATAAAATAAATAGGATGATAAAAAGGAAATACACATCTCGATCCGTGTGTTATGACACACTCTTTATAAATTTGAATGGCTTGTGTTGATTTAAAACTTGCGATTAATTTTGAAAAATGAGTTGCGTCTTAAATTATTCAATAGCGAACAACTCCAGCGCCTTCAGCGCATTGCTTTTTATGTGCCAATTACATAGTAAAAACATAAATTTGATAAGCCTCTTTTAACGATGCAATAGTGTAATGTGGGACAATTATAAGTTTACAACATTTTCAAAAGCACTTTGTAAGTTACCGGTACATAAGTTTTTTCAATTCTGAAACTGAGAATTTTAATAGGCTCTAATGATATTAAAACTGAGTAGAACATTTCACAGGACACTGTCTTTACCAATTTTATTGTTCATGTTCGATTATTTTTCAGAGCAAGCTGCATAAACAGAGCATCGGTCTGGGAAAACTGGGGTCGATGTACATGAACATTGGGAAAGATTTACACGATAGCATAGGGTTAAAGTACCAGAAATATGTTGTATAAAGAATAACCCATCTCTGTACTTGTACAAAGTACGTAGTTTGTTGAATATGTCTAAGCATACCTGTTTATATTTGAAAGTCGGGATATCTGAACACGTTTTATGTTATACAACAAGGTTAAAATATAACTCAAAACACAATGTGCAACTATATACATTTTTATTACTGTTAAGGAAAGTTAACTTATTATCTTAAGTCTGTAAGACGACGTCAAAGGTTGAGAATCCGGGGGTATTTAGGCAACGGCAAATAAATTCCTCAATGTCTTACAGACTTAAAATCAATCTTAACAACAATACCAAATATTCATCGCAAAAACGATAGAACACGACGTAGAAAACAAATAAGAAGTAAGATGAAAAATAAGGGCGCACTTGAATCCAACTCACCTTGCAACCTCTAAAAACATTTGTACATACAGTGTAAATGTTAATATTGCATTTAAGCAAAATGTCTGTTTATGCATGTCATAAAAACGTATGTGTGAATACCCATGTGTAAATACGCAAAGTGATCGAAAATAATAACATATTTTGGTAAGGGCGTACAAGCGGTGCTATAATCTCAATCCCGTCCGCGCGACTTGGCCCTGATGACGTGACCACTTAAGATTTCAATAAAAAATATTGATGGTAGTTTAATCTAATCTCGTTTGTCCCGCATCAACCGCTACTTTCTCATATTATATTTCTTTTTGATTACAAAATGTCTTGCGTATTATTTTGTAAATATGCAATGTAATAGTATGCATATTATACTGAAATAGGAAATACAATATTACATTTGCTCGCATTCTCCTACTTACGGTAATTGTTGCATGCGCTTACATGAGCTATGCAAATGTTACCATAATACGCTCTCGTTCCCAGAACATGATACAACTCACGACCTCTGCTGTAAAAAGAAGGAAAAACAAAGATTATATCTACAGTTGTTTTCCCTGGATCCATAAACAGACAAGTCCTCTTGGTATAAGTACACAAACACTGCCATCCTCTTTGATCATATTGTAAGTGTTCTAACACAACTAGTCTGACATGTACAGCTGCACGTACCCAAATCACACAACATACAAAAAGTGCAACATCTTTAGAAAGTACCAATGTGATTTTAATCAAAGACACAAGACATCGGATCAATAATTCTTGCTCTTCCCTAAATATTTTACGGCAAATTTTCGAGACAACCCGCCTTGAACAATCACTCATGGTTGAAAATACAAACCTGTTTTCAAATCAAAGTATTTTAAATCGTTTTTCGTTCTTCATCGACTTTTTGAAAATATACAAATTTAAAAAGCAACCGAAAGACAACAGTGGAATATGACACGTGTTTCTTAAACTTTTATGTGACATACCTTCATTTTATAAATTTAGTCAGCTTAGAATGTTCTTTAAGAAATTGAAAAGCTTTGGGGTTTTTAACGTTCAAAACGTTGATTTTATTAAAGCTAACTTGATTTAAATTGAAAATTTTACAAACAATTACATAAGGTTAGGAATTAGTATATTTTGACCGATATCTATGCGCAATGATATCAAAACAATCAACAATTGTTTACTTATATTTAGTGGCGTGTATCCTTTCACGTGAACACGATTGTTCGAAAACGAAACTGCAAAGGATTATAAACAAATTTTAATTCATGAGAACTTAGTAAGTACATAGACATGTATAGCAATAGAACTGCGTGTGTATATTCTATGTTATATGCTACGCTTATTATTTATAAATGATTTGATATATACGAAATTTTTAATGTATATTTACAATTTTTATTATTTGGGGGCGTTGTTTTTTAACATTCATCGTCTTATTATATTAAACTTTATTGTTACTTTTCCAAATATCGGGACCCTATCAATTGGGAAAAATCGCGTTGTTTTTAGTAACATTTTGCATGATAACAGTATGTTGTTTTTTTAGTTATATGGCTGCGTTAACTTACAATTAACTCAATGTACCATTATAACACATAAACAATACATGTATGTATTTTACAATGATTTTTACTGTTCGTTAAGACGGTATCATTTCACAACATATGTCCGTATTCATACTATTTAATGTATTTTTAATATTAGTTAGAGAAAAACAAGTTAGGGCCTCTGCGAAAATGTAAGGTATTTATACAGGAAATACTAAATAAGAGTTGCCTTTTTATGTTCTAGACATGTAAATACGGATCAGTAAATTTCTTAATTATAGATTATACAGATTTGAATTAGTTATTATATGCGTCATTCGATGTTTCTCATAAAAGATTACTGCTTGAAAGTTATATATTGTGCGTTTATTGAAATAAGCTCACACATTCGTAACATGGCAACTGTCAACTGCTTCCCTGATTGATATTAACACATATTTAATGTTTTGATAAAGTATAATTATACACGTTTATTTGCCTACTACAGAGGCTGTACTTTTTATCCACTACTTACCCATTCTGTACAGTTTGTTTTGAGCCATGGATCAAAGGAAGGGGCCAATAATGGACTAGATCGCTAAGGGAACAAAATCGTTACTCTCCTGTAAAAAACAAAAACAAATGAAAGCATGTCATTTCCTTGATAAAAGATTACCTGTCAAAGAATTCTAACAACACCAAATTTGCGTATGGTCGTTTTTTTTAAGTAATACATGGACCAGATCAGATGTAGTGCATCACTATAATTGAATAAGTTTGTGGAGCAACACTTGGCCATCAGAGCTTTATTTAATAACGGTAATTGTTTTTGATATTTTATCAAATACAACATATGCAAGCGATCTATATTTTATTTGTTATGCAACGTTTATTATTCGTTTCCAATGATTAATCAGACAAATACGTACTTAATTTATGCATGCTAGAGACTTTTATCCAGTATTGATAACATGGCGACGAACATGTATATATGATCATAGTTTGTTTAAACCAAGTGATTTACCGTCCCTTTAATCAATTACGTTGCCCAATGTATGTATTCAAACTCACCCGCTTATTTTGATTAACCCATTTTCGTGGGTTTTAGAATCAAATCTAGTTCCAACAGCGCGACATTCATTTTAGTGTAGTATGGTGCTCTTGAATCTCCATATCTTTTGTTTCTTTTTTATTCCTAAGTTTTGACTACAGTTTTCAGTACATCTTAATAACGTATACTTTGTTTGAATACAGTTTTCATTAGAAATATTCATTTGTCTACGACTGTTTTGAAAAAAGTCGAGTTAAGCTGGTGTTCAAGGTGGTGTACATTGTCGTTCATCTCCGTTGCCTCCTCTGTTTTTCCAGAGGCATTTTAGATGAGGCAACGACACTTCAGAGGTGCCGGTTATGAACCGATGTGTTTGAAAACTCAACAAAATATAAAGGGTGAGTAGTACTTATAATATTCTAACCACAATTGATTTAATCATCGTACAATGTAATACGATTTTGAAAGGAATTAATCTTTCAGAAATGTGCAGAAACATTTCATTGCAGCGCATGTAAAAAAATGAGGACCTTAATAATTTATGGCATGATGGATTTAAAAAAAAAGCTATATGATGATTGTGAATGTCTGAAGAAAAAATGTACACCAAATTATATCAGTGATAAAAAATTCTTGTTTGAGTGAATAATATATAAGATTTTGTATTCACAGTCCTTTGTTGATAGCGCTAAGACCAATTGCTGGCACCAATTCACACTATATTACATTACAGAGGCATCACATGTTATTATCCCATGACTGAAATTTAATGAATGATGTAATTTCGCGTATTTCATTATTATAACCCAAAATTACGCAATCAGAACAATTCACATTACAATTATTATTGCAATTAAAACACCGCAATGGAATAGTTATTACTTACCCGATTACACCAAGGCAGCAACCAGGAAAATATACCGAAAATAAATATTCGTAAATTATTTCATTTACAACGATTTCGTTTATCATTAAGATATTTTGGTCACGAAGATACCTTATCTTGATTATGCACGCGCTCTGTTTCGTAATAAAGTAATACCGATGAAGTAAGAATGGGCTATCCTTGTTGTGACACATTTTATACTTTGGACCAGACGTATGTTTATAATTTTAATTAAATAGTCGGAACATTACTAACTTATTTAATACTGGTTATTTACTTTTAAACAATGTGTAATTGTATGTGTTTGATGATTATCTTAAGTTATTGTATATTTTTCGAAAGCCGTTTTGACATCTGATATATATTGATTAACATATGTGCAGAAGGCGGCGTAACACTGCTATTAAGGTTACAGACACAGACACGGGCATAATACAAACGCGCTAGTAACACTGTACATATTTTATTTTCATTACTTGTTTATTTATAAAAAATAATGCGTAACCGAATAAAAACTAATAGAAGAAAAAAAGCTCTGAAGGTCATTTGTTTTAATATATTCGCCAAAATAGGGTAGGTATGTCGGCGACACTATTTGTTCGTATTTTTTATGATAACCCACAGGAATAAGAATTAGTAATACCATGAAGAAATCTTTCCAATATATATTTAACATTTCTTA
Source organism: Dreissena polymorpha (assembly GCF_020536995.1). Taxonomy (NCBI): domain Eukaryota; kingdom Metazoa; phylum Mollusca; class Bivalvia; order Myida; family Dreissenidae; genus Dreissena; species Dreissena polymorpha. Next base: position 66,863,938 of record NC_068361.1, on the reverse strand, counting down.
TTACATTTGTTGTGTTCATGTAAAGTTAATGTAATAAATATGATCAGATGTGGCAATAACAATCGCAGACATAGTACTACATTTTGCTAATATGTTAAAATTAACATAGAATAACACACGATAGATTCCGGTCTGGTTTAGTTACACCTACTACTCGTACCTTTGTGTAAGAATATAATATGTAGCTTAAAATAGTTAACAGGAATCTAACATCTTCAGTATTTACTATCATGCTACAAATTTGGCGTGAACGTTTTTTGTGTTTTTCGCCTTTAGTTTTCGTGACGACCCTTAAATGTTTGTGGTATTTCATGCGGAGTTCACGTCATTATACTTAGGAAAACTATGTGTATTCGATCAAGCTTGCTGTACTCGATTTTTTCCCTAAATAAACTTTTATACATAAATAAGACATAATGCATCGATATTTGCAGTATTTCAGTAATGAAACATAGCTATTGTAGTAACTAACTGTTATATTGCAAAAAGGTTTATAGTGTAAAAATGTGTTGCCGACAAAGTCGTCAGATGTTTGGGAAGATTTCGGTGGTACTAAACAACAAGCGTCTTTTTCGAGGATAGGCATGAATGCATCAAAGATTTGAAATACCAGTTTGAAGACACACTTTGGATCTGAATCTTGAGATGAGATCATTAAAATACCAGTGTCAAAAATGGAAGCATAACTGGTCGAGTTTAAGTTATGTTTTCAGCTTCGCTCTCTTCGAACGTGATGAGGTGTTGAAAACTTATTTATCGGCATAGCGAGTGCAACGATAATTCAATCCTTTATGTAATATCGCTCACCGCACATATTCACCATAAAAATAATTGCATATCGATGAAATATCTCTTCAGATTGTTTTACATATATGGAATTATATTATTTCCTTACGACATAGGTCTATAGATGCATTTATTTCAAGAGAGCACAATGCATAAATACTTATTTAATGTTAACTATTAAATACACTATGTTACCACACATGCAATATTTTGCGAAATTCACCGCAAAGGGTTATACTGTAATGTTAAGGACAACAATATCAACTTTTGTGCGGTTTTTGAAAATGTACCAGTGACTATTACTGTTGGATTTAATCGCTATTTAAACAATTATGCACGATTGGCCATTTTGCTAAGATTTATTTAAAGTAGATATATCGGACTAGAATTGCTGTTCAGTGTGTTAGGACTATTTGTATATTGTTAATAAAACAAATTGTGTTCTTTTAGCAGGTATATGTCGGTAAACATATTGACTTGCACTGTAATGGCACTTAATTGATAATTTCATTTGTAAACTTTTTAATAAACGTGCAGAGTACATGGCGCAACACAGCGGTGGCATTGAAGAACTCATATACGGTACTTCAACTTGTAAATGTATGTTGTAACCATGTTTCAGGCAAGATTCGCACGTGTATATCACAGTTACTTCAGACCTTAATTATTATGGATAACAGAAGAACCAGTAATAAAGATGTGTTGATTGTTCATAACTCAGTTAACACAATATATCATGACATAAATAACACATCAGTTCTTTTCTTTGTCATGGCTTTAGTCGATAAAGTTCAAAATTGGCACGGAATTAAACTGCTTGATTTAAATGTATTTAAGTCAACCTCCGTAGTATCAACGGTATAATTACCTGAAATGGCCAGATTTGAAAATAGTTTCCAACCATGTTGAAAACCATGCCCACCGGTTTAGTTTTCCATACATGGCTTTAGTGAAATCTATAAGTCTATTTTGTATTGTCAAATAATCATTAAAAGCGCACTGAGTATTTGTTTTAACAATATCGTGGTTTATTTTTTTTAATGGTTTCATTCGTTTTAAATCCATGTCAGAATGAATCGAAAAGGTTTTTCTTATATAGTTACAGTAAAACCTTGTAAGCACTCTAAACGTCACACTTTGTGCCCACTAATCATGAAACATTCTCAGAACAGGTGTTCTTATAATGCATCGGGCGAATTCTCAATTGGTTCTGAAAACATCATAAAAGCTGCTCACATTATTTCTATTTCTTCGGTTCTCTGGTGCGCGCCCTAAGGCATTTGGTCCACGTGTATATCTTACGCTGTTCGGTGGTTTATGGAGAAATACCAGTGATTAAAAGTTGATAATTCACCTTTCCAAACAGTGAACAATAGCATGCAATAATAATTAATAGAAACTGTATATTTTACTCATATCTGCGACACTTGTGATAACATTAAGCCTACGTTTCCAAGTTTCCAAGTTTCTTAAGTTTAAACTCAGTTCATTCTTAACATGACACTATGAGCAACAATTATAAAAAGTGCATCAATAGGTATTAGGTACATAGTTAAAGGGGCTACATACTATACATATTTATTTTTTTACATTTAAAGGGAGAGAATATTATACAACATATACGAACACTATTTCAACATTGAGAGCTTAGGGGGAACACGTAGAACACGTTATTAATTAAACCTGTTTGAATATTTCTTTAACGAACAAACACAGTTCTATCCCCTGCCAACTTCCAGTTTCTACGGGTAACCTGTTATTTCTTGCGCGAATTCGTATCATGTATTTTAGAAATTTATCTTGAGTTTTAACTATGTAAGATTCAAAACCAAATGTGTCTTTAAACAATCTATAATTACTGCATTTACTAGAATTATTAATATCTGAGTACCATTCGTTTATAAACAGATCGGTTAGTTTTGTTTCATACTTTGAATGAGCCAGGTGCAATTTGGAAAATCATGAGATTGCCAAATATTCATCATTCCACATTTTACAAGAATGTTCCGTATACACTGTATCCAGTCGAACTTAGTGCGTTTCATTGCATTTATATTACATACAATGTTGTAAATTTGATGTGATACCTTAAAACACAGTGGATGGACTAATTTAGACCAAAATGAAATCATTCTAGTTTCAACATCAATTTTGAGGGGCTTTACTCCAGTTTCTCCGTATATCATACGAGATGCTGTATTTGCCTTAACTCGTTATATTAATTTCAAAAATAATCTGGGACGACACTTTACGCGCATGCATTATGCCCAGTTTTCTCAGAACATGACTAATATGGTCTATGTCACGTATTGATTAAGTATCCGCGTTTTCAAAAGCTTTGAGATCCCGGCTGATGTCATTGGCATTTAGAGTACTACTATTTACAACAAATGCATTACATTTATCATGATCCCACAATTTCACGTTTTCATTGTTTTTATTTTTATTATTATCATTATAATTACTATTATTTTAATAATAATAATAGTAATTATTATTATTATTATTATTATTATTGTTATCACCATAATCATCATAATTGTTATTAATATCATCGACATTTGTATCAGCAACAATACAATTTTCACGAAAATCAACATCATCACAATCATTTAAAAATATACATATATTAGTAACAGTAACAATATTCCTGTTCTGATAATTTGGAAATTCAAGCCGCGTATTAATGAGATTGTGCGCATCTGAAAGTTATGGACAAAAATCTAAAATTTCTAAATTGATTAAATACTTTAATAACGTAGGCGAACTGACAAAATAGCCTATGCTGCTTAAATTTTTACAAGTTAATTTACCCATACGATCACCTTTTGTTCTGCCATTTATTATGAACAGTCGGTTTATTTGTAAGAATTTTATTAACTAATAGCCAAAACCATTTGCCGTTTTATCTTGGTTATTTCGAGTAACGGCCATACTTGATTCTAAAAATAGTTTCTCATCGCATAATAAATCGTTGTTAATGTCATCTAAGTGTAATTCACACTAAGTGCAATATTACATTACTTGAAAAAAGTTCATATTTTCAATAAATTTGGTACTAAAATTTCGCGATGTGAAACGAAAGTACATCCCGAAAATAGGTGACATAACGATATACACACTATAAATAACGCAAGAAGATTGATCATTTTATATACAAAATAATATTCAATTCACTTCGCATGCACGAGTTGCATTCCTGGGTTTACCACGTGACGATGATGATAAATCTATTGGCGTTAACTGGTAGTTACCTGGTACCGGTACCCAGTAAAATTTATTTCCGAATATACTGAAAATATGAAAACTTAACAACTGTTTTTCAAGTTATGAAATATACCAGTCGTGATATTTTAATCAATATAAACTAGTAGTGGTAAAAAATACGGTATTTTAGAACTGTTCTTTGTTCGTCTGCCACGTAATTATGTATCGTTCGTGGAAAACACACAGTAACAAACAAAGTTCATTTCCGTTTTCATCGTGATTTATTTCTGTTGAATATATTCTAACACAACGCTTACTATTGTTCGTGATACAATTTTACAGTGCGGCGGCCAACATGGCCACCACGTCAAGAAGACGTGACAACTCTCAAAGTTCTTTTCAAAATCTAACCGCAGAATGACGATCTTACAACAACCACACAGAATTTTATTCATGGGTACATAAACATAAAATTTAGATATTTCCTAACCCATTCTTGATTGGTTGACTGTAATTTTCCCTTGATTTACCAAACCCCACCTTTCGAATAACCCTTGTTGATTGGAAGGATCGCTCATGCATCCACCATATGTCACAGTTTGTGATGACCATGTGCAGATAATTTCATTAAGCATACTCGATCATATAACCAGATGTTCTCTATGGACAAACCACATTGGTAATATGAAACCTAACAATTCTATAATCAATTATGTAAACCCCGATACACATTCAATCCGAACTTATATCTGTTATGTACCTTGGGAAATTGGAATTACACTTTTATAGTCAATTATTTAAATTTCATTATATACCATATCTGAATTTGGACTTGTTATGTCAGAACTAAGACGAATCAACAAACTTCATTACATACCCCATCCGATGACATCTGTTATTTTAATTCCTAAATACCCGCAACATACAGCTACTTTACAAGATGAACTCTCAAATAGTTTGATCACTTTAAACTTTTAACTTCTGTTTACGTATAAGATAGAAATATTGATGTAAATAATCTTTCAACATTTTCTTACATATCAGTTATTATAACAGTTACTAATTAATTACTCAAACATATTATTAAAATATTTCCCTATTATTAAATCTATCTGTACTTAAAAAATTATCATAAGAATAAACAATATGAATATACCGTTATGTCACACGTCATTCGTGGTTGGCGTTCCTTTAAAACCTTTTTCTTTCTTACTACAACATTGAATGAATGTTTGTAATCCGACGCTGAATGGTGCGACGAATCGGATTATTAGCAGCCCCATTGCGTTATATATTAAACAAAACAGAACACTACTTTATTTCTCGAATAAATACATCGATACAACATTGGGAATTGCATATATCTAATACTAAGTATGTGCATGTGAAATTGCGGTGTACCCGAGTCCGCTTTTGAGGCTATCATTTAAATGATAGCCTTAAAAGCGAACTCAAGTACACCGCAATTTCAGTCACATACGGGTCTTTGCGACCTCGTCTGAGACTGAGCACAGTTAAAATTAAGTTAGCAATAGATGCTGACGAGCAAATAACCTTGGATTTTGGATTTGTTGCGAACAACGTCATGAACAGTGCAATGTATTCATGGTGCGACTTGATTTCAATTAAATATATTGTTGTAGGAGAATTGTTGGTCTTATTGATCTATAGAAGTAATGAACCGCCATTAAATCTTACTTAAAGGGGCATTTTCACGTTTTGGTAAATTGACAAAATAAAAAAAGTGTCAGATTCGCAAATTTTCGTTGTGGTTACGATATTTGTGACAAAACAGTAGTAATGTACATTTATCGTGCTCTAAAATAGCCATTATATGAATACTTTGACGATTTAAAAACTTGAAAAGTATAAAGCGTTGCAACGCGAAACGATTGAATAATTTGGATAGTTCTGTTGTTTTCGTTATATTTTGTGATACTACGAGAATTGCTTACATAAAGTATATAATACATAACTCCATGTATGAGCACGGATGAGTGGTCTATGCGATAGACTTTTACGTATAAGTATATACATCCTACTTTCTGTTTTAAAATTTAAAGAAATAATAAATTACTTGCTAACTTGGCTATATCTTTAACGACAATTTTGCACTCTTTCAAATGCATCTATATGTTTTGATTAACATGTATTTCATTTCAAGTCGTGTGGCTTTAAACGGTTATAATTTCAGTGTAGTGATTGCTCCTTACTCATATGAGTGCTGCAAATCTTCACAATCGTATATACGGTTTAAAAATGAATATATACGTAATGGACATCTATAAATCTGCGTCGGGTCATCACATTCAGATCGCATATACGCTCGTAATTGCATCTTATAACTTATGCTTTTTTTTTTAAATTTATCTGCGCCCAGAGAACGTTAACATCGTGCTGAATCAAAATGCGTCGAGTGAACACATAAAGTGACCTTTAACGCTATAGAATTTGTCAAATAACAAATGAACGTATATTAATCATCGCCCATACAATATGTTCAGATTTTTATACGGGTTTAATTTTGTAAGATAATTTATCGGTCTCTTTATATATGTGTCCAAACAACTTTTACATCGTGCTTACATGGTTAAATTCGGGTTATGGAGTTCATAAACCTATATTGATTTGCGTTTAAACCTATATAAGATCCTGAAAATGCTATGTTAAGATTGTCAAAACGCAATCAGAGTAATAAATCTGTGTAAGTTCTCCGTTGAAATTCAACAAATATTAGAAAATTTGAAATGAATGTGAAGGTTATTGGGGCGTATGCAGATGCATATGGCTTTAGTAATTATCCGTTCCAAGACAAACCCATATTGGAACCTGCAAGTATTGTTTTGATGCAGCTGATAACGGGGTTTCGGGAAAAGCCGGAATGTTGTACGTCGAGACTTTAACTAAATGTCGTTATGGCGAGTAAAATTAAGAGGGACAAAATACAAAACTATTTCACAGTAAGTCGATATAAACTAATCCGGCATGACCATATTATAGTGTGTACCATACTCTATGACAGCATGATAGGAAAAAGATGTCATGGCGTACAAAATAACTCATCGTGGCGACTAAAACTATGGTGGCAAGTCATTTTCACAAGAGCATGACGACAAAAATTATGTTGATTTGTCGACTAAGATTATGTCTTCCAAATATTTTTTCGGGAAAAGCCGGAAGCATTTACGTCCTGACTTTACGGAAACGTATATGGTACACCCCAATAATGTGGTCATGCCAGAATAATTTATACCGACTTACTGTGAAATAACATGGTATGTCGACATAGTTTTGTAGCTTTTCCCACCTTAATTTTACTCGTCATAACGAAATTAAGTTGAAGTCTCGACGTAAATGTTTCCGGCTTTTCCCGAAAATATATTTGGTCGACATGATCTAAGTCCACAAATCTACATAATTTTTTACGTCATGCTCTTGTGAAAATGACTTGCCATCATAGTTTTAGTCGACACGATGAGTTAATTTTTAAGCCATGACACCTTTTTCATATCATGTCGTCTTAGAATTTTGACATCATCACATTATTGCAACATTGGTTCATGACTTCCGGCGTCGAACATATTTTTAGTTTCTGTTATATTCTTTTGAAACACGCAAGGCCTCAGACAGTCCATTTTTGCATCAGAAATGCTTGGTATAATGGTAAAAATAACATTTGCAAACAATAAATATTAATGTGTTCGTTGGATTTTATAGGCATTTAGAGAGCTTAAATCTCGATTGATTCGTTTAGATATTTCTCTTTAACTAATACATGCAAAACGTGTGTTTAACGACTCACAACTTCTTTTTATATTGCAGATTTGTGTCTTAGTGGCACTGATATATGTTGACTCATCATTAGCTGTACTTTCAAATCAAGGAAGGGATGTTTGGATTTCGCGTTATCAAAAACAGGGCTATACGCGTCTGGATATATGTTGATTCTTGCTTTTCCTACACAACACTGCTCTCAGTTTGAGTCAACAGAAACGGATACTGCATAGGTAAAGGGCTCAAAAGACGCAACGCGTCGTCTCCTCTTCCAGACGTTATACGAGCGATTCGTTCAGTATATAAGAGAGGGATGGCTGAATGTGGTTATAAAACTATATGGAAACTGGTCAACACAATCACAAATGTCAAAGTAACCCAAGAAATAACAAGGTGTGTATTGAAGGTAATTGATCCTGAGGGTGTTGCTCTCAGGTCTGCACATCGCCTGCGACGCAGAGTCTATACCAATAAAGGTCCTAATTTTACTATACACATTGATGGGTATGATAAGCTAAATCCTTTTGGAATTGCTATACAGGAGGCGGTAGATGGATTTTCCAGATGAATACAATGGCTGGAGGCATGTTATTCGAATAATGACCCTTGATTTATCGCGGGCGTCTTTGTTAACTTTGTGAAACGGATTGGTCGCGTTCCACGTCTGGTTCGTGGCGATGCAGGACCAGAAAACGTTCGGGTACGGGCTATGCAAATAGCGTCTAGGTTTTGTGACAGAAATAAAATGTCTGTAATGAGCAGTTACATGGCTGGGAGATTCACTGGCAATCAATGAATAGAACGTTTTGGGGTAAATTTAAGAGTCATTTTACTGTGTTTTAGAGGAACTATTTTAAGGATATGGTAGACAGCGGCTTGCTACGGATTGATGATCCTGTGCATTTAGAATGCTTGAGATTCTGTTTCATACCATTGATCCAACGTGATCTGAAATCTTTCACCCATCTATGGAATTCTCATCGGATTCGGCAGCAAAGACATGTGGAAGCACGAAATGGGATACCGATGGTAATGTACTACGAGCCTTAGGCGTATTGAACCCGAGGTTTTTCATTTCGGCTTCATTGCGAATTGGAAACCATTGATCGAATTCAAGAGAGATACTTTGTAAAGAAACCGCAGTTTGGGTGTAAAGATGACTTTATACCCGTCCTAGAACATGTGTGTGAAATGCAGCGGGAGCAACTGCCAGTTCCTGAATCGATTGAAAGTGCGACTTCTTTGTTCTTGGCCTTTACTGAAAAATTGAATGGTTAATAATTACATATGCACAAATATATGCTTATTTACAATGTTTCAATAAGCAACACAAATCGATATTCTTGTTATTGGAATTGATCTTAAAGTAGTTAAACGTTGTTATTTTGTTTGCTGAAATAAATTCGCTCATATTGTTGTACAAATTTACAGACATTGCAAACTTGGCAAAAGCAGATTCACAATGTTCTTCATTTTATTGTTATATTGCAAAAGAATGAATGAAATGTAACTAAATGTTTGAAACCATGGCGGTCATTTAGTTATGAAATCCGCGTAAATTGTTGAATGTTCCTTTAAAAAAATGGTTCTTTTAAAAGATTTATTAACATTTTATTTCAAACTTCAATATACGACTATTGTAAGTCTTATATTTAATATTAACACTGTCGCAAATATATGATATGTTTATTTTGTATTTTCTTACTTGTTTTTCTGTTCCTGAAACTTCAGTGTATATAGTACATGTTTGAAATAAATGTTCATACTGCAATTAGATTTTTATTTTTTTGAATGGTCAAATAATTCGTTTTTGAGGAAATGGAAAATTATTCAAATGTGACACAAAATAGGGTTATTTGTAGATCAATTTTAGGGCTAGTTAATGTGATCGGTCTTTCTTCATTGTCCGTCAAAATTTGCACTTAAGCGAAATCACCTACTCAGCTGTGTCAATAATTTCAAAACAAAAACAGTCTTCAAAGCTAGTAAGGTTGTAGTTTGCTGTTATTTCCATATTATGTCCACATCGCACATTACTTATCAAACTATTTTCAAAAATTTGAAATATTTGTTTACGAGCCGATATAGTTTTATATGAGTTCTGATACACGTACCCTTTGACTAGATCGGTCTATGGTATGACCCTATATATATATATATATATATATTCTTAACTGGATTATTGAAAGCGAATTATGCATTTAATCGCCAATTCTACGTGCAGTCATCATTGTAAAACGACAAAAATGCGCGGCGAATATTTAAGTAACGATTGACTTAATAACATTTTATTTTTCTTGCAGTTTATTACATAATTACACTTGCCCTATGTTTCACTAGTGTACATTATTCTGATTGGCTATAGTATAACATTTGACTGGGCTTTAATATTCAATGATGCGAGTTGCCTCCACGAAGCGCACGAGGAAATCGAGCGTGGGACAACTTGGTTTAATTATGCCATGTGCGACATGCACACAGTCAAAACTGCGTATTGTAAAAGGGGCGCCTACTAAATTCATGCACGAATAAATCCCAAATTATTTTGTATTTTAGCCAAACCATTGAAAACATATGCGGAATGATAATCGTGATTGCATGTATACGAATTGAAACGCTCTTTTCTTCGCTTCATCGATGTAAGTCGGTTAGTTTTGGTATTTAATTCGGCTTTATGCAAATTAGTTCCTCACACAAAACATGCACATTTACAACTAGAGATGACGAAACATCTTACATTTAAAAGATTGGAAAGCGCGTTCAAGATAACACTTTAATAGCTGCAGTGAAGTATCAAGCAGATACATAATGGCGAGCATTAATATACGATTCAATAAAAACTTTATTCAGATTTAACAAAAGTTGACCTTTAACGGATTTATGAACAAAACAAGAAAATAAAGACTTCCAAAGTCCAAGAAGAAAGTGGTTTATAAGGTGAAAACATGTGATTATTTACTCTTTTTGAAAGATTTCATTAGAAATGGTTCATGTATCACTGAAGTATATGATATTGTAGTTCTACATATTGTTCCAAACTTAATATAGAATGCTAATATGAGGAATTATTATTTGACATTACTTTAACCACTTCTGACTATTTCAGGAAGTGATATGTCCTTAAGGTTCATGGGGGGGATAAAATTCATTAAAACTTCGCTTTGGTTTTTCTTCATTGAATGTGGTACAATATGGTCAAACTATATATCATTTTAAAGCTAAAGACGGATAGAATAACATAAACACATTTTTGACATTCAATATTTGTGTGCTTTATTCGTATTTTGGTTTAAAACCAATACTTTTTTACACTAATTTACAAAATCTCAATCTAAAGTTAGGAATGATATGCACTACCTTAAGTTGAATAAATACAAAGCTATATACATATACAAGGTCAAGTTAGCAACATTTCACAGAAAATTATTGTCATAAAACAACAAATGAGTTTTTATTCAACTGCCTTTTTTGGATAAATATCCTAAACATAGTTCTAAAAATAACTAAAACGTTACTACTTTTTAACAATCCAGGTATGGTGGATAATAAGAGTCACAATTATATTTCAAAGGCTTAACAATTTTGTTATTTACCTCTCAACCAAATTGCAAATTTTAAACCGTCTCAAATTGAAATAGATTGCAGACGACATATAAAATTGTAAAGGAATATAAAGAAATTGGCAAAACGATTGATTTTATATTTCGATTCCTTCTACCCATTTGAAAGCGTGGCCATCGCTGTGATCCGTAGAAAAACGTGCAAAACAAATCGGTCGAAACCACGTGCAGTGGTGAGAAAACCGGGTATGTGTATACACATACCTGAGATAACACATGCTTATTTTGACAGTTTGGTGGCAACTTGTAAAACAACTATTAACATTAATCAGCAAGAGATCGCACTAAATAACAGAAATGACCGCGTAGAGATATCATCACTTACCCTATTTGAAATAGTTTCCAGCTGAAAATTGTCCCCCACACGTCTTTTTAGTTAATTTGTATTGTTTTTCTGGAGCCGAAGTGCATCTCACAGAATATCCAACCAACTTCCGTTGTTTTCACTTTCGTTATTAAAAACTCCGTTTAAAAGAATTATTACTACTTTTAGATTGTTAAAGCGATGTATTATTATATATTATCAATAGAATAGTATACCGTGATGAATTGAACGGAGTAATCTAGATCTTTCTGTCAGTCTGTAAGCGTACTATTTTATGCGCAATAATAAAGTATATGTGATTCGACAACGATTGTAAACATTGGTGAAATGCTTCTTACATAGTTATTATTTTGAGTGTTTATGAGGTCTGATCGTGCAGTTTGCAAACATCAACGGAAAGATTACAATCCAATGCATTTGTCATCGTCAACCGTATGGAATGTCAATTAGGCGATGAGTGAGTTTTTAGCATGTTTCTTTCTATTTTATTAATTTAAAAATGGCTGCCCCCATGGTGATGAAATGACATGTGTTCGAGTTTTGATATTTCTAGATATGCAAACTTTTTTTACTATTTAAGCGTAACTTGCCCTCGTCAATGTCGATATCATTCACTAGTTATATAATTTTCCGCCGAAATACGTGGAATAAACATGATTCAGATTTTTGAAAACAATGTATATTTTAGTGTTAAAATCTCTTTGTATTTTGATTGATTTTGTGGATGTTATGATACGTTGATGTACAAAATTGGTAGCAGTTTGAAGGAAAAACATCCATTAAAGCATATATGTATACATTATCAATGTGGCACTCTTCCTTTAGTCAAATTTGAGTTAAATGCTAGGGGTCCCACATTTTTCAAAATGAAGCCTCTACATGAACCTTAAACAACAAAAACAAGTAACACAAATAGGAGGGCTAAGAGGCACTGGGTCGCTCACCTGAGGGAATGAGATTAAATTAAAGACGAGTTAAACTCGTGTGCAAATAATTCAGAACATTTATATGACAAAGGCTGACTTCAAGTCGAGGTTAAGATCTTCCAAAGTATTTAATATAAGCATATATAAAAAAATTACCCGACCTGGTTTTTAATACTGATTGACAAGATTTACAATGCAAAAGTGTCAAGGAAACATACGCTTTGACCAAAGTTCATGAAGATCGGGCTAAAAATGCAAATTCTTGAGTTTTTACATGTTTACATTATAAACGAAAAGAGAAAACTGCTTCACCCCATGGCGGCCATTTTCGCTCCACCTATCAGTACCAATTTCGAACTTGTCTGAAAAAATCAATAATACCAATGTTCTGACTAAGTTTCATAATGAATACAATCCGCTTTCGGTTTTGAGTGAGCATCAATTTAAAATGTAATTTAAAAAAAAACGCGTGTGAGGCACACAAATAACATTTGTGAGTAATGTGATTTTTTTTTAACTGGATGTGACATTTAAAAAAATAAAACGAGGTTTGTGACTTTGAGAAGGCCTTTCCTCAAGCTTTTGTATTTTTCTATTGACGGGTGGGGTGTGAGAAAGACTCTGGATATTGACATAATATGTGTATACACCAATAATGTAATTGTGATTGTCATTGTCATTGTCTGGCGCCTCCGTGACGCATCAATAAACAATAGTTCCTCGTGACAGTAGCTAAAGTGAACAAGAGTGTTTAAGGGTTTATTGTGAATACTGTCCCGTTAATCCCGTGATAGTTGTGAAATCATGAACAAACGCCAGCATTCATCTACTGCGAGCGAGTTAACAGACAATATCTCATAAGACTCGTCTGTATTCGAAAGTTTAAAGGGGCAGAAGTCCTAGAAAGACTCGAAAAAGAAAAAAAATGAACAGGAAAGTCCCAAGCAGCAATCTATGGAAGTTTATCAATTCGCTCAAAAGAATCGTGGCTCAAAGAGATTAGTTCCAAGTTGTTTACAGTCCTTACGAAAGATGACACCTCAATTATTCGTACCATGATTAAGGAAACGTTCGATGAAGGCAAAGATAAATTTTTGAGCTCAGCCGTCAAAAGATTGGAAATCATTGAATGCAACATATTCAACCAGACAAAGGGAATTGAATAGTTACATTGTCAAATAACCAGCAACGACAAAGAGCTACAAGACCTGAAAACAAAGCCGAATGACTCAGAAAAGCGTACTGCAGAAATTTTAAATCAGCACGAGCAGTATAGCCGTAGAAACTATTTGCGAATTACGGGTCTACAAGCAGACGAAGAATTTCAGTCCTCAATAGCGTTGACTTAACAAGTGTCGTCCCTTTTAAGTTCCAAGCTTGGTCTGTGCGTTGAAAAGGAGGATATAGACATAGCGCACAGGATAGAGAAATATCACCGAGAGAAGATCCGACCGGTCATCATCAGGTGCATACGGCGCCAAACAAAATCGGATGCAATGCGAAATGCAAAGCTACTCAAAGGTTCCGGTATTTTCTTGAATGAAGACCTGATAAAATTGAACGCTGAAGTTCTAGCGTCCGTTAGGCTGAAGGACCCCGAGACGGTGGAGCGAGCGTGGTCGTTCGATGGGAAGCTTTATGCACGCTTCAGAGGTAAAGAGCGCTCAGAGATAATCGATTACGAACATTTTCAGACGTGGCTCAACAAACCATGGCCGAAGGCGTTAGCTACACTATCGTACGCCAGCAGGGCTTCAGCTAGCACAAATCGGTAACATAGGGCTCTCCGTGTTAGAACTGACGTTGTTTTTTTTTTGTTATCTTTAACAGTCTATATTGACGTATTTTTAATACGTGTGCAAACCAGTTTAATCATGACATTGTAACTAGAACACCCTAATATCAGTGTTGTGTGTTTTTTTATCCTGTTGTTCTGTTTGTTTTGTAATTTTTTGTAAACATAGTACTTTTTTTCTCTCTCTAATTCGATAAAGATACGTACATTTTAAGCATCTCATACTTATATAATCCATCTTAATCTATGTCTATTGTTATAAGACACAATCTCATACGGTGTAAGTTCACACACGCAACGAACGCACGCAAGTACAACACACACACACGCGCTTGCGCGCGCGCGCACACACACACTAGCACACGCATCCACACGCACACATGCAAGTAGTAGTAATATATAATTTTATATTTGCTCATTTAGAGGCCTAGATATACTAATGGGGAATATAGCGTGATAAACCAATGACCCATAATATGCCATTGTACAATATTATATTTGTAAAACATTAGTCGTTTGTTTATGTATGCATATTTGTATGGACCGAGTAGTATTGTAGCTTCGTTAAGTCGACAGGTGCCATGATGTTGTTTTTTGTTGTTGTTGTTATTGTTATATGACACAGCCCCCTTTTTTTGGTTTCAGTGTAAATCGAGAACTAACGACTCGAACGAAACACATAAGCTGTTAACATTTTACAAACGCATACTTTACACATACGCACGCGCATTCACACACCAACGCACGTTCACACATGCACACACGCGTGCACACACACACACACACACACACACACACACACACACACACACACACACACACACACACACACACACACACACACACACACACACACACACACACACACACACACACACACACACACACACACACACACACACACACACACACACACACACACACACACACACACACCCTCACACACACACACACACACACACACACACACACACACACACACACACACACACACACACACACACACACACACACACACACACACACACACACACACACACACACACACACACACACACACACACACACACACACACACACACACAACACACACACACACACACACACACACACACACATACTTTACTTTTTTTAAATGCTTGTTCAATTATATGAAAGTATTATTTCTCCTATTGTACATTTTTGATAATGCTTCCTTTTTTGATTTCGCGGGAAGCGTTCTCAATTTTTCGTTTTTTACCATGTAGAGGAAACTCTTTGCTATTGACAATTTAAAAAAAATGTTCATATTATTATCCCATCTAAATGTATAATATATTTTTTAATCTTTATTTATACAAATATTGTTACCTGGTAAATATAAAATCCGATACAACAGGCTAGGCTGGATCTATTTTTAATCACTTCAGATTTCTTGCAACACTTTAAAACCACTGGAATTGAACCATGTTTACAATCGGATCACTCGATAATTACTTTAAACTTAACCTTTAGTAACTTTCCTCATAAACCAGGTCTTTGGAAACATAATAATTCTTTACTGTCAGACATTATGTATGTACATGTAATCAACTAAAGCAATGATGATATTAAACTTCAATACGCATTACCCATTTATAATTATCAAAATATAAACGATATTCCTGACAGTGAATTACAGTTTACGATAAGTGATCAACTTTAACTAGAAACCCTGCTTATGGAATTAAGGGGCAAATCTATTTCATATGGGTCTTATAAAAAAGAGAAACAAAACTTATAGAAAGCAAATTGTTAACAAGAATTAAAGAGTTGGAAGAGAACTTCCTAGATGAAAACTCTGAAGAACTTGAAAATTTAAAAACTGAAATCAATAATATTTAGAGCACACATTTAAAAGGATACATGCTAAGATCCAAATTTCAGGGCAGTTTACAAGGTGAAAAGCCATCTAGATATGTTTGTAGCGCCTTTAACAAAATAATGCAATAACAACATCAATATATGAACTAAAAATGAAGATGATAGCGAAATAACTGACCAAGCCGGTCTCCTTAATTCAATAGCATTGTATTATCAGTCTCTTTTTAAATAATATAATGATTGCAGTAGTGAAGACTTTAATAACTATGTAAAAGACTTAAATTGCCCAAAATTAAACCAGAGTGAGTCCATTTTAATCATAAGTATTATAACTTTAGAGGAAGCTTCAACTGTTTTAAAAAAGATGTCAAATAATAAAAGCCCAGGAAGTTCTGGCTTCAGTGCAGAGTTTTATAAAATGTTTTGGAAAAAATTGGTACTTTTATTGTCAGATCCTAAAATGAAGCTTATAAGTGTAATAATTTATCTATAACACAAACTCAAGGAATCATAACCTGTATTCCAAAGGGTGATATATCTAGTCTTTATATAAAAAAATTGCGTCGAATTACTCTATTGAATACTGTTTATAAAATTGCCTCTTGAGTAATAGCAAACAGATTTAAATTATTTATTGACAAGTTAATTCATAACGACCGGACGGGTTTTATTAAAGGGAGGTACATAGGGGAAAATACTAGGTTAATTTATGACATTATGCACTGTACTGAAGAAAACGAGCTCCCAGGCTTACTTCTCGTGATTGTTTCTTAAAAGGCGTACAATTCATTGGCATGGTCCTTTGTACAAAGTACACTTTCTTTCTTTAATTTCGGTCCTGACATAAAACGTTGATTTGAGGTTTTATATATAGATTCTAAATCAGCCGTTTCTCAGTGTGGGTCTAACTTTTTTCCTATTGAAAGGGGCTGCAGGCAAGGAGATCCCCTCTCATGTTACATTTTTATCCTCTGTGTCGAAGTTTTGTCACTTTTATTGAGAAATAACAATCATATAAAAGGTATAACCATTCAGGGAACTGAACATAAATTGTCCCAGTTTGCTGATGATACTACTATTTTATAAGACGGTACCGAACAATCCCTAAATGAGACACTTACTGTTATACAGAACTTTGCATATATTTCAGGCCTTAATGTTAATTTTGATAAAACAAATGTTGTATGGATTGGAAAGAACAAATATAGCTCATATACCATAAAAAACAAATGGAAGCTAAATTGGATTTTACAAAGCTTTAAAATGCTTGGAATACGTTTCCATGTAGACCTGTCAAAAATGTTAACAATTAAATTACTATAAAAAATGAAAAAAATGTTAAAATGGAAAACTTTTCCTAAAAAATTGGAAAAAAAGTATTTCAACACATTAGCAAAATTGTGATTATAAAAACACTTATCGTGTCAATATTCAATCACCTGTTCATATCATTGCCCAACCCACCCATTACCATATTAAAATCAATAAAATCTTCTATTTCCAGTTTTTATTGGGATGGGCATAGTAAAATTAATCTCACAACAATAGTTAAAGAACATAATGAAAGAGGTTTAAAAATGATCAATTTGGATGCATTTATTCCAGCATTTATTCCAGGTTCACGACGGACACAGGTCGATCAAATATCACCATGAGCACTAAGTGCTTATGTGAGCTAAACACTGGGCAGCCAATTTGTTGACATAGGCATTGAAAGGACCAATAGCTGTTGAATGACGGAGCGCTCTACTTTTCCGTCACGTACGTACGTACATATGGTATGTATGTATGTATGTATGCATGCATGCATGCATGTATGAATGTATGTATATATGGATGCATGTATGTATGTATGTATGTATGTATGTATGTATGTATGTATGTATGTATGCACGTATGTATGTACATATGTGACCATATGCGCATCTTGGTACTTCTATATTTTTAATGTAAATTCAATAAGTGACTGCTGAGTGCAGAAACCTCAAAGGTTATACCTTATAGTGACTATGGCATCAAAGGGCAATAACTCATCGAATCAGAATGATTAACATTGACATAAATAACATTGTTTTGTAGTTTCATTCAAATGTTTTCAGAATTATAGAAATGGTTAAAGTTGAAAAAAACAACAACAACATTTGAACGTCCATCATTTGGAGAAAAATAAACGTACAAACATTATGGGCAATAACTCATCGAATTAGAATGATTACATTGGCATAAATAACAGTATTTTATACTATCATTCAAATGTTTTGAGAATTATATAAATGGTTAAAGTTGAATAAAGAAGAGCTGTCTCCATAGGATGGCATATGCCCCCGAAAAAAGCTTTGATAGAAGTTGAGCATTTTTCGAAACCTAAACGCTGATTTTGAAACCTTAACGCGGACACTTAGTTCAAGGTCAAGGTCAAAGGGGTCAAAAATTGTGTTCGTATGGTAAGGTCTTGTTCATATACGCATGCTTACGAAATATGAAGGTTACATCTGAAGCGACATAGAAGTTATGAGCATTTTTTGAAACCCTTTCGCAGATTTTGAAACCCATACGCGGACCCTTTGTTCAAGGTTAAGGTCAAAGGGGTCAAATTTTGTGTGCGTATGGAAAGGCCTTGTCCATATACACATGCATACCAACTATGAAGTTTACATCTGAAGTGGCATAGAAGTAATGAGCATTTTTCAAAAAAGTATGAAGGACAGTCCGATCACTATATGCCCTCCTTCGGTGAATAAAAACAAAATTATTTGACCTCCATCATTTGGAGAATAATATATCATAAACATACAAACATTAAGATAACAAGCAAATTCCTTGAATTGATATCCCTGCCAAATAAATTGTGTTTATGGATGGGTGTAGAACTGAAAGAAAAGGTATAAGTGAAGGGTTGTGCCTTTTCTCAATTATTGTTTAGCTCATCTATTTTTTTTTTAAATGAGCTATTGTCATCACCTTGGCGTTGGCGTCGGCGTCGGCGTTGGCGTCGGCGTTGGCGTCGGCGTTGGCGTCGGCGTCCGGTAAGTTTTGCGTTTAGGTCCACTTTTCTCAGAAAGTATCAATGCTATTGCATTCAAACTTGGTACACTTACTTACTATCATGAGGGGACAGGGCAGGCAAGGTTAGATAACTCTGGCGTGCATTTTGACAGAATTATGTGCCCTTTTTATGCTTAGAAAATTTAAAATTTTGGTTAAGTTTTGTGTTTAGGTCCATTTTATTCCTTAAGTATCAAAGCTATTGCTTTCATACTTGCAACACTTACTAACTATCATAAGAGGACTGTGCAGGCAAAGTAATGTAAATCTGACTGGCATTTTGACAGAATTATGTGCCCTTTTTATACTTAGAAAATTGAAAATTTGGTTAAGTTTTGTGTTTAGGTCCACTTTATTCATACAGTATCAAAGCTATTGCTTTCATACTTGCAACACTTATTAACTATTATAAGGGGACTGTGCAGACAAAGTTATGTAACTCTGACTGGCATTTGGACTGAATTATGGGCCCTTTATACTTACAAAAGTGAAAATTTTGTTAAGTTTTGTGTTTTGGTCTACTTTACCCCTAAACTATCATAGATATTGCTTTCATACTTGGGACACTCGCAAACTATCATAAGGGTACAGTAAAAGGACAAGTTGCATAACTCTGGTTGTCATTTTTACGGAATTATGGCCCTTTTTTGACTCAAGGCTATTGCTTTCAAACTTCAAATACTTTCATGCTATCATGAGGTTACTGTACCTGGCAAGTTGAATTTTACCTTTACCTTTGAATGACCTTGATTCTCAAGGTCAAATTATTAAAGTTTGCTAAAAATGCCATAACTTCTTCATTTATGATTAGATTTGATTGATACTTTGACAAAACTACTCTTACCTGACGTACCACAATAGACTCCACCCAAACCATCCCCTGTGTCCTCCCCCCTCCCCCCGAATCCCCCCTAATTTTTTAGCTCATCTATTTTTTGAAAAAAAAAGAGCTATTGTCATCACCTTGGCGTCGGCGTTGGCGTTGGCGTCGGCGTCCGGTTAAGTTTTGCGTTTAGGTCCACTTTTCTCAGAAAGTATCAATGCTATTGCATTCAAACTTGGTACACTTACTAACTATCATGAGGGGACTGGGCAGGCAAAGTTAGATAACTCTGGCGTGTATTTTGACAGAATTATGTGCCCTTTTTATACTTAGAAAATTGAAAATTGTGGTTAAGTTTTGCGTTTATGTCCACTTTTCTCAGAAAGTATCAATGCGATTGCATTCAAACTTGGTACACTTACTAACTATCATGAGGGGACTGGGCAGGCAAAGTTAGATAACTCTGGCATGCATTTTGACAGAATTATGTGCCCTTTTTATACTTAGAAAATTGAAAATTTTGGTTAAGTTTTGTGTTTAGGTCCATTTTATTCCTTAAAGGGATCTTTTCACGCTTTGGTAAATTGACAAAATTGAAAAAAGTTGTTTCAGATCCGCAAATTTTCGTTTTAGTTTTGATATTTTTGAGGAAACAGTAATACTGAACATTTACCATGCTCTAATATAGCCATTATATGCATCTTTTGACGATTTTAAAACCTAAAAATTATAAAGCGTTGCAACGCGAAACGATTGAATAATTTGGAGAGTTCTGTTTTTGTCGTTAAATTTTGTGAAACTACGAAGATTGCTTATATAAGGTATAAAATACGTCAAGATGTACTCGGCGGAATAGCTCAGTAGGCTAAAGCGTTTTTACTTCAGGACTCTGGCAGGACTCCAGGGGTCACTGGTTCGAAACCTGCTCCGGGCAATGTTCTTTTCCTTTTTTTAATTTTATTCTTGATTTTTTACTGGTGCTTTTACGATCCAATGTTTACATTTATCAATATAAAGCATTTAATGAATAAGTTAAAAAATGCCAAAATCTGTGAAAAGGCCCCTTTAAGTATCAAAGCTATTGCTTTCATACTTGCAACACTTACTAACTATTATGAGGGGACTGTGCAGACAAAGTAATGTAACGCTGACTTGCATTTTGACAGAATTATGTGCACTTTTTATACTTAAAAAATTGAAAATTTGGTTAAGTTTTGTGTTAAGGTCCACTTTATTCATACAGTATCAAAGCTATTGCTTTCATACTTGCAACACCTATTAACTATCATAAGGGGACTGTGCAGGCAAAGTTATGTAACTCTGAATGGCATTTGGACGGAATTATGGGCCCTTTATACTTAGAAAATTGAAAATTTGGTTAAGTGTTCTGTTTTGGTCCACTTTACCCCTAAAGTATCATAGATATTGCTTTCATACTTGGAACACTCGCAAACTATCATAAGGGTACAGTAAAAGGACAAGTTGCATAACTCTGGTTGTCATTTTTACGGAATTATGGCCCTTTTTTGACTTAGTAACTTTGAATATATGGTAAAATTTTGTGTTTCGATCCACTTTACTTCTTAAGTATCAAGGCTATTGCTTTCAAACTTCAAATACTTTCATGCTATCATGAGGTTACTGTACCTGGCAAGTTGAATTTTACCTTGACCTTTGAATGTCCTTGACTCTCAAGGTCAAATTATTAAATTTTGCTAATATTGCCATAACTTCTTTATTTATGATTACATTTGATTGATACTTTGACAAAACTACTCTTACCTGACATACCACAATAGACTCCACCCAAACCATCCCCCTTGCCCTCCCCCCCCCCCTCCCCCTCCCCCCCTCACCCCCCAATTTTTTATTTTTTTTAAGATCATCTCACAAATGACCACCATCCCCCCCCACCACACCCCCCCCCAATTTTTTTTTGAAACGGTTAAAAAACACAAAAATTTATTTTTGTTATTTTATGTTTGAAATACCGTCCAACCATCGCACACAAGAATCCCCCCCACCCCTCCCTCCCCCCACCAGAATCCCTCCCCCTCCCTATTTTTTTTATTTTTTAAGAACAGCTCACAAATGACCACCACACCCTCACTCTATACTATACCCCTCCCCTCCCCCCCCTCCGAATTCCCCACCCCCTAAATTTTTTTTTTAAGATCATCGCACAAATGACCACCACACCCTCACACTATACCCCCCCCCCCCACCCAATTTTTTTTTGAAACAGTTAAAAAACACAAATATTTATTTTTATTATTATATGTTTGAAATACCGTCCAACAATCGCACCCAAGAATCCCACCACCCATCCCCCCCCCCGAATTTTTTTTTTGCTTTTTTTTTCGCATTTTTGGAAGATAATGATAATGTAATATATGTCCACGTCCCCACACTATACACCCCTCTTCACTCCACCCCTCCCTCCTTTGTGATTGAAAATGATAGTCCCTTCACATTTAAAAAGAAAATAGATGAGCGGTCTGCACCCGCAAGGCGGTGCTCTTGTTTGAATTCATATGATGGGTTTGCAGACAATGAAATGCAGTTATTACAGAATCCTTTGATGCATAGTAAAGGAATGACCTAATAATGAATCAAATTTGTGACCTTTGACCTCAATGTGTGACCTTGACCTTAGACCCTTGGATTATGGGTGTTGAATGTGAAGCACCCCCAGATGATTGAGAACAACTATGTCAAGTTTCATGGCTCTGACTCATGTGTTAAATGGAGATAAAGCTCTAAGCTTATATTAAAAAGCATTTTTTTCAAGATATAAAGGGCCATAACTCCATTACTAACAGATGGTGTACAATGCCATTTGGCGTGCATCATCCACTTATCCACATATATGCTCATACCAAGTTTCAATAAAATCCGCCACAGCACTTCCAAGGTATGGCTCCGGACACAAAAGTGCCGGACGGACGGAAGGACGGACGGATGGACAACGCCAAAACAATAGCCCTCCGCCTATGGCGGGGGATAACAAAATCAAGATTAACAACAGACATATAATGTTTAAACTTAAAAAAATGTCCCTCAATTTGGTTTATCTGAAAGAACTGAACAAAAGTGTCACTATCTATGTAAAAGCCATACAGCACTAGTGTATGGATGAATCGTACTGAAAGTACTGAAGTACGCTCAATAGAACACTTGCGATAAAAACTGAACTAAAAATGAGCAAAAATAAACAAAACAATATAGCACAATAAAAACTGAACTAAACATGTATTTCACAGTAAGTTGATATAAACTAATCCGGCATGACCATATTATTTGGGTACCATATACGCTTCCATAATTTTTTAACTACGCCCTTTGTCCACATAAATTATATCGACTCCTTCACTTATATCGCTATGTCAACCTTATGTTACTTGCAAGTCATCAAGATATATGCCGTCATACAGTAAACAACACAGAAATAGTTTAATTTACAAGACGGCTAAAGGTTAAAATATCGTCAGAGATTTAGGCTCTTATGTCAACATGCGGGTTGTTTAAGTCTTGACAACTTATCTTATGTCGAAAAATCAACATAATTTTAGGCGTCATGCTCTTTTGAAAATGACTTGCCATCGTAGTTATAGTCGACACGATGAGTTATTTTTGACGACATGACACCTTTTTCATATCATGCCGTCATTAATGTTGCCATCATCACAGTATCAGGGTGTACCATATACGTTTCCATATGACTTTAACTGAATGTCGTTATAGCGAGTAAATTAAGTGGGACAAAGCTTCAAAACTATGTCGACATACCATGTTATTTCACAGTAAGTCGATATAAATAAATCCGACATGACCATATTATTGGGGTGTACCATATACGCTTCCGTAGTTTCATAAGTTTTCAATCGCAATTAAAAACATAATAGAACCTGTGAGGATTATAGTGATGCAGATGAATAGATGTGCATGAAATTAACATCATCGCACAAAATATATAGGAGGATATTAAGTTAACATCAACAATGTTTCAGATACACCGGCCTTCAACGCTGAAAATAATCAGTTTTTAAAGACGGGATAAGAATTGGGTTACACACTGTGTCATAGTTTGCGTTTAACAATTAATAATTTAGTCTGCATCTATTACCGTTCTTAAAAAATATGTTATTGGATATTGCGCAGCAGATTTGGGTGAGGCATTTTACGAAATGAAAGTAAGTAATATTACAGAGTACATACATAAAGTTTCAGGCATTCGTTAAATTGTATAAACTTGCTTTTTGAATAAATCAAGTAAATTTAGAGGCATTGGCGTTTTTAGTTAGGAAGTAAAACTAATGGGTTGTCTTCTCAACCTACTGAGATTAGCAGCAAATATAAACATATGTGTGATATAGCTTTTTACGCACGCTTGTTACAAAAACTTTTTTTGTACAAATACAATCGAAAAAAGTATTGGAATAAACGTGCTCAAACAAAAATATATACAGGTCATAGTTGAAATCAATTGCGACGTTTTTATTTGTTCTGTATTTCAATATTTTAAGAAATGAATCTTCAACTTATATTGATTTCATTTTCAACGTGATTATGAACGCTGCCAGTTATATGGACATCGAGCACTAGAAATTGCAACATTCTATTTATACTTATCAGAATCATAAAATAAACTGATCAAATTGCTAACATATTCTATAATGTTGTCCTTACGAATTCAGTTGTCGAATGCTTACATGGCACTGTGGGAGTGTACACATATTTAAAACACGGGTGATTATACACTCGTTTTCAGTTCACACGCTATCAATTGTTAACTAATCAGCAGTGAAATCATCCGAAAATACATATTGTAAAAGAAGTATACATGGATAGGAATGTTTGCACACATGTTGTCAACGAAGTATTAATACCGTGAATACTGTCATTATAGAAAAGTTCAACAATGCATGGTAATTAAACAATAGTTTTTTATTTTAATAACTTCCGGGTTACACAGACAAAGAAATATCGTCAATAATCTTCATTCTGACAACCAAAAGGGCTCATACATACAACTATAAATGGAAGAGATAACATAGAATACTATCTCTAAAGACAAACGTTGCAAAATTTTGGTTGAAAAATCAACCAAATCAACAATAAAAAACTTGAGAAATTCTACCTTGACAAAAAGTAGGAAGTTTTTCCAAAAATTAACATTGTCGATCCTTGACCTTCTGTATTAATTTTTAGCTCCACTGGCCAGAGGCCAGCGGGGCTTATGTCATGGTCCTGTGTCCGTCGTGCGTGCGTGCGTGCGTGCGTAAACTTTTTCTTTAAACATCTTCTTCTCCTAAACTACTGGTGCAATTCTGATGAAATTTCTCAGGAATGTTCCTGGGGTGAACCTCTTTCAAATTTGTTCAAACTATGCCCCTGGGGTCAAATTTAACCCCGCCCCGGGGGGTCAAAAAAATGTAAATTTGCTTATATAAGGCCTATTTTGTGAAAGCTTAAAAAAAATTCTCGTCCATAACCATTGGGCATAGGGCTACCAATTTTGGTATGTAGTGACATTTTATAGTCCTCTACCAAGTTTCTTTAAATGTTGCCCCTGGGGTCAAATTTGACCCTGCCCTGGGGGGGGGATCAGAAAATTGAAAATTTGCTTAAATAAGGCCTATTTTGTGAAAACTTTAAAAATCTGCTCATCCATAACAATTGGATCATGAAACTTCATAGGTACATTGATCATGACTCGCAGATGACCCCTATTGATTTTGAGGTCACTAGGTCAAAGGTCAAGGTCACGGTGACCCGAAATAGTAAAATGGTTTCCGGATGATAACTCAAGAACGCTTAGGCCTAGGATCATGAAACTTGATAGGTAGATTGATCATGACTCGCAGATGACCCCTATTGATTTTCAGGTAACTAGGTCAAATGTCAAGGTCACAGTGACCCGAAATAGTAAAATGGTCTCCGGATGATACCTCAAGAACGCTTATGCCTAGGATCATGAAACTTGATAGGTAGATTGATCATGACTCGCAGTTGACCCCTATTGATTTTCAGGTCACTAGGTCAAAGGTCAAGGGCACGGTGACCTGAAATAGTAAAATGGTTTCCGGATGATAACTCAAGAACGCTAATGGCTACGATCATGAAACTTCATAGGTACATTGATCATGACTCGCAGATGACCCCTATTGATTTGAGGTCACTAGGTCAACGGTCAAGGTCATGGTGACCCGAAATAGTAAAATGGTTTACGGATGATAACTCAAGAACGCTTATGCCTAGGATAATGAAACTTCATAGGTACATTGGTCATGACTCGCAGATGACCCCTATCGATTTTGAGGTCACTAGGTCAAAGGTCAAGTTCACGGTGACCCGAAATAGTAAAATGGTTTCCGGATGATAACTGAAGAACGCTTATTCCTAGGATCTTGAAACTTTATAGGTAGATTGATCATGACCAGCAGATGACCCCTATTGATTTTCAGGTCACTAGGTCAAAGGTCAAGGTCACAGTGACAAAAACATATTCACACAATGGCTGTCACTACAACGGAGAGCCCATATGCGGGGCATGCATGTTTTACAAACAGCCCTTGTTTAACCTACGATGCGACAACACGCCTGAATGAAAAATATATCTTCCAGAACGACACAATGTTTCACATGTAATAATGTACGGATTGTCGCATTTTTGTAGAGTTTTTGGTTGCTATATGTGTTATTCTTTTGCGTTTGCCTGTTGGCGACTTTTAAACTCACCAACACGAAATCAGACATGATGTGTTACATTGTATACACATTATTTCAGTGAATGTGTTATGTTCCAGCTTCCACATTCAATAGTTAATATGCTATTTTTTGTTCTAAATTTACGCAAAATAAAACAACATTGAAAGTGGTTTGCGTCATTTCCAAAGCGCATTTTAAATAGCATGTTAAACATGTTTTAAATAGAGAATTTTAAAATGAAATACCAACCAATAACGAAAAGATTTTGCAATTTATTTCAGACTGTCTGTTTTAACAATTTTTATTTGAATCGTGATGCAATAATTATTTTTGGTATACACTTTAATTATTTATTATCAACAATCGGTCAATTAGGGGATTTGGATCTCCATAAGAAAAAAATGATACTCCTAGTTGTTATTCGTTGTAATCTGTCTGTTGTATATCTGTGTGTCTTGTCTACTAGATTTTTTCGTGTCTTGCAGTTTGGAATTACGGTTTTTGCCATATACTTAAGCTATGCTTAAGTTTCTCTAAATCTGTTGCAACTGAAGTTTAACTTTGTGTATTTTAGGAAGCGTTCTAAAAGTTGTACATCTTTCATCACATAAGGCTATCTCTAGCAAATGCTTATGGAATCGGTTAGTGAAGTAAATAAATCATAATGTAAAGTGTAATTCCGGATATTTATATTATCCTTTGTGACTTATGACTCTTTTAAACTGATAACTAAGAAGGTGTAAAAAGAAGACAATAACATGAACATTCTTTTGATGCAATCCTTAATATAATTTAGATAAGGTTCAAAGGCAAACAAGCCAGACGCTTACTTTATGAGTCTTCTTGGCAATCATTTTATATGAATGTGCTCGTTTTATCTTGTATTGTTTATTTATAGATCTTCTTATTAGTATATTAAGTCACAAGCTTTAACAACAAACCAATTGAAGAAAACGTCCTGTTCGATTTGTTGCTAGCAACTCGTTACACTGCGAACAAATACAATTTCAATATCTTCCTCCGATATGCGATACTAGCTATTCGCTTAAGGTTCATTGCGAATAAATGGATTTTCTGATACCTCACACATAAGCAAGGTTTTAAATGTTAATTAACTTAAACGGACTTGTTCACATTTCGCCAAAATAACAATTAAAAAAGAGTATGTATCACATCCAAACAAGCACAATAAACATTTTGCCTGAATGAGAAAAATAGTAAACATATTCGTTGGTTTATCGAAAATCGTCAATTGAAATCGTTTAATAATCAGCAATTAATTGTTTGTATCGCTTCCCATCGAAATTAAGTAGAACAAGTATATTTCAAACATAGGATTTTAACTCTATAACACATTCAAATAGGGAGGGAGTTACCTTTTACATTTAGAAGTCCCTGGTGTGATCCCCACGTCAGCCAGAATTTTTGTTTAAATAATATTTACTGAAAGCCTTCCAACTATTAGAGTTGTGTAAGTAAATTCATTGCATTATATGTTTCAAACAAAATCAAAATCTGTGAACATGACTCTTTAATTGGTAGACATTACTTGTACAGGCCAAACAAAGCATATCCTGTTGTGGTCAGAAGACAAATGCGAGTATGACTTGAAAATGTGGTGTAGAATGAAACGCTTGTAGAAAAATCTGCAAGTTTGCAGATAACCATAAGTTTACTCATATCAAAACCAAAACACCGGAAATATGCGAAAAAAAGAATGAACATACAACAAATAAGGCGACCTTAAGCACGATACTATATTCTAGGTTCACCTGTTTAAAGTCTATACACTATTACAAATAAATGTGCTTCGTTTGCTTTAACCATACATTAACCAAATGAAAATGTTAATATTCAAGCATTTTAAAGGTATTATCAATTAATACAATTTCAATAAATCCATTATTTTGAAGGGCAAGCACATCAATTTTAAGTTTTATTTTCATATCTATTAAACTTTTGGTAGTGCAAATTAAAATACACGTTATTGATAAAGGCTGCCATTTTCGATACAATTATTTACTCATTGATTGCGATGTACAATAGACAAAGCAATCGACTACAGCATGCTATTTCAAAACTGCGCCTTTTGTATTCAACATGAGTCAATACTGAAATTTGAACCCTAGCGCTTTAATCGGCTGATCAGTCACGCATACAGGCGTCTATTCACGGTACCTTTCAACCACGTATTCTTTTGTTTCAAAGCT
This sequence comes from Dreissena polymorpha, assembly GCF_020536995.1. NCBI lineage: Eukaryota > Metazoa > Mollusca > Bivalvia > Myida > Dreissenidae > Dreissena > Dreissena polymorpha. The sequence goes on along the minus strand of NC_068361.1, from coordinate 66,834,874 downwards.
GTACTACACTGACGCCTTTTGTCAAAGAGGCATATCAAAGGTAATATAAATACGCGTTACAGATTTTGTTTCCACTTTTCACACATATATTTACATTTAAGTATTAATCGATCGATAAAATCGTAAAGAAAAATATATAGAGAAAACATGGTTGATGCCGAAAGTTTATCCGGTGAGGCTTTGAAAAAAGATGGGTTTTTTCCGACCGAACCGGATAAACTTTCTCCATCTCGGAACCAACCATGTATTCGATTTATCCTGTTTCATTTCGTTGACACATTTTATCAAAGATAAATGATAATTTGATATAATATAATTACTCTTGTCGAGCCTCCTACATGTAAACATCATTCCTGACGACCGAATAACTACCGATTATGTCACGTAAAAATAGTTTCACTTTATACTGCTCCTTTTAATACTTTCCTGTTTAAAATATAAGAAAAAATAAAAAGACGAATCGAGAATGTGATATTTTTCTTGGTCTTCAATAAAAATATCAGTCGATATTGGTAAAATACTACACCCTTGTGAAGTGTATTGGAAAGGTTACACTCAACTGTGTGTCACATCGTGCGTACAAATACACTACTTCCTGTTGACCGGAGATAGGAAAATTTCTTCGACCCTGCTATATTAGGTCTATTGTTGCAACAGAGGCAGGATAAAAACAATTACGTTTATTCGATGATCTCTTCCACGAACACAGGCTTACAAATATGAATACTGTATATGTGATTTACACCACTACTGGTACCTTATGTACATTTTATTCATAACGATTTTACTGCTACTTCTACTTTTACTACTAAATCGGCCTCTTTAACAGCTTTCGGTGTAAAAATTTATATTTTACCCAGTTTTGTTTAAAGCGAGACTTATACGTTTGGCAAGCATTATACAAAACAAACAGGTGTTTACTTAAATTTAATACATTTTTTCAGAATACAATTCAGTAGAAGCCGTCGATATGCCCTTTAATGGAGTTGTCAATAAAACTTGGCAAGAAGCCATTGCGTAGGTATTGCACTGATTATTAAGATCGGGCAATCAGTATTTTGACTTGAGGAATAGTGTAAGGAAACGACTTCAAATGTGCTATCAAAGGTAAATATTTCTTTCTAAAACATTTTATTTGAAAGACATGTGTATGTTTTAATGTTATAGTGCGATAGTATATGGTAAATAGTTTGGTTTTGCAAAATAAATAGTTGATTTTCTGTTAAATCTGGGTTTCCAATAAATATGATAAATAGCAATTCAACAATTAATCCCCACGTGATCGGCGCACACACTTTGCACAATGAACACTGACGTCATTCGTTTCCGTTCATGCTTAAGAGTCGCTGATAATCTTTAAATCGCTCCTAAAACGAATATTTTTTTAATTTCTAATAGTGAATGTTCGTTCTAGATCAAACCAGTCGATATGGAGATGGTATGATATAATGAGTTAGTTTGAAAGCCAGAACCGCAAGCAAAATATCAAGTGATTTTCTTTAAACTTAGTTGACAGCCATTCTGTCCGAAGTTCAAAGTTAAATACAATTTTGATCTTAAATCTATGATAACTGTAGCTACATGTTTAAACAAATGACATTAAAGAAGTTGTATGTAAGTGGAATAAGACTTTAAAATAAATAAAAATTGATAACATAAGGTTAATGGGCGACTCATCATTTTCTGTAAATAACGCCATTTATTTGCTCTAAACAATCATTCTAAACAATCATGAATATAAATTTATAACTCGCATCATTATGCACATAATGTAAATAACAAATTGTGAAATAAAAACGGCGGATATGTGATGATCGAATCTTACACACACAATATATATATAACTAGCCAAATGAAAAAATGCTCTAACATGCTGCATCAAAATCTCAAACAAATACCAAGTAGAAAAATAAAGAAGTTACTGAACATTAAATAATTTCACATTCTTTCCTGGCTGTGAAAATTTGACATATAAAAGCCACACATAATAACAAGCCGCTTACAGTCGAATGATATGGTGTTTTTTATTATAGAAAATATACAAACAAGGCCAATCCGTAAAGAACTTACATTGTTATTATGTTAACGATATTGAAATCATAGGAACATTCTTCGCAATATTATGCGTGTAAGCTATAAGCATATTTATAGAAGCGCAGGTGTGTTTCTTACACATTTTAATCAAATATTAATGCATGATATTAGTAACCATTTCACTGTATTGAATGTTCATGCCGAGATGTTAACCTTTGAAGTGAGGAGGGTCAATACTGTAACTTGTTTATTGGTGTAAGCATTATACCGTCTGGAGCTTTGCATACAGGTGAAATGACACTCTGGAAACAATATCAGGATATACATTTTCGTTAACTTGTAAAAGTCGTTTTATTCAGAAAAGCGACCGATAGCATTTCAATCAGGAAAAACATACAAGAGGGGACGAGTTGAATGGATTTTTAAAACCTTACAATTAATGCAACAAAAATCATAAAACAACTTATATTTGTACCATCAAAAGATTTTTTAAATGATGGAGATGCAAAGAAGTCAAACAATGATGGCCGGTGAAATGACATTATAACCATGAAATGATGACATAAGAAATTTTATATGCAAAAAGAATACGACATTAAAGGTTCAGAAATAGTTAAATGTTATTTGGGAAACATATACAAACAGGATTGTAATTTATTTATCTTTAAAATTCGCAGACACATACCATACACGAGATGAACATGACAGCTTTAAAAATTAAGTTTCTGTGTTGTATTTTATAAAGGTTGGCTTGTTTTCTTATTTTCACCATATTAAACAGTATTTCATTCAACTCCCTATTTTGTATGAATGGGGGTGTTAAATCGAGACACTCGATATCAGTCACGAAGAAATATCCGTTATTTTGAAAAGAAAACAATACTACTTTATTGTTTGGACGTCGATAAGTCGTGGTTGTCAGGTCATTACTTCTTTACAAACCATTACACCACCTGACAAGAAAAGAGACGGTTGCAGCACAAGTTTTCGTTCGCGAAAAAAGGATAATTATGTCACATGATATTTGTCAGATTTAAGATATTAATTTCATTTCGAGGGCAGGTGTCACATAATTTCTTTGAGATAAAGACTTTTCTTAAACATATTAATTTTATTTATATTGCTTTTTTTGTTTAAAGGTTGTAAACTATATTGCTTATGCAGAGCGTAAAATCGTTTGCGGTTTCTTTAAGAAAAACAACATGACGCGTATTTGGTAGACATAGCCTCGTGATTCTATTGCACTAAATGGCTTAAATTCAAACCAAACAACCTGCTAATTTTCAATTTAAAACAATTATATTTAAACATACAGAAACCCAAATCAATTGCTAAATAAATATATACCGCCAGGTTATTCACCAATCATAATCTTTGAAATTGTCCTTTTACTGTAAAGGCAAAGATGCTTTCCATTTTGACGTTGTTCCACTTGTGTTTCAAAACAAATAATTTGCAATATTTGTTTATATTCATTTTATTTATTATATGAATTAAAAACTACATAACCCTATACTCTACACATCCTGATGATACTAAAATGCATATAACAATCAGTCCAATAGAGCCGACATAAAGCATCTGCGATCGAATTTATTTAAAGTCCAATAGCAATATTCACGTGAATTATTACTTAACCTGTTTTAAAAATATTCCTAAGTGAACCATTGGCATTAACTGTTCGCTAATTAAAGGTCAAATCGACGGTAGAAGAGAAACACTGCGAGCCTTACTTTTAAGTGTGTCTTAATATATCATTATATGTTGATGATTTCACACGCATATGTGGTTGCCATTGGTTATTAATCGGACAACAATAAAACATTCATCAAAAGAAAACACCAAAAACAAAATTTATTTTGGTTTCAATATGTATTCTTTCAAACATCATATCACTTAAATACCATCACATATTATGATACATTAAACTTTAAAATAATAAAATATTGTATGTGGAATTTAATATAACTGGTTTATAATTAAGTAAGATGACTAAACCAATTGTATCTATATTGCATATTATCGCTATTATAAATAAATAGCTTGAAAATTGGAGACAATCTTTGATTTAAGGGGACGTCAAGATAGGGGTCGCTTGGCTTCTGGATAGAAATATAATCAAAATGTCCTATAATTCCATCATCAAAAATGTTTCTATGAGCTCCCAAATCTTGAGTGCGTATTGACGTCTCTCGATCCTACTTTATATAAAAATTGCGATTTGGACAATATCCGAAATCCGAACAAGGATCTTAACTAATTGCAGTTGTCAAGGTAACCGTTCTTCGCCAATTAAAATCGCGTGATCGCCTTCTTATATCAAATGGTGCAATTAATTTGAGCTTTTACTTCCAAAATCAACGTGTTATTGAATCTCTGATCAGTTGTCTGGTCATTGCCAGTGATTGAGCATTCACTTGTTAACAGGCAGGAACAATTAAAGCATTTTTGGAGAAGCGTGTTTTTGGAGGACAGGCATTAATGCATTTGGGATTTGAAATAACAGTTTGAAGACACAAATGGAATCTGAATCTTGAGATGAGATCATTTAAGTAATTATCAAACTGTGTGTTATTATTTTGTTGCATCTTATTATATTTTTTCATCATGATTTCTTTATAATTAACTGCACGACCTACACTGAGACACTGATGTAAGCCTTATTGACGTGATATACAGCATTTTATCAGGCACTTTATATCAGCCAGACTTCAAAGTAGTGCTATGATGTAGCGTTAATATCTTTGTTTGATAACATGTTGACAAAATATGTATGCATTGTTATCGTTTGGTAAAACCAAATGATCGTTTAACCAATCCCCATAACCAATTACTTTGAGTGTATGATATCAACTCAATCGCATTCCTTTTGAAAATAACGTTCGTGATTGTCCCATCTAGTTAAACATCATGCTATTTATGTTTGAGTATAATAGGGTACACTTGAATCTTCATATTATCTTGTTTCTGTTTAATACCCAAGTTCCGTATTTAGTTTTTATTACAACACTGTTTTGATCAATTGTTATCGTAACTGTGTATAGTATGTCGGTTGACACTTTTAAAAATGACATATATATTTGACCTTTTTCATTTTTGCAAAAATAATGAAATAATACGCTTGCAGTATCATAACATTATTCGAAAACATTTGAAATCATGTTCGAATACTACAACAATCATCACGACGACACCAGTTTAACAATACAAACACAATCATACGATTAAGCATCTAAAATAAAACTGTTGTTCGGGTAGTGTTGGCATGTTTGTTATCAAGGTAAAACTTTCGTGAAACCTATTAACTTCGAAAGATTCGTTCATATTAATCGCATGCATACTTTTAACAAACAAATCAGTATTAGCTTTTGCAGAAGCATTTCGTATAAATGTAGATTTGTTTAAATATGTGCCTGATATTGTCTAATGCGATACATTGTCAATTGAAAGCACTTTGATGGTACGCTTGTTGATTTTATAATAAGCTATAATTATCATTTCATAAGAAGGATAGGTTTATTATTTTTAAATAGTAAGCGATGTGCTGAACTTGAATACATGGTTTGTAGAATGCTTGGTGCAAATACATTATTTTTGATAGATTTACTCTCAGGCATCACCAGTTTTCATGTGTACTGAAACTATACAGTTATTAATTACAGCATTATTATAATTCGACGTATTTCTTATTGGGGCTACGCTTACGTGACACGAAATTTTCACAGTGAAAACAGTTGGTGTATTGCTAGCCCGCGTCCGTCGTCCTATGCTGGTGTTTTAAGTTGTTTGCCAGACATGGGCAACAAATCATTTCAAATTAAGCATAATCTGGAAAGCGAATATTAACCGAACTTTACAGGAATTATTCTAGTAAGAATTGCTTTAAAAGTTTAAAAGTTATTCAAATCCTTGCGGTTGGCTGAAATTTTATATCACCGATTCTGCAAATTAAGAAGGTGAAACAAAATAAGGCCAATGTGTTAAAATTAAATTATTAAATTAACTTTTGGTCATGTATACAATTTGTTCAAATCATGTTCCTGGCGAAAAAAACTGACCATACCTCATGACATAAAGATTTATACACATTATGCACGCAGACTAGATATGACAACTTATTGTTATGACTACAATCCTCATAGTTTTGATGCTGGTAATTTGACTTTTTTATTTTTCAGGTTATGCGGCATAATTGAACTATTCGAATAAGAAGACATTTCAATGATGGTATTGACCCTAAAGCGCTTGCAAGTGATGGCATGTTACAGAAAGTGTCAAAGTGGACAAAATATAATGACGATCTGGCTCAGATTATAATAAGCAGTTTTGACAGGCCGGTTTAGACTCTTGGGTTTACGGCACCGTTTTCAGTCAGTTGGGCCAGAGCAAATATTACGGTTCTGCTTTTCATGTGAAATCATAAAATTTTGCCAGTGTTTTTCTCTGTTATAATATCGGGAAAACAACAGAAGAGGAAATGGTGGAACAGTGTCCGGGTGATATTAAACTACGGGATGCACAGTCAGCTAAAATATTTGCCAAAGCCATCAAAGATGGCGTTGAAGTGTTGAACAATATTCGCCTTATGGTAGTAGGAACGTACGGTGTGGGAAAAACGTCTCTGGTTAACAATCTTATTAAAGATTTAAGGGATAAAAAACTGACTCCTGTGAGCACAGAATTTATTGATCTACGCAGGTGTGAGCTAATGGACAATGCTGATTGGTGCTTAGATAAAAAACATAAATTAGTAAAGTATATGCTAAGGTTTAAGAAGACTTTTGAGAAAGCAAGTCAAATGATTACGCTTACCAATATAAAAGAACCTATCTTAACACCTTCTTTCACAGACATGCTCCAGATAGCAGACGATAATGCCGACGATTCAGATGCTGAAGCACAGTTAGATACTTTGGAAGAAATACAAAATCGTGTTTTACAACGTGCAGACGAAGAGGGGGTACGAGAATTTTTCCCACTGGTTCAGGAGACAAACGAAACATTTTCCAACATTATATATAATCGCGTTGCGAGAAAAAGAGACATTACTGTATCTGTTTGGGATTTCGCAGGTCAGGCACTTTACTATTCAACCCATCAGTTCTTTTTTAATAAAAATTCTATATACCTTGTCTTAATGGATATGACTAAGAGTTTGGATGAATTTATACAAGAAGATACATTACGTGGATCATTGTGTGGTTTAATGCAAGGTTGTACTTACTTGGATGTTTTCAAGTTTTGGCTGAATTCAATTCGCATTTACAGCGGTTATGACTCCATGGAAGGAAGGATTTCTCCAACGATTATTTTGGTTGGTACTCATAAAGATAAAATGCATGGCGACGATAAAGAGATTCAGAAAGATAAATATTTTGAAAGAGCCCTTAAGTCATTGAAAAGCACGTCGATCTTACATCACATTTATCGTAGGAAATTCCTGGTAAATAATTTATCTCCAGATGATTCCGTTTTTCATGAGTTGCAAAGAGAAATCGAACTTCTTGCAGAAGAGCAAGACTATTGGGGTGACAAATATCCATTTAAATGTATACAGATGGAACAGTTTCTCGACAAAATGAGAGATAAAGGCGAACAGTTACTACATATTGCAGAGATAACTGCCGCAAACAGTTTGTTTATACACCCACTTACTGAAAAAGAAATAAGCTTATGTTTGGACATTCAGCACAGACATGGCAATATACTGTATTTCAACACTGACCAACTCAGACATTTGGTTGTTCTTGCCCCGCAATGGATCATTGAAGCATTCAAGTCGTTTGTTACACACGTTCGATATAAAAAACCCAAAAATTCACATTATTGGGACATATATAAGAAACTTGCTATACTTAAACCAGAAATAGTCAATAGTTATGGACCAAAGTTCTTACCATATACGAGCAAATAGAAAACATGTCATGCAGTACATGGAGCATCTAGATGTCATAGCAAAGCCCTTAAAATTTGAGGATGACGTTGCGCCGACTAATCTGCAACAGCCTCAACAAGATACAGTTGATTTAGATTTCTATATCATGCCATGTCGCCTGAGGAAACCACCACTTCCAATTGAACAATTTACTTCGCTGGAACATTACAGGAAAACACCAGTTTTGTGCTTTGTATTTGTTCATAACTTCATGCCACCGTCGTTTTTCCACAGACTTATTGCCGTGTGTATAAGCACGTGGCCTTTAGCACAAGCTCAAGAAAAAGTGTTGTACAATGGACTTGCAGCGTTCGACATTAATGAAACCGACGTTTTGACAATTTGGTACAAGGATCATATAATCTATGCACGCATTCATACCTGGACTATAGATTTTATTTCTGGCCTTAATGCCGAGAAGTGTCAAGAAGTGCGACTCATACTGCGACGAAGTTTGCTTAAATTTGCCGGCCAGTCATTGGAACACCCATTGTCTTCCAAAGCGTTCGAAGAGCATATACTGTGCCCTGAAATGCAAAAGTCTTTGTACAATGAAGGTATGTTCAGAGTGACCGACTTTATGTATAGTTCAGAATTATATTGTGATGCATGCCGTCATTATATTGGAAGGGAAAAGGCATTGGGACACTGGTACAAAGAAGAAGAATTAGATCGATTAAATAATGAAAATGACGCAAATGGTGATGATCTTAAATTACTGGATGCCCAGTCCGCTAAAATATTTGCAAAAGCTCTTAAAGATGGCTTCGAAGTAGTGAAGAATATTCGCCTTATGGTCGTTGGAATGTTCGGCGTGGGAAAAACGTCTCTGGTTAATAATCTCATCAAAGACTTAAGGGATGAAAAACTTACTCCTGTTAGCACAGAAGGTATTGATCTGCGAAGATGTGAGCTTATGGACGATGGTGATTGGTGCTTAGATAAAGAACAAAAGTTAGTAAAGTATAAATTAAGGTTTAGAGAGGCTTTTAAGGAAGCAAGTCAAATGCCTACACCTATCAATATTAAAGAACCTTCCTTAACACAGTCTTTCACAGACACGCCCCAGGAAACAGAAGATGAAGTCAAAGATTCGGATACCGATATACAGTTAGATCCTTTAGAAAAAATACAAAAAAGTGTTGCAGAACGTAAAGACGAAGAGGGGATTCGAGAAATTTTCCCACTGGTTCTGGAGACAAAAGAAACGTTATCCGACAACATACTTACTCGTGTTGCAAAAAAAACAGACATTTCTGTGTCTGTTTGGGATTTCGCAGGTCAGACACTGTATTATTCAACACACCAGTTTTTTTAAATAGAAGGTCGATATACCTTGTTTTAATGGATATGACTAAGAGTTTGGATGAACCTGTAAACGAAGACGAAATAAGTGGACATTGGTGTGGTTTGATGAAAGATTGTACTTACCTGGATGTCTTCAAGTTTTGGCTGAACTCGATTCACATGAACAGCGGTTATAAGTCTATGACAGGCGCTATTTGCCCAACTGTTATTTTGGTTGGTACTCGTAAAGATGAAATGTCCGGGAACGATAAGGAAAAAGAGATTCAGAAAGATAACTATTTTGATAAAGCACTAGGATCGTTTGAACGCTCGTCGGTCTTACATCATATTCATTCAAAGAAATTCCTGGTTAATAATCTATCTCGAGAGGATCGTGTTTTCCATGAGATACGAAGGGAAATCAAACTTCTTGCAGAAAAGCAAGACTATTGGGGTGAGAAATGTCCAGTTCAATGGATCCAGATGGAACAGTCTGTCGACAAATTGAGAGATAAAGGTGAACAGCTACTTCAGATGTCAGATATAAAGACTGCAAATAGATCTTTAATACACCCACTTCCTGAACAAGAACTAGTCGCATTTTTGGACATGCAGCACAGACATGGCAATCTCCTGTATTTCAACACAGATCAACTTAAAAATTTGGTTGTTCTTGCCCCGCAATGGATTATTAAGGTATTCAAGAGATTTATTACGCATACGCCAGATAAAAACCCACTTTATTTAGAACATTGGAGAACATATGAGAATAATGCTATACTTAAACCAGAAGTATTTAATGAAATTATGGACCGAAGTTCTGACGACATAAAGCAAAAAAGAGATCATGTGATGCATTACATGGAGCATCTGGATGTTATGGCAAAGCCCTTAAAATTTGAGGATGACGTTGCGCCGACTAATCTGCAAAAGCCTCAACAAGATACAGTTGATTTAGCCGTTAATGTGAATCCCGAGTTTTTAGATTTCCATATCGTGCCATGTCGCCTGAGGAAACAACCACCTCCAATTGAACAATTTACTTCGCCGGAACAATGCAAGAAAACACCAGTTTTGTGCTTTGTATTTGTTCATAACTTCATGCCACCGTCGTTTTTCCACAGACTTATTGCCATGTGTATACGCACGTGGCCTATTAGCACACAAGATAACACAAAAGTGTTGTACAATGGACTTGCAGCGTTCGACATTAATGAAACTTACGTTTTGACAATCTGGTACAAAGATCATATAATCTATGCACGCATTACTTCTTGTAAGAAAGACATTAAATCTGGCCTTAATTTTGAGAAGTGTCAAGAGGTTCGATTGATACTGCGACAAAGTTTGCTTAAATTTGCAGGCCAGTCACTGGAAGACCCATGGACTAATACAGCGTTTGAAGAGCACATACAATGCCCGGATATGAAGAAGACTTTGTACAATAGGGGCATGTTCAGGGTGACCTCCTTTATGTATTTTTCTGAATTCGCATGTACCGCATGTCCTAATCGTCATGCTATTGGAAGGTACGAGGCATTGAACGACTGGTACAAAGATGCATTAGATCGATTCAATAACGGAAATTGCGATGGCTCACTTAAACCAGTTGAAGAAAGCGATCTTTTGAAAGTGTCTGAGGTCATTGGTAATGGCTTCTGGTTGCTAGGCATTCAACTTGGGTTAACAGACGCGGCAATGAACAAGCTTTATGAAAAATGGGGAAAAGATCGTCGGACATTCGTTTTTAAGTTCTTGGTAAAATGGAGAAATAGAAATGGAGAGAAAGCAACGCTAAAAAGTCTTAATATAGCTTTACACGCTGCACATGTTAATCTCCCAAATGATAAAAACACAGAGCAGGCTTTTCCTGTTTTATCGCAGCCGCATCCCTGTGCATCAACTTCAAAATCAGCTAAGCCGCGATGCTGGCTTTTTTGATAAAGTTTAGTTTCCAGCGCTTGAAATTCTCACAATCGCTTGCAAGCTCTGATTGTTGTTTACATTCTTCTAACGACAAATCCAATCATCACACTGTAATCAACTGTTTGTGTATAGGTTCTTACACAAGACGTGTGTGATATGAACGTGTTGTTTTATAACCAATTCTAGTTTGGTTCAGATTTACGCGCCTTCGTTGTACATCACATTCACGCTTGAGTAGTGCTACAAACAATAAAATGACCTGCCCAACATCCAACATTAACAGTTTTACGTCATTGCGCGTGCCACCGTTGACAACGTTCTCTCTTTGACATGGACAGTATGATAGTTGTCAATCATTTCTTTCCACAATATTACCAGCCAAGCATGTGGACTCACTGATTTCTATAGTAACACCATAATAAAATCATATGCTCTGAGAAGGTTCCACACTTCCGATTAAATAAACTGTGTTGTTGGATTTGTATGGTATGAATAGTATTGTTGAATTATGTCTATCTGTTAAACATTGTTTCGTATATTACGGTGTAGTTTAATGCTACATGGTTCATGTGTACACATTTACTCATTAGTAGGCGGAAAATAACTAAGAGATTAGAAATCGTTTGGAAATTCGTACCAACTTCAAAAGCTTTGTACAGTATTCAAGACCCTGAATTGATGTAAGATTAAGAAATAAAATTAAACAAACTTACGTCATATCCGTACATGGGAAAAGAAACCACTTTTATTAAATTTTTGATTCCTCACCAATTTTATCAGTTTTTAATAAATATTTATATACTTTATTTCTATGAGTTTGGTCCATATGAGTGTGTGTGTATACTTTATAATAAACAAGATTTGTGTCATTGAGCCATCTTCAGAAAATTATATGAGAGCAGTATAAAACAACTTTTAAGGTATGTTCATACGGAATAATTATTAACTTAGCCTCATTGGATATATAAAAGCTTATTGATCGTTTTGTTAAAACACACTTTTGAAATAATAATTAGATATTGTTAACTTTTAGCTCACCTGATTAAAAGGTGGCCATAGGTAGCATTTGTAATTGCGTTTGTCCGTCCTTAACATTCAACTTGTTAATACTCTGTCTAGAGACCACATTCGTGGTCCGATCTTTAGGAAATTTTGTCAAAATATTTGTGTAAATTTTGTCTCTTCCGAGTTTGAATGTGGGTCACGTGAGGTTAAAAACTCTAAAAGACTCAGTTTCGTTCAATCTTCGTAAAACTTGTTCTTAACATTTGTTTTAATGATATATAGGCTGAGTTCGAAAATGGTCGTGGTTCGTTGAACAACATACCCGCAAAGGGGCGGGGCAGTTTTCATTACATGGCTGTAGTGAAACCTTGTTAACATTCTAATAGACACATGGGTAGGTCAATCATATTTGAACGTGCTCAGAAAGTTTGATCTAACAATAGCTAATCCATGATAAAAAAATGGTTCAAGTCTATTGAAAAACATGGCTGCCCGGAGTAAGGGCAGTCATCCTTATATGGCTATATCGACACCTAGTTATCTCTCTTGAAGTCTCATTTTTTCCATGTATCCATGACAATTGTTCAAAATGTTTGTTAACATGATATTTAGAATAATTTCGACCAATATTCCGGTCGGTTGAAATTGCTTCTTTCTGATGATGATTCCAACCATTTAAAAATACCATGATAGTGTGATATTGAAGATGATTTTGTTGATGATGATGGTTCACTCTGATGATGATGATGAGGAGGAGGAGGAGGGTAGTTAAAGCATCATGAAACATGAAAACAGGAAACAAAAAAAACAATGTCTAATTGTATTGAATTACTCTTATTAATTATATCCATTACTTCATATTATTGTTATTTATTTTTCATAAATTTCACATAGCAATAAACAAAGTAAAACATAAAGAACTAATTCATATGAATCTTTTTTGACATTCTATTCAATATATATGGAATACCAGTAACTGTAATTGGAATCCCTCCGTTTGATCTAAAATCATTCATACGTATCCTAATAAATTCAGGAGATACGACCCGCTGCCGGCTTATTGAGTTTTCTTCCATAATTGATACAATTTAAATTCGTTACACGAATTTAAAGATTTAATTACTGGAATAAGTAATTGCTTGCCTTTTTTTAAAGATATACACATGTAGTTTCATAACTGCACTTTTAGTGTGTTTAGTTCATTTATTGTGCTATTATCACATTGGTTAACTTATCAATCATTGTATTACGTTTCCACTTCAATAGAAAATAAGTTTAAAGCTAATTATATGGAGCACATGTTTATCAAAATCGTTGATAATTCTGTGTACTTTTAACAAAAAAGGCTATACACACTTTTTAAAATTGTTTTCAATCTTTTCGTTTTCTATGCAACTTAAGATAGAGTTAATTTTAAGTGTACTTTTCTTTCCGATTGCTTTAAAGGAAACGTTATATATAAACCGAGTTTAAATTAACACACAGTTTTATTTTTTGTAATGTTTTCGACATAAAGAAATGATTTGCTTCTTTATCACAAACAGATACTTTGTTGTTGTGTGAGCGTGCATCCTATGATTTGTTTGACATTTGTTTAATCAAAATGATGTGATGTGTGGGACTGTTTAGGTTTACTACTGGTCCGTTTGTCAGACAATCCGAATCAAAATACGGATCTCGTGCTAAATAGTAATTAAGCTTGTTTTATAAAACTGTGTGTGTGGATAGATGGTCGTATTGGAAATGAGCGCATTATTTCTCCTTTTGTCAGACAAAAATTGCGATGGTTATAGACATAAGAGAAAACTAAAATATGGATCCTGTTACAACTCATAAAGTACTAATGCTATGTTGAACAAACTCGTTGCTTTATTTGGACAATATATTCACTTTTAATTTCCCGCTATGATATCCGAACATTTACGAGCGAACGCAAGAGTTGCTTTGAGCAGCGTCGGAATCAAAGTGTAGTTGCACATTATCTAATGGACTTTGAAGAGTAGGTCACTTGTATTTATTTATAACTTGGTTTCATGTCAAAGGTCATTATTTCGATTTCAATTATTAGATTATCTTTCATGAGTGTATTAGTTCACACATCGTTTACTGTATTGATTTGTATATGTATTGAAATGGTGTGTATGTCATCGCGTGTACTTGACTCTAAAAGAAGTGTTTAAAATAATAGACCGTTGTATTAAATATAATCAGCTGTCGTAAATTATACAAATGAACGCAATTAGTCCGATCCTGACTCGAGATCATCCGTAAAACAAAACAAGATGACATCGTTGAAACGATTTTTAGATGTTAAAAAGTTAAATGTTTGTATTATAACGTTTTTACACCAATACTACTTGTTTTCTGGTATTCCTATTGTATGACACTTTCAGATTTTCTGTTGTTGGAAGTTTGTATATAGCATTATAGCATTTGGCTGTGTGTATGGATCTTAAAACACATCTTAAGTATTCTCTGTGAATATACTATCTTTCTACGACAATTATTTTAAACCTACGTAGCTGAATCATTTTTGTATTATATGAACTATTAACCAATGTCTTTTGTAATTAATTGATTTATAGTAACATACATCTTAGGTTTACGTTAAATAACGCAGACGAAGTAAAGACAAAATATTAAAATCTTTAAATCCCATTACAGATTTGGAACAGTGTTATGCATGCATAATACTATGTTTAAACTACTACTACTACTACTACTACTACTACTACTACTACTACTACTACAACAACTACTACTACTACTACTACTACTACTACTACTACTACTACTACTACTACTACTACTTCTTCTACTACTACTACTACTTCTACTTCTACTTCTACTACTACTACTACTACTACTACTACTACTACTACTACTACTCCTACTCCTACTCCTACTCCTACTCCTACTACTACTACTACTACTACTACTACTACTACTACTACTACTGCTACTTCTACTACTACTAATACTACTACTACTACTACTACTACTACTACTACTACTACTACTACTACTACTATTACTACTACTACTACTACTACTACTACTACAACTACTTCTACTACTACTACTACTACTACTATTACTACTACTACTACTACTACTACTACTACTACTACTACTATTGCTGCTGCTACTACTACTACTACTACTACCTCTACCACTACTACTACTACTACCACTACTACTTCTACTACTACTACTACTACTACTACTACTACTGCTACTACTACTGCTAATACTACTATTACTTATACTACTTCTACTACTACTACTACTACTACTACTACTACTACTACTACTACTACTACTACTACTACTACTACTACTACTACTACTACTACTACTTCTACTACTTCTACTACTACTACTACTACTACTGATGTTGCTGCTACTTCTACGGCTACTACTTCTACGACTATTCTACTACTACTTGAAAAATGAAACCGACTTTATGTTTTATGTCACCCTGACAGTTTGATATAAAATATAGAAATGTAATACAAATCGATTGGCAAGTAAATATTCCCTTCGATTCAAGCATTTGATTAAAATTCAATCAATCCACTTATATTGTTTAAGAAATGCCTTTATAAAAGAGAAACTGCATTTTAAGTTCCATGCAATTTTGTCTAACTAAAATAGAAAATATGTCGGGAACATATTTTGTTACATGATTATTCAAGAGATTCTCTCTTTTTGGTTATGTTTCGTTGTTATTGTCAGCAATATTAAAACTTGTAACAAACTGTTTCATACTGCAAAAATATAACTGTTTTTGCATCAACATTAAACATTGACTGTTCGATATATATAGTGTATGATTTTTTCTTTTGTTTTGTGTTTGAGAAGCTGTTGCGACAACCGCTTGGCTAGACACATTTCATGCAGCATTAGGCTTAGAAAAACTGACTGCATGCTTAATACTCACCAACAAAGTGGTTCTTGCTTTTTTATGCTTTCAATGGCCTGAAATATGAGCACATGTGACCATTTGACTGTTCTTTAGAATGAATTTATGGTGTTATAATTTTAAAGTTTATTAATAATTATAGTAACAAGTAAAAATAAACTAGTTCGAGCCCGCTGCAACTTCATCACCAAGCTTGTTAATTTGAGAGCTATTTAAAACATGATGTCGTTAATACACGTCCCTTTTCAGTATATTCGGTACTAAAATATGTGACATAACGATATACACACTATAAATAACGCAAGTAGATTGATTATTTTATATAAAAAATATAAATAATTCACTACGCATGCACAGTTTGCATTCCGGGGTTTACCCCTCGACGATGATGATCAATCTACTGGCGTTATTTATAGTTAACTGGTAATTACCTGGTAGACATACCCAGTAAAATTTATTAACAAATATACTGAAAATATGAAAACTTAGCAACTTTTTTTCAAGTAATGTAATATACCAGTCGTGATATTTTAATCAATAAAAACTTATAATTGTTAACAAATACGGTATTTTACTACTTTTCTTTTCTTCGTCGTCGTGGTTGACATTCCCTTTAATATTGATAGTTCAAAGGTAATTACAGATTTTTCTGTATGCCAGGTAATTAATAAAAAGCGCGCAACAAGCAAAAAGGCACAGTCAGTTTAGGGGCAATTGTGATGTGTGATGATGATTTCGAGGAAAAAACTGCGCTTTTAAACAGTGTTAACTAGCTTGAGTTATTATAGAATTTCTTGTTTATTGAGTACACTTTTGTTTTTTGTTGTTCAGTGATTGATATTTTCAACACAATAGCATAAAAGTAAAATTTAAACTGCAACAGATTCACTCCGGGAAGCATTGCTTTTGCCGCAATGCTGATTAAAATTAATTATGGCTTTATAAATGTAGGGATTTCATTTATACCTTTGACCAGATACTGAACAGCATCATACGTCTGCGTTATTGACGCTTAGGTAAAAATACAAGCCATAATTTCCCGATTTTAATTGTCGGAAATCATATTCCGTCTTAACACCTACTGACATCCCTGCATGGGTATGAGAGCAATTAAATGTAATAACAACATACACATATTTTGACTATTTTGCTCTTTTTTTATTCGGCGGACAATACGCAGAATAATTTTGTCCAAAATGTCATGCAGTATTCCGATTCTGGCAAAAAGGTTAGACGAAAGCATTATATATGTAAATATAAAAGGTTAAGATTGATAACATATAGGATATTGGTGGAGGCGATATGGTAATGACCTATAATTGATAATCAATTCACCGTTTATTTTTTCCTGAAATGTCTTATTCCTCAATTGCCGTTACTCTCTTCTCAAGATGATCAAAATTGAAAAATCATATATCATATATACCAATACACCAATTATGGTTAGACTAACCCAACCGTTTTTATTCGTGCCGAGCCTGATATATCACAAAACGCTAGGCGCTTATCTGTTGTTGTTTTGTGTTTATCACCGCTCTACATCCCAGGAATGAATATGTTTAATTCCGCTTGGTTTGTTTATCATTACGCCACGAGCACGTATCCTCATTATTTGTATAAAAACAACTTAAGTAGTTAGCGTTTTTTTGCAGGGAGTATTTGTTTTTTCTCGTTCAATGTAGTTGCATTACCGTGTAAGAATGATATAAAAGGTTTTCACTATATTAGATGTATTGCAAATTTCCGTGGTGGATACTGTGGATACTGTAGTTGATGTAATATACTAATTATTATTCTTATTGCATAAAGCAATCAGCCAAAACATTTGGTATGATTGTTTAGTTAGGCCTTAAACGAAGTAAAACATCCCAGTATGAAAAATTTTGGTATGGCGTGCGTGCGGGCGGGCGGCATCAAATAGGTAGTTTCCAGTTAATAACTTTAGTTTTCATTCAATAAAGCTTCATACATTCTGTGATATAACAATCATGCATGGGGACCTAGCTTGTGATTGTATTTTTGTTTGGCGTGTTGAGTTATGGTCAATCGCACTGTCACGAGAGATAGAAAGACAGTTTCAGCTCAATATAGTCGTGTCAAACCGTTCACCACAGAGAATGGCCAGACTACAACAGCAGGATCCAGATATTGGCGTTGTTGTGAAGTGGCTACAATCTGACTGCCAAAGACCTCCAAGAGACACTGTTTCTGGCTTTTCACCCAGTGTTGGAAATTTATGGCTAGATTGAGACTTACTAACATTGATCGACGGTGTGTTATTCAAGAAATTCATTTTGAAAAACAAGTGAAGAATGTCCTCTATTGGTAGTCCCAAGTGTGATGCAAAGAGAAATTTTAATATCAGCACATGACTCAAATACTGGTGCACATTTGGGCATTGATAAGACTCATTCGATGATTAAACTTAAATTCTTTTGGTACAAAATGAAAAACAGCATAAAACGTCACTTCAAGTCTTGTGACAAATGTGCAAAGCGGAAACGGCCAGCAAAAACACCTAGAAGTCCATTGACAGAATACACCGTTGGATACCCAAAGGATAGACTTTCAACAAACATTATGGGTCCATTACCGGAAACTGAAAATGGGAATAGATATTGCCTTGTAGTAATCGACAATTTCACAAAATGGGTTGAAGTGAACCCAATGAAGGATCAATCGGCAGGTACAGTAGCAACAAAAATAGTGTATGAATTTCTGTCAAGATATAGAATGTGCTTAGACATTCATTCGGATCAAGGCTCGAATTACCAGTCAAACCTTTTAAGGAAGTGTGTCGCTTATTGCAAATCAATCAAACACGAACCTCTGGTTATAGAGGCATGGCTAATGGTGCTCCAGAGAGATTTAATCAGGTGCTCCAAAATATGATTTCAACTTATGTGAATGAAAATCAAACCAATTGGGATGAAGACTTGAATCCAATAACGTCAGCATATCGTAGCTGCGAGCATGATGCGACCGGATTTACACCAAACATGCTAATGTTGGGTCGGGAAGTGACTATACCAGCAGAAATATCGTTGAGTTGCATCGTGACAAAGAAAACACCTGACAGTTAAGTGGAATATGTAAATAAACTTCAGGAAAAACTATCTTATGTGTATCAAATTGCCAGAGAGACGCCCAAGAAAAACGCAGTTCGTCAAAAGAAGGATTATGATTCACGAATTAGTAAACATAATGATTAGGTTGGGGACTTGGTGTTGTGCATTAATACTTTAAAATATAAAGGATTATCAAAGAAAATTACGCCAAATGTATGGGAAGGACCTTATCAAATTCAAAGAAAAATCAGCGATATTTTGTTCACATTGAAACAAGGCAGAAGATCACATGTTAAAGTTGTATATCATGACAGATTGAAGCCGTACACAGGCAACAGATTCCCTGACTGGTGCATTCAAGGTCATGGCCTGTTGAAGACACCAGAAAACAAAGGAAACACGAGTGCAGAGCAGGTATCATCACAGACAGCTAGCAAGGTCAAGAAAGATGTTATTATTCCCCGTAAGAGTCTTCGTCAAAGAAATCCAGTTAACCTTTATCAAAGCTAGTGCCAGACAACAGCCTGATCTAATGGCCGTTTAGCTGTTAAAGTGGTCATCAATTAATGGTTCGTTGTTTACATTTCCGAGCAGTTCAACTGCTACCCTACATATCAAACGGGAATCTGTCAGCATGTTACACCTAAGAGCAAAAATTAATTCTTCATGTGTGTGTCTCCAGTACAACAAATGGAATATGTAGTGTCACTGTGTGCGCTTTTATAGTGTTTAATTTAGTGTTTATAATTCCATGTTGTGCCTATATTATACATTTGTTAATGTTAGTTTAAAGTAATAAGTGTTAGGCACTTAACGCGGATGCATATTAGGACTTGTGTGATAGTGATATGTGTGATTGTGTAAATATGTGCAACTAAATATTAAGACTTTCAAGTTATAAGTTGGACAATAAAAGAAGATTTTGTAGATGTGCTTATTTAACAGAGTGTTTACTTTGCATATGACTAAGAATGTATATTCTTGCTTTCATATAATCAAACTGTTACGATGTTGTAGATATACTAGTAATGCATGATGTTGGAGATAAAGTTGTTGAAGAATAATATTTCTTTGAATGTGTTTCTTGTTAATTAAAAGGACAAAACTTGTAATGATTCATTATATTGATGGATAGATCTGTGTAATTTTTATTGAGAAGTTATTTGCAATACAATTCAATGTATATGGATGTTTAATGCCATGTCATGTAGTAATTTACAAGTAATATTCCTTGTTGTGGAGGTTTCTTATCATGTACAAGTAATTTAAAAGGGGTGATTCATATGATGTTATGTATTATCACAATGTATCATCATCTCATAGTAAAATTCCTTATTTGTAGAAGGTTTCTAATATAAGTATTAATAATACATAATAGTTTATTTGTATCTGTAGATTTGTGATGTAATATTATATTCATATAAAGTGTTTTGATAACAGTTCCCGTTTAATATGTTGTGAGTGTGAGTCTGGCTATTTAGTCATGTATGCAACTATTTGGCTTAATTGAGGACAATTAAGAAGCTAAGGTGAGGGAAGTGTTGTAATTTTAGTATAAGATTTCAATTTAGACTGCTCTGTTTGATGCCATGAGGCATGGTGGGCATTTGTTATTAGAACAGGATACCAGTTGGTCATCATTTTGTAATAAAGATTAGCAACACTGGTCTGTTCCGGTGCTCGCAGAGTCTGCTTGTCAAATATGTCAACACTTGCAAAAATAAATACCAATTAAATGTTAGGTCTTATCTGTGTCTGTCCCCACATCCAAATATGGGAGGGTGGGCAGAATTGTATGAAAAGCCAGGTTGAGAGAGAGGCTGGGGAGAGTGGAATGGAACGTTGAGATGTAAAGACACAAGTAGTATGAGAGACTTAATCATTGGTGTATATATTTATTATCATAGTGTGCAAATAAAATGTAAAGTGTATATACTGTGTTGTGAACTTATAAAATTTCCTCCCTCAAAACTTGTAACACAATAACCGCAACCAGCAACATGCGATACTTGTGTGCGTAGTATATGTACATTATGCCGTGGATTCGATACTAACGCGTTTTGCTTTTGTATATCATATTTTTTATATATTTTTCACATTAATAAAAATCGTTTTCTACAAATCACCTATCCGATACTGGTTTCATGGGTTTTTAAAAGCAATTCAGAAAATGTGCCGTATTGGCTTATAAATATGCATTAAACAATATTGACTTAAACGTTTTTCGATATTGGATTGATACGCATTTGTATGCCAAGTAGTTCAGTGTTTCGGAGTGTTATTTCCAATAAATACTTCTAAAAGACCATTTTATACATTATTTTTATATTATTACTGTAAATATTAATGTAAATAAATGTCTATTAATATTAATTAAATAGAAATTTAAAATAAAACACACATTAAGAACGAAATACAAACTTAAAATCCAAAACTGCATTTTTAAAAACACTGATAAACATTTAAGTTCACTTTACACAAACCCTGATGTTCTAAATTATATCCGAGTTCAAACCAATGCTTGTGTATATAGAACTGAGTTCCTCGCCAGCTTTTTAATATGCCCCTAGGACAAAGTGTTGCGTGATCTTTTTACCACTTATTTTGCTATATGAATTAAGTATATAAA
This sequence comes from Dreissena polymorpha, assembly GCF_020536995.1. Lineage (NCBI taxonomy): Eukaryota > Metazoa > Mollusca > Bivalvia > Myida > Dreissenidae > Dreissena > Dreissena polymorpha. The sequence goes on along the minus strand of NC_068361.1, from coordinate 66,813,065 downwards.
ACAAAAAAGTTGTTTATATACTAGGTAACAATAGTTTTTAATGCCATTAACATATCTTTCTAGCTAAAGACATTGTAATAAGAGATAGGAAATTATCAAGTTAAGACTTAACATAAAGACACTTATTAAAGATCAGTAAACACTGCCCAATACTATAATGCTTTTTAAAAACGTCCAACAACACACAATATATGAAGGTTAATTACAATAGGAAGGCCGTTAAACTAGTAATATTGGTGTTGACAAGTTTAATTAAAAACCTGTTTGCAACTTTTAGCATCTTAATATCGTGTCACGATGTCTTCTTGTTTCGTTGTACGGATGATTTCGAGTCAGGATCGGATTCATTCGGTTTGCGTTAAGGATATAGAAAATAAATATCTAGATTCTCATCCAAATTTTGGGGAAAATTGGGGCGGGTGGGTGGGTTTTATATTTTATTTTTTATTTTTCATTTTATGTGTCGGACCTATATATAAGTTATATAAGTTATGAAATGTTCACGAATTTGTTTGTTTATATAACGCATATATGTATATATGTAAAATTATATAGAATAAAAGAAATACATTATCAAAATTTGTGTTTCATTTGACCCGTTTAATATCATGTTAAACATATTCTGACATTCAATAAACATTGACTAGACAAAGTATTGAAGAAAATACAAATCTGTAACAGAAGAGAATTCAATTTTCTAGGCAGCCGACAGCTTGACTTCCTGTAACATCGAGTGACACCTGTGTCAATTCTAGATTATTTCGGATGACGAAGGCACAGACGATTTTTTGGTGGTCAACTTCCAACGATGGGGCTTGATCATACGAACCACAAATAAACTCATCGTACACATCCGCGCGAGTTAAAGTTTCTGCACATTTTGACACCCCGTACCAATCTTTCACGGTTGTTGCGCCGTTTTTACACCTCAAAATAAGAAACATTTTGTTGTTGTTCGCGCTCGATCAGTAAAATTTTAGACGACGCTCATGCGCCGTTAAAAATCAATAAGGTATAAAAAAAATAGGTTTGTTTCTGGTTACATGCCCCAAAAAATGTGTGTCCGTAGGTAGGCTTTTTTTCTTTCCACAACACTTAATTGAATATTTAACTCAATAAGAATGTCATTATTTTCAGGTACAAGCAGTGTGAAATGCATGACGTCATAGTACTAACTTTCAGATATAGTTCTTAACAAGAAGAAGTTTGATCCATATTGTCTTCATCTGTAAATTACTGTACAAATAAATATTCTTTTTAAACTAAATACTGCATTTTGAATAAAGCATTTATTGACTAGAATAAATGTCAATGAAAGAAAACATTAACAAAAATAACAGTTCTGAACGATTCAGACGCTTTCCGCAGTTACGGACATACAACTCGGATGCGGATTTTGTTACAGAAAAAAACTTTTGTCTTTATCTGAAAATTACTGTACAAATGAATATTCTTTGAAAACTAAAGACTGCATTTTGAATTAAGCATTTATTGACTAGAATAAATGTCAATGAAACAAAACATTCACACAAAAAAACAGTTCTGAACGATTCAGACGCTTTTCGCAGTTGTGTTAATTTCGGACTTAAAATTCGGATGAGGATTTTGTACCAGAAAAAAACTTTTGAGTTGGCGGTTGAAAACAGGGTCGGTCGGGTAACCGGAAACAATACTTCTTCTTTTAGGCCAAAGCGTCTCGGAGACATTGAGTTGCCGATTCGCACTTCGCTATTTTCGAACTTTCAGCCGTTTCGTCCGTAGTATTTTCCGGCTAAAAAAATTTTTACGGATTTTTTTTTCAAATAAAAAACGTTCGGGCGGGAAGATTTTCGAGGGTCGGGCGGGGATGAGAATCTAGGAATTTGTTTTCTATGGCCTTATATGCATTATTTATGCAAGCTTGTCAAGAAATCTGCAGCAGCCTTCATCAAATTCCGAAATGCAACTGTGTTAACAATCCGCTTGTGGAACTTATGCCTTAGTCATTTTCAGTCAGTAAATATGAATATTGCATAATTAATAAATTTGAAAAATAAATAAGCACGAGAACTACGTCATTTTTCCAACGCTTCTCGAAGCAAATCTTATGTTCGCTGGTAAATATATTGATATCGTCGCGGAAAATTTTAATGAAATATATTGTCTCACACAAAATAATAACGAGCATTTTGTCAATCAATGTTACCAGACCCATTCTAGGGTTGATATTTTGGCTATTGCTTTAAGGAACAAAGAATTTTGTAAAGGTTAAATTTATTTTACGAAGTATTCTTCGATTTCGAGCATTTACATATCTTTAATGTTTAGAAAATTATTTAGTGTTCTTAGTAAGAAGTTTTATACGGACCCAGATTGCCTTACAAACCAATAGTGTTTGTACGATTTATATCCTCTTATTACGAAATTAAGAACATCGCTTGCAAAGTAATACAAGAAGATGCATTATTGTGCAATATCCATTTATCGTATGACTTGCTTCTTGGAGCTCGTTAGTTTAATCGACATGAACATATTTTTTCCACACCAAACAGTATGGTTATAAATGTAACAACAATAAATTAACCTGCATAATGGAATAGGCTATATTGTTAATCAATACAGAACCTTATAAATACATAAATAGGACTGATTCAAGTAGAAAAAAGAATTGATAGGAAGCATAAAATTCCAATCAAATAAAAATAATCAGAACATTTTGTATCTAAACAACTACTTGAAACTATAATTCGTAAATAATAATACTATAAAAATATAATACTGATGGAATATGAACAGTTAAACAATACTGATGAAACATGAACAATTAAATTTAAAAAAATAAATAATAATCATTTAAATAAATAAAACTATCAATTAAACGCATTAATATGTTCTTAAAGATCTTTATAAACAAATGTGTTATAATACATATAACTGCATATACGTATTATAATGTTTTAATGCATGTTCTATCTTTGCTCTTATAGCATTCCGTGTGTTATTTTAAAAAGATGATTTTTACACCTGTATTTATTCTGATTGACTTTATTAATATGCACAAGGCAGATATAGTTCGTATTGAATTAAATATAGTAAAACAATATAAATATATCAACAATTTCTAACCCAAAACAATATCAAATCACAAAGTTTGGTAAATAGTCGTCTTCGCGTAAATCAGGGCTAGGATGCCGCTTTCCACACCCACAAGGTCTCGTCAGACGATTGAGAATACTCTTCATTCTTCCTTGCGGGCACTGGTTCCGATGGTGACGTCATATCCTCCTCCCATTCATATTCGTGGAAACCGCGTTGGTAATGGCCGCAGCCGCGCGGGTTGGATTTTACAGCGGGCTTTTTTGTTAGCCGGGCTACAAGATCATCGACGAATTCTTTGTTCGCGGTCCTGAAAAACATTAGTAGTCTATGTCGATAGGTGTGTCGGCTAAGCATAAACAAACAAGTGCGGCTACAAATAGACCATATGTGCGCAAAAAAGTATATTTTTTAAAAAGATTTTAGATGCGGGAAACATCAGAACATCTTATCAATTGTTCTTAGGCACAACGTAGTCATACAAAACAACGTAAATCAGAACATTCCTCGCAGCGTTACTTGATATGACCCGTTGGTATGATTTGTCGAATGCAATGTCACCTAGCGGTTTCCTACTGCTTGCTTTCTAGAAGCGCAACTCAATCAAAAGTTCTTGTACATTGTCGGCTGCAATGTTTTCTTACGGAATCGTAGAACGTGCTTCCACGCAGAAGTACTTTATGATACGTGGTTGTTCAATGTCTACTGCAATTTAATCTTATGGAATCGTTCTGCATGCTTTCTTGTGCTCGATTTTCCATTCTCGTTGTCGTTGTCCGCTTCCCTTTTTGTATAAGCCTTTATATAATCGAACTCATATTAAAAAAAGAATGTTGAGACAGGCTTTGTTCAATGAGAATTTTGTTTCGTATTGCGTAGCGCGTTTTACGACATAGGATTTTAGGCGGGAATAAAACTCGTATACATTCTATATTGTCCCAGTACGTTTTAGTATACATATTTTCCGTACCCAGGGTACATTCAAGTAGTATCCGAGCCGACACTCACCAATCGAGGTTTTTTGCAACGCTACTTTATGGCACGTTGTTAAACGTTGTCGACTGCAGTTTAACCTAGAAGAATCAGTGCAAAACATTGTATAACGCCGGGGCGTGGCGTTGCAGAACCTGACTACACTTTTGTAGAACGTGATAGTCAAAAACGTTCGAGGCTACCCCCGAGCGTATTAACGTAACGTCTCGATTGAGGCATAACACCATGCATGTAACATTACGTATAGTAATAAAACACGAAAATAAGCAAAACATATGAAAACACGGATATGAAAACCAGATATGAAAACTTGGTTATGAAGCATCTTATATGAAACACCGGTTATAAAACACACGTTATGAAACAGCAGATATGAAACGCCGGTTATAAAACACAAGTTATGAAACACCGGTTATAAAACACCGGATATCAAACATCGGTTATGAAACTCCGGATATTCAACTCCGGATATTAAACTCCGGATATTAAACACTGGAAATGAAAACACAGCAATGAAGCGCCAGTTATAAAACATCTGATTTGAAACACAGAATATGGAACACAGGTTATGAAACACTTGTTATGAAACACTGTATATGAAATGCCGAATATGACATCATTCCCACCTGAAAGCAGGCGCACGGGCTACGTCGATGTTGTACTCCGGCACGAACTCCATGTTCACCTTCGGACGACGCCGGGCTCTGTTCTTGTGGCGCTCGTTGGCTTGTTTCTCCAACTCCAGAAATTCTGTTTAACAAACGATGTCACTATTTGGCCGCGTAATGGGAACACTTGGCTTAATGCATGTGCGTAAAGTGTTGTTCCATATTAGCCCGTGCGGTCCGCACAGGCTAATCAGGGCCGACACTTTCGGCCTAAACTCGATTTTCGCTAAGAAGATAGTTTTTTTAAATGACAAATACCATAACAGCGGAACGTGTAGATAATGTAATCATGTAGATAAAGTACATGCTTTCTTGAAAATCTGGCGTAATGCATGTGCGTAAAGAATCATCGATGATTAGCCTGTGCAATCTGCACATGCTAATCAGGGACGACACTTTACGCACATTAAGCTAAGTTTTCCCAGAACGATACAAAAATTTACTCCGACATACATAGCAGAGCAAACCTTTAAGTCAGAATAAAAGCGTAGGATGTTAATGCTACGCACATGTAGTCTTATTCAAAATTTATTTTTAAAATGCCTTTAGAGGACGAATGTAAGACGTTGGTTCGGATTCACGGATTCGCCGGCCTCAATGTGTTAATATAACAGTTAAGTATGAGTGAAATACTCTTTATCTTAAAAAAATATCTAGAGCTCTGTTGTTAAGAAAAAAGTTTAGTATAGCAGACATGTCGTAAATGGCCTTGCTCACGAGGATACCGGAAGGAAGAAGCCTGGGTGTTCAGCTTAACAACAACAACTAAACTGCATAAGGACACGAAAGTGGGCACAGCTTTTGGCAGGAAAGCCACATTATTCCGGACATACCATTTGGATTGAAAGGTTATAAAGGCTAAACGTTTTGTCTTAAAAACACAAAGTCGTCTTACCTGGTCTGTATAATTTCTGCCTTGGAATTTTCTGGTGCATGGTTTTCTCCCGTGTCGTGTACAGGTGTTTGATGTTATGCGACTGTAACGCCCCGTATGTTACGTTAAACGCCATATTGATTGGTGTCTTTTACGCCAAGTGTACGTTGATAAAAGGTGTTTACGTGTCAACCGTCTGGTTTCTCGTTTTCTATCGTCCATACATTACTTGATGGCACAATTAGAACATTCACTTATACACCTTTCAGGTCGATGCAATGATGCAATAACGAGCATACATTTAGGCAAAAAATGAACCTTTCATATGTTCTTTAGCACATTTCTTCTAATCTTTCATTTATCTCGGAATGTACGACGTATTATTATCTCAAGTAGTTAACACCGTATTGTTATCTTTGATATTTCCCTTTATATTGGTTTATATATTAACTGTCGTAATTGAAATCACAAACCACGAATCCACATCAGGTTGCTTTATTCCAAAAATGAAATCAGCAGTCAATCTGTATTAGCAAAGTTGTATGTCACATTTGCAAACGGTGCCGTCCAAAAACTGACATGAATATTTTTATTAGAACACAATGTATTCATTATGCCATGTCAACCGTATATCTGAAAACAGAAATGAGATTTGATTTAAGTAAAACAATCGACCTTTACCCATGCAGTATTACATATAATTTAAACGCAACATGTAGCAAACGAACATCAACTTAATAAGAGTCGCGTCATGCGAAAATTAGTCTTATGCCAAATGCGGCAAGCGTCGCTCAAGCCCAAGAAATCGAAATCGCGCCGTTTGGTCAGGAGCTGTCCTGTCTACTCGTAAGTCACACGCGGGTCTATGGTATAAATATCGGACTTGATAACTCATGAACACTGTAGTTGGATGCGCAGGCCGATCTGCTGCTATGCTTGCCATATATGGCTTAAGACTCCTTTTCGCATGACGCAGCTTATTTTTTGACAAAGTTTCATAATCATATCAGAATGAATATGATAGGGATATGTTGAAGATGTGTTGTTGTTTTTAATTAAACATAAGTAGCTATAGTCAACAACAACAACTCGTCTTAAGATAAAGTTTAGTGAATATCTATATAAAACTTTGTTAGTGTCGAACACTTAAAAATATATCCCTTTCAAAATGCAAATTGCCAGTAATGAGACTAAAAATTGAGAAAGCACCCAGTATAAATATTTGTATCGAGATCGTTTACAAAGCCTATTCGTGGTCTAGAATTATTTGTTATATGCCTGTCACATTTGTGAGACGATTTTGTTCAACATGTCATTGCAGTTTGCATTATTATGTTTTGGCGGAAGGGATAACAACTTATCGGCCTTTTATTAATGTCTATTTCCCTATCAATCTACAATGAAGCTCTCAATGCATTTGCAATGTATATTAGGCAAATACATTCCTTTTCAAACAAATATTGGAAGTCAAGCGTATTCAATACAAGAGCAAATAAATCCTCCAAATGCTTTTCAATAATAAATTATAAAGCACTGTGGGGGTGATAAATATTAATGAAACATGTTCTTTTTGATAAGAGCACTCGAGAGTAATCATCAATTTGCTGTCGGGAAACGCTGTTTGAACGTTGATAACGCTGATACCATATGAAATTGCTGATCAGATTGTTAGCCGTTACAAAATTACAGCTTGTCATAACAAATATGATGCCCCAGCCCCCACCCCGCACATCCCTAAACCCCGTAGTGGGGTTAATAATAAATAATTCAGTATCAGCAACGCGGTTTAATATCAATTAAAAATGCACACATGCCACAAAAGCATCTAAAATTGATTTTTAATTTTAACACGTTATATAACGTTTGGACATCTAGTTGAACTTAGGAAAACATCGGGGTGTTTACCAAGTATTTATTTGATAGTTACCTATGTTTGATTAATACGGGCGTATACTATACGAATATACATACTTGTACACATCTTATGTTTTGTTGCGATGGCAAACACCCACACATCCTCAAAGAGAGCTAAATTGACACACTGATGCAAGAACTGAGGAGTCGCAGGTTCGATCCCTCGCTCAGTGCTTATCGTCTTACTCATATTTCGCATGAGACATAAAACTGGTATGCAGTGTGCTAGTGTAGAAAGTCTCTTCACACGGAGAACTTAAAAACTCAGTGCCATGTCTCGATTGTCTCGCAGTATCCCCCGTAAGTCACAGGTCATCTGGGGGCAATGGTCATATGTTGAATTTCCCGTACAATCTATACACATCTATTTTACCTTTTTGTTTCTGTTTATCACTATCAATCACTTAGATATTGCAATATAAAGTTCACAAACTCGAGTCGCAACAACAATACACAATACTCGTATTTAATAAGTCTCACACAAAGCTTATACAGGTATATATAATAAGTTATTTTCAAAGTCAACTTTCCTTCCGAAGTTCTTTTCCAAAAATACAGCTTGAATCAATACTTTTTAATATAAGTATATTTATTACCTTTATGGTATAATTTTAATATGCTTAAACATAATTTCCATATTAATTATCGATAACACTTGCACGGTATATGGTTTATTCAGCTTTAATTGTTGAAGAGATAAAACGGATGTTTTTTCATTCTTCAGAAAAAAATCGATTTTAGTTATTTCCTTTCGATAAGGAAACGCTGATATTTAAGTCGTGTTCTGAGAAAACTGGGCATAATGCATGTGCGTAAAGTGTCGTCCCAGATTTGCCTGTGCAGTCCGCACCCTTTATATACGAATATTTGTTTTATATACATGTTTGCTTTCAAAGAACAGAATAGAACAGAACAGTTTATTTAGTAAATCAAGGCCTCCGGCCCATAATACATAGCACACTAACATAAAATAATATAATTTCAGAGTTGTGTCCATGATACATAACACAATAACATCAAATGATACAGTTTCAAAAGTTGTGTAATTTCAAAAGTGCAATCACACGTTAACGATAGATAAGTTGAGAGATATGTCGATTTAACCGCGTCATACGAAAAAGGGTCTTTTTCCAAAGGCGAATGCGCAGGTTCGTCTGAACTCATATGACATAAGACCCGTTTTTTCGCAATATGCTGCTCACTTTTAAACGCACGTCCAATAACATGACAACAGTACTCGTATAAATGAATAAGAAAAGACTTGATAACAATTACAATGATTATGAAAAATAAAAAACAAGTTGGATTCATTCATGTTATCTGAATTAGTCTCTCAAAAATATTTTTGTTTAATTTTATTAGTAACATAACTAATATTATAAACACGAAAACCAGGCTTTTCAATGCGGACACACAATAGCCATGAAGTTATTGAAAAATATTGTAAATTGACTGACAGTACACGTAATAAAAAACGTTATGAGTAAGACCACTTCTGGTTTTCTTTTGTCCGTATTGTTCAACACGTTTTAAATAACTTTTGTCTTTGACATAATGGTTTTATCATACAAGACCAGACATTATATTTATGTGTACAGAACACAATAACATAATATAATACATTTTCAGAGTTGTGCCCATGATACATAACACAATAACATAATATAATACAATTTCAAAAGTTGTGTCATATTGTTTATTTTTTTAATAAATATAATATCATACGTAAGTGTGTATCGCCTTTAAAAGATGGAAAAGGTAACAAGTTAGTTTCCTAATGCTGTTATCATTATTTGAAGACATGGTATTGTAAAAATCGGTTAATGTCTCTCCAGATGAGTACCACGATTATAAATATAAATTCCTAACATTACAATACTTATCACAATGACAAAAGCGTGGTATTCGCAATCAATTATTTCGATATCGCCATTTGAACAATGTGTACATAAACGTGATTAAAATGGTAAGTTTAAATGTCTACCAAGTTCAATCTTGAGTTTATGATTACCACTGCGGAATTTTGCAAAAGCAGTTTTAAATTTTGTTTGGATTTTCGTGGAAAGGTATCAAAGATTGTGAACTGTCTAATGTTAAATATAAACCAAACCTAACCATTCCTATCTACCCAAACGCTAACCGAATTTGCGTAAAATTGACTGCTTAACAAAGAAGTCATTCGGTTCAAATTTTTTTATCGAACATTGCCATTTATTTAAATGACAGATTAATCGTAAAATCGTTTAAAAGATAACGTAATGTTAAGTAGAATGGATAAAATCAAAGTACTGACAGTACTGGTGTGACGATGCTTTTGAAGAGAATGGATATAAAAGCATCAATTTAAGTAGATCTACATAATTACAGTTGTGTATGTGGGTACGGAAAAAAATGTTGGAACGAAAATTGTGGGTACGAAAAAATTATGCCAAAAAAAATTCGGTTACCAAAAAAATAAAAGTACGAAAAAAATTGGGTACGAAAACAAAAATTGGGTATGAAAAAAAATGGGTACGAACAAATTTTGGTACGGAAAAAAATTGGGGGTACGGGGACGTAGTACCACTGGGGAACTTGACCCACAATCGCACATTCTTGGCCCTTTCCGTCAAACATCGGATAAGTACCTTGAATATAGTATGAATACACATTTATGGCGTACCATTTGGGTCGAAAGTCAACAAGACCAAGTTGCTAAAAAGAGAACTGTACTTTTACGTACAATATGTATGTCAGTACATTTTTTGTATTTCGACGTACAAAATTAAAATTCGACGTTCAGGTTTTACTGACCCTTGAGTGTAAGCCAATCAGAGGATGCCTTACATCTGTTGTTTTAGAGATATTTGACAATGAACATTATTATTATTATTATGCCCCCCTTCGAAAGAGAGGGGTTAGATTGTTTTGCATATGTCGATCGGTCCGTCAGTTTGTCGGTTGGTCGGTCGGTCAGTCCACCAGAGAGTTTTCGGATGATTACTCAAGAACGCTTACGCTTAGGATCATGAAACTTCATAGGTACATTGATCATCACTTGCAGATGACCCCTATTGATTTTCAGGTCACTAGGTCTAAGATCAGGTCACAGTGACTCGAAATAGTAAAATGGTTTCCGGATGATAACTCAAGAATGCTGAGGCCAAGGATCATGAAACTTCATAGGTACATTAATCGTGACTGGTAAATGACCCCTATTGATTTTCAAGTCACTAGGTCAAAGGTCAAGGTCACAGTGACTCAATATAGTAAAGTGGTTTCCGGATGATAACTAAAGAATGCTTACTCCTAGGATCATGAAACTTCATAGGTACATTGATCATGACTGGCAGATGACCCCTATTGATTTTCAGGTCACTAGGTCAAAGGTCAAGGTCACAGTGACCCGAAACAGTAAAATGGTTTCCGGATGATAACTCAAGAATGCTTACGCCTAGGAATGGTTTCCGGATGATAACTCAAGAATACTTACACCTAGGATCATGAAACGTCAAAGGTACATTGATAATGACTGGCAGATGACCCATATTGATTTTCATGACACTAGGTCAAAGGTCAAGGTCACAGTAACTCGAAATAATAAAATGGTGTCTGGATGATAACACAAGATTGCTTACGCCTAGGATCATAAAACTTCATAGGTACATTGATCATGACTGGCAGATGACCCCTATTAATTTTCAGGTCACTAGGTCAAAGGTCAAGGTCACATTGACAAATAAGAAATGTGTTTGTCAGAAACACTATGTCCCCTTCTGCGCCGCTTTGATTTAGTTTTTTTGAAAGTTGACCTTGAAGGATGACCTTGACCTTTAACCAAAACGTGCAGCTTCATGAGATACACATGCATGCCAAATATGAAGTTGCTATCTTCAATATGGCAAAGTTATTGCAAAATTTTAAAGTTGGCACAAACAGACCAACGGACAGACAGACAGGGCAAAAGCAATATGTCACCCACTATAGTGGTGGGGGACATAGAAACATATTCACACAATGGCTGCAACTACAACTGACAGCCCATATGGGGAGGGGCATGCATGTTTTACAAACTGGCCTTGTTATTTATACCAAATTATGCGACTATCGACCGCTAACTAATAGATATTGAGCGTATTTATTGAACATTATTATAATTATTTATACCAAATTATGCGACTATCGACCGTTAACTCATATATAGTGTGTGTATTTATTGACCTTGCGTGGGGGAATTAGCCTCTGACTTATGCAAATAATGGTAAGCACAAGATACAACCAAACCAAGGAGTTTATTATACATTTTTAATGCCGTTATCGTTTGGTTACCGTTGGGAATTTCCTACACAGTAATGCGCTGGACCGTGATATTCCGCCCCGCATGGTCAATAAATACTCACAATATGCTTTATAATTTGAATTAAAAAAAATGTTACCTTGAATATTCTTCAAGTGGATATTTAATCTATTTCAATCCTTTAAATACTTGAAACTTCTTTGTAAAATGTTTTTTTTTTCAATTTTGATATTTATATTTATTTTGTCCTCAATTACAAAAGAGATTTTAAACATTTATTATGAAATCTGAAGAAAAAGCGGCTCTTGAGACAAGTGTTTTGATCGGCTGTTAAGAAAATTTATACGTTGAAGTACAAATTGTACTTTGACGTACAAATATATACTTTGAAGTGTATTTCATTTGACAGTGGCTAGTGGTACGGCCCCGTACGGCTAGACAAGAGGCTAGCTGTACGGCCTCGTACGGGTAGACAAGAGGCTAGCCGTACGGCTCTGTTCGTATAGTCTTTCCACATTTGTATGTGTTTGAAAAATCTTTAATGACATCATCTGACCATGCATGTCCTAGATTTCAAAATAAAGGCCCTGGTCTGACACATCGGTAGCATTACCCTTACAGGAATGAAAAGGTTGCCGCTATGTAGCGGCAATGTTTCGGCTACAAAGCCGCTACCATTTTTTGAAGCCACAACTACAAGCCAGAAAGTAGCCAATAGTAGCCGCTAGCGGCTTCCTTGTGGCAATCTAATGGCTAGTAGTGGCTGCTAGCGTCTTAAAGCCACTAGCGGCTCATAGTAGCCGCTAGCGGCTCATAGTAGCCAGATGCTGGCCAGAACATATTCTTATATAAAAAAATGCCATTAAGAGCAAGATGGTAGCCACAACCAATACTTTAATATTAATCTTGAAAACATAAAAGTCTTATAGTAGACACTAGTGGCTCTTAGTAGCCAGAAGGTAGGCACAATTGTAGAATGACATCATATTTTGTATGATGTCATGACAAAAATCAAAATAGCTGAAGAATCTGACAAACAAAAAGAAGTAACTGGGAAAGAGTTAAAGTCATTGTAAGTAAGCTGTGGTGGTTAATACAGTTTCAATAAATTATTGGTGTATATTAATGAAAAAGAATGGATTTGGAAATAAAAACCTGAATTATTGAAATATTAAATATGATTATTCATACCCCCAAAAAGGATGTCAAGTTTTAACACTGAAATTTTTCTTTAACATTTGATAAGGTTAAAAACAAAGGTTTTGAATAAAAATCATGTTTTAATTCATGTGTTGCTGGTTTGTATCTATACTTATTTATTATAAGAAAATTTATTTATACATTTCAATTGTTGTTGCTTTTAAACAAAAGCAGTAAAATTACATGTATCAGAGCAAGATTAATTTTATCTCTGGATTATTTCAAAAGGTTGTCATTATGTTTTAATTCTAGCTGTTGGGCTGGCCATTTGTCAAGTCAACATAAAAGACAAAAGCAATCCATATATATTATTTCTAAGAGGGTTTCTGATAAAAAAAATAAAAATAATGTTGCAGTTTTTCAGATTGGCCCCACTTTCCTCAGGACAGGTGTCCTAAATGGTCAATTTTTTTTCTGAACATTTCTCCTAAATCATGAAAAAAACACTTTCAGAAAGCATGTTATAGTTAAGTTAATAAACTAGTCAAAACTTATAAATCCAATTACATTTTACTTCAAATAATTAACACTTTATAACTATAGACTTTTAGGAAGTTTTTTAGTAGAAAATGCATTGGTTTGCAATGTTTAATATGGTATTGTAGGTTCATATATGTTCATGGCTGTCAAGGATTGCAATCATTACACTCTGGAACAGAAGACGATTTATTTCATAAATCTTGTGGCTAGAGCAGAGCAAATACTAGCTGCGGCAACCGAGCCGCAACTAGTAGCCAGAAAGCTCATTTGCATACGAAAAACAACCCTGCGGCTACAAAGCGGCAACTAGTACTAGTAGCGGCAACCGAGCCACAATTAGTAGCCAGAGCAGAGCAAGAACTAGCAGCTGCAACATAGCCAGAACTAGTAGCGGCAACCGAGCCGCAACTAGTAGCCAGAAATCTCATTTCATACGAAAAACGAACATGCGGCTACAAAGCCGCAACTAGTAGCGGCTACTGATCTTCAATGGTACATTTACACTTTAGCTCTGTCACAAGATTGCTGGTAAAGTCAAGTCACATATTTCAATCTAGACCATGTCAAACTCAAAGTGTCAAAGACAAATGAAAGATGCGTTATTTAATTATTGTCCCATTGTTTACTACTGCTGTGAGTTTTTATATAATATAACTGATGACCATCATGTCATTGTGAGAGAAAATTCACATTATCTTAGTATATCAGGTTGAGCAGTTTTTTAGATAACAAAGTTGGCTTGTTTTCAATGTCACTTCTGGGGATCAAACCGCAGCACAACCTTCTGCAATCAAAGACGACACTCTACCACCAGGCTTTTAGGAAGATATGTGAAATTTTTCGATCTCTTGCAGAGCAACCAAACCGAAAATTTAATCAATTATTGCAGACTCGGTATTATTGAGTCAGTTCACGAGAGGATGCAACATCTCTCACGCCCCTGGGCATCGCCTTAAGCAGTAATCACTTCTCAGCACGAAAGTGCTGGAGTCATTGATCCCGCGGGACCAGAACAAAACACTTGATTAATGTTCGAAATAAAATCATTTGATTGATGACAACACTATTATTTGAACCAGGTCACAGGGAAAGGACAGTCTAATCAGTATCCAATTAAACTATTTGTTATTGTCAGAAAACCGCTTTTAAGCAAACAACTTTCAAGCGACTGCAGGCTGATCTAGATCCAAACTGGCCACAATCACACCTTAATGTCTTTTTTACTGTGACACAGTTCATTTGACTTTAAAATGATATCAAATACTAAAATAGAAAGAAGAAATAATACAAACCAGTAATTTGAACAAAGTAAAGACTTTGTAATCAATGTTTTCAGGACAGCTTGGTGTCGAAGTTGGTGATATGCAAATCCCATGTGATATGTTGATATCGGATCTCATAGTCATTCAATAAGTCGCAAAATGCTCGAATGCAATTTCCAAAGCAAAATGTGACTTAAATTGATAACTAAAAATACCAATTTCGCTGTGTCCAGCTGTCAAGTCTTCAGATCCAACATTAAGTCCTGCATTCACATCGAATATATCCTTCGAATTCAATCCATTGTTGCCATTAGCGGAGATTTAGTTAATAAATAAATCATATATCCTAAATGACAGTTTCTAAATAGCCAAACATGCCGATGTACGCTGTAAGAAAGTTTTGAAACGAAATTGAATATTTTCTCTCATGGACGCGGCCATTGTTGTTGACACGAACGAAAACTCTGCTGGAGAATGTGGGTCGCACTTAAACGCGGACCAATCTGAGGACGATATAGATTGTAAATCATAATCTTAATCGTCCGCAGACTGGTCCGCGTTTTAGTATCTGCCGGAGATGTTATCAAGGTTACACATGCCCAATTAATTTCCTTCTTTGTTATATATAGAATTCGCAATCTTTGATCTCAAATTTCACCATGACCGAGCGATAAGCCAATATATAACTATACATGAATGGAAAGGTGGTTTCATAAGCTTACAAAAAAACTGCATTTGAAAAAATTCTATACGGTGTAACTCAAAATAATTACCTTAGAACATATGAACCGGTTTTGACAGCTACCGGCACTGCCATTTGAAGGCAAAAACCATGCCCTACTATTGAGGCTGGCAACCACTAACATACAAAGAAATGCACAAATCAGGCCTTTTGCCCTGTGACTTACACATGTACCTTTAAACTGACACCTAAACTCTTCATTTCAGATACATTTTTAAAATCTTATGCACCAGGACCTGCATCATATGTACTTAGTAGCAAACCGACTGTAACCCCCCAAATTCCACTTCCGTTTAGGATAATGTAACCTTATCAATGCTAATCAGCGAGGTATGCCGATTAGAAAAGCTGATCTATCTCAATCGGACTGGCTCGGTTTTTTACATAGCTTGCCATTGTGAAGAATTTTGTCATGGTATGTTTAGACTGCACAGGCTTATGTGGGACTACACTTTACGCCTAAACTGCACATGCTTATCCGTAACGACACTTTACGCCTGGACTGCACAGGCTTATGCGGGACGACACTTTCCACACATGCATTTAGCACGTTTCCACAGAGCGCGACTGATTTTGATTTACAACTTAAGAACTCGCGAGACGTGGCATCACAAAAATTGGTCCTTAAATAAGTGAGAAAGTCTAAAATATATACGTAAATAAGTGAAAAAATATAAAAGATATACGTAAATAAGTGACAATATCCCTCAAAGGTTTTCGGATGTGGAGGAACAGCATATTCGTTAAAGCAGCGGTACCGCGCCGGGCGCTCGAACTTGGCGCATGCGTGGCCCACTGGGGCACATATGTCTGCCAAGTTTCGTCGCTCTAGGACACATACATGGTCTGCTAAATGAGACATAAGGCTCCAATTATAGAGTAACGGAGCCAATACGGGCCCGTTAGCGTACTTTCATCGACACTTTCACCGGAAACGGCGACACCCAGACGGGCGCTCAAACTTGACGCATGCGTGGTCCACTGGGGCACACAAGTCTGCCAAGTTTCGTCGCTCGCGGACACATGCTCGGTCTAATAAGTGCGACATAAGGCTCCAATTATATGGTAACGGAGCCAATACGGGCCTGTTAGCGTACCTTCATCGACACTTTCACCGGCAACGGCGGCACCCAGACGAGCGCTCGAACTTGGCGCATGCTTGGCCCACCGATGCACACAAATCTGCCAAGTATCGTCGCTCTCGGACACATACTTGGTCTGATAAGTGCGACATAAGGAGCAATGAATGTTTGAATGTAGCACAATAACACGTGTGGGAGAAGTAATTCCTTATACACGTCCTCCACCTCGTAGTGGGATGAATAATAAACACTTCAGTACTAGAAACCTGGTATGATATCGATTTAAAAAAAAAGGCGCGCATGCCACAAACGAATCTTACAAAATGCACTACAAATATTAGATTACTCTGACATCAATGACGTTAATTACGTCTTATACACTTATGACGTCACCGGAAATGCAAAATATTGACGTTAGCGTCAAGGACACGCAGATCAGTCGCAAACGAAGTATTGAGCAAGGAAGACGTTAAAAAGCCGCAATGAAATATTTATTTGAAATTAAAAGTCTCTCGGAAGAGCCGACGATCAGGCTTCAGCAACTTCGAGATCTGCAAGCGAAATATGCGCAGGAAGCGAGGGAGAAAATCTATCACGAAATCAAAATACAGAAAAATCGAGGAATCACGTTTAATGAATATGTTGCCGGATTTGGCTTTTATAATTACTACACATTGTGCAGATCGGAACTGGAGCGTTATTTAATAACCGGTATATTATTACATATTTCGTGTTAGCTCAGTGGTAAATTATATTTCCGTTACATTTATCACAGATTATCTACAGATATACGTTTTGAATCAATACATTTTTCTAATATATGTGTTCTGATAACAATAACATTTAAAACACTGGTCTTTGATACGGTTTTGTTTTTATATATTAACAGGTAAAGAATATACAGCGCCGTCGAAATTCGACCACCTTTTGCCCTATTCTGGGTTGAAAATCGACGATATTTTAGTCGACACAATACCACATGCCAGGCATAGCATCTGTCACGTGCAACCACAACCGCCGTCGTCGGCAAAGCATAGTTCAGAAGAGCCAACACTAAGCTTCGAAGCCTTAATGCTAGGGTACTACCCGCATGTGACCATTCAAGAAGCTCTGAGAGCTCCATTGGAGAGTTCATATAAACCGTCTGCAGCGGGCGATCAGAAAGGAAACATCCGCATGAAGGTTACTGATATGGTAAGAACTGTTTATATTGCACGCACAGTTGTACTTATAAAAATTAGTATACATGCTTGCTCATGCTTAAACATTTATACTTGTAAAATTCATGTATGTTATTGATCTCTTCATAACATTCTGTTCAATAAGTTTATGGCTATACAAACATTTTATATTCTATGTACAATAAATAAACTTCCACGTATAATAAATCGAGTCGGAAGTCATCGGAATGTATATGATTTAAAATAAGAATTGTAACGATTATTCAATTTGGCGGTCGGTTTGTCGGTCTAACTCCATAAAATGTTGATAGAGAGAACTAATCTACATTTCTCATGTGATTGATTTGAAACTTTAAATGACCATGAAGTGCAAATGTTTACAACAAAAAATGCACATTCAGTAATAGTCTTTTACCAGAGTTATGCGCCCGTTACTCAAGATATGGGCAAGGCCAAAAATGTCTTTGACAACTCGCTGTGGGGCAATGTTCACTTTTTAGTAAATGTTTATTAGGTTATACATTGTTTATGTTTTAGTTTAAAAATTATTACTTATGGTTACACTTCCACGTATAGAAAATAACATATCATGAACTTTTTTTTATAATTTAAAATGTATGATAATATATGCACATGTTATTGTAGAATTACAAGCTAGTATATTTTGACCGTTTCTAGGGTTCCGAAGAGAAAGAGTCCGCCATCTTTGACCCGATACTGGCCACGGGAGACAACTCTCTGACGGCGGCGAAGGTCAGCAAGAAGCAAAGTGTGGCGGCGAGGATGGGCAAATGGCTGAGGCGTTTGTTTTCTTGCACCAAGAAGCCTATGGTCACTGGCTGACTGTCATTTTTTTTAAATATCATTTGTTATGATTAAACGTTTAAAAAAGATTTTCGGGTAAAATAAACTACCCGTTTGAACCCAATACGCATGTCGTTGTTAATTTCTGGTTTGTTATCTAACAATACTTTAAACCTTGTGTATGTTTATCACACAAACCACGTACGTTATTTCTTTGTAATCAATTGCCAGTTCGAAAAAATAACGCATCGTTGTTCGTTCTCGTTTACCAGCTTTATATTAAAGCATACATGATTTTCACCTACATTTTTCGGCTAAATTAATAACCGTCAATAATAGATTATTTTTCCCCATTTACTACGTGTATATTAAGTAGACACACTCCCTTTAAAACATCAATATTCAATCAATATGAAATTTTAAGCATTGTTTTCATTCAAAGTTTATTATTTGTGTAAGTGTGACATTTAAGTAAGTACATAATTACGAAATATATCAATACAAAACACCAGAGCAATAACCGCTACCAGCAACATGCGATACTTGTGTGCGTAGTATATATATATATATATATATATATATATATATTATGCCATGGATTCGATACTTCCGTGTTTTGCTTTTGTATATCATTATATTTTTGCTATATTTTTCACATGAATGAAAACCGTTTTCTACAAATCACATATCCGATACTGGTTTCATAGGTTTTTTTTAAAGCAATTCAGAAAATTAGCCGTATTGACTTATAAATATGCATTAAACAATATTGACTAAAACTACTTTCGATATTGGATTGATACGCATTTGTATGCCAAGTAGTTCAGTGTTTCGGAGGGTCATTTCCAATAAATACTTCTAAAAGACCATTTAATGTATTATATTTATATTATTTATGTAAATATTAACGTGAAATAAATGTATATTAATATTAATTTAATAGAAATTTAAAATAAAACACAAATTAAGAACAAAATACCAAATTAAAATACAAAACTGCATTTTTAAAAACACTTATAAACATTTAAGTTCACTTTACACAAACCCTGATGTTCTATATTATATCCGAGTTCAAACCAATGCTTGTGTATATAGAACTGAGTTCCTCGCCAGCTTTTTAATATGTCCCTAGGAAAAAAAGTTGCGTGATCTTTTTACCACTTATTTGGTTATATGAATTAAGGATATAAAACACAAAAGTTGTTTATATACTAGATAACAATAGTTTTTAATGCCATTAACATATCTTTCTAACTAAAGACATTGTAATAAGGGATAGGAAATTATCAAGTTAAGACTTAACATAAAGACACTTATTAAAGATCCGTAAACACTGCCCAATACTATTATGCTGTTTAAAAACGTCCAACAACACACAGTTCCACATGAAGTTTTATTACAATAGGAAGACCGTTAAACAAGTAATATTGGTGTTGACACGTTTAATTAAAAACCTGTTTGCAACTTTTAGAATCTAAAAATCGTGTCACGATGTCTACTTGTTTCGTTGTACGGATGATCTCGCGTCAGGATCGGATTCATTCGGTTTGCGTTAATATGCATTATTTATGCAAGCTTGCCAAGAAATCTGCAGCAGCCGTCATCAAATTCCGAAATTCAACTGTGTTAACAAACCGCTTGTGGACCTAATGCCTTAGTCATTTTTAGTCAGTAAATATGAATATTGCATAATTAATAAATTTGAAAAATAAATAAACACGAGAAGTACGTCATTTTTCCAACGCTTCTCGAAGCAAATCTTGTGTTCGCTGGTAAATATATTGATATCGTCGCGAAAAATTTTAATGAAATATATTGTCTCACACAAAATGATAACGAGCATTTTGTCAATCAATGTTACCATTCTATGGTTGATATTTTGGCTATTGCTATAAGGAACAAAGAATTTTGTAAGGGTTAAATTTATTTTACGAAGTATTCTTTGATTTCGATCATTTACATATCGTTAATGTTTAGAAAATTATTTAGTGTTCTTGGTAAGAAGTTTAATACGGACCCAGATTGCCTTACAAACCAATATTGTTTGTACGATTTATATCCTTTATTACGAAATTAAGCACATCGCTTACAAAGTAACATAAGAGGACGTCTTATCGTGCAGTATCCATTTATCGTATGACATGCTTCTTGGAGCTCATGAGTTTAATCGACATGAACATATATTTTCCAAACCAAACAGTATGGTTATAAATGTAAAAACAATAAATTAACATGCATGGTGGAAAAGGCTATATTATTAATCAGTACAAAACCTTTTAAACACATAAATATGACTTATTCAAGTAGGAAAAAGAATTGATAGGAAGCAAAAAATTCCAATCAAATAAAAATAATCAGAACATTTCTTATCTTAACAACTACCTGAAACTATAATTCGTTAATAATAATAATAATAAAATATAATACTGATGCAATATGAACAGTTATACAATACTGATGAAACATGAACAATTAAATTAAAAAAAATAGTAATCATTTTAATAAATAAAACTATCAATTAAACGCATTAATATGTTCTTAAAGATCTTTATAAGCAAATGTGTTATAATACATATAACTGCATATACATATTATAATGTTTTAATGCATGTTCTATTTTTGCTCTCATAGCATTCCGTGTGAAATTTAAAAAAAGATGATTTTTACACTTGTATTTATTCTGATTTACTTTATTAATAGGCACAAGGCAGATAGAGTTCGTATTGAATTAAATATAGTAAAACAATATAAATATATCAACAATTTCTAAACCAACACAATATCAAATCACAAAGTTTGGTAAATAGTCGTCTTCGCGTAAATCAGGGCTAGGATGACGCTTTCCACACCCACAAGGTCTCGTCAGACGATTGAGAATACTCTTCATTCTCCGTGCGGGCACTGGTTCCGATGGTGACGTCATATCCTCCTCCTATTCATATTCGTGGAACCCGCGTTGGTAATGGCCGCAGCCGCGCGGGTTGGATTTTACAGCGGGCTTTTTTGTTAGTCGGGCTACAAGATCATCGACGAATTCTTTGTTCGCGACCCTGAAAGATATGAAAAGTCTATGTCGTAAAATGTGTCGACTTAATACGAAACAATCGTGTGCCGCTACAAATAGACCATTAGTGCGCGAGAAAAGGTATATTTTTTTAAGATTTTAGATGCGGGAAACATAAGAACATCTTATCAGTTGTTCTTTGGCACAACGTAGTCATACAAAACAACGTAAATCAGAACACTATGGAGAAGCATGCACTGAAGATGTGATATGTACTGCATGCTTCCTCGTAGCACTACTTTATGACCGTTGTTATAATTTGTCGAATGCAATGTAACCTAGCGAATTCCTACTGCTTGCTTTCTAGAAGCGCAACTCAATGAAAAGTTGTTGTTCATTGTCGGCTGCAATGTTTTCTTACGGAATCGTAGAACGTGCTTCCATGCAGAACTATTTTATGGCATGTGGTTGTACAAGGTCTACTAAATTTTAATCTTATGGAATGGTTCTGCTTGCTTTCTTGCGCTCGATTAGCCATTTTTGTATTGGCCTCTATATTATCGAAACTTATGCTAATAAGAATGTAAAGGCAGGCTTTGTTCAACGAGAATTTCGTTTTGTATTGCGTAGCGCGTTTTACGTCATCGGATTTTAGGCGGGAATAAAACTCGGATACAGTCTAAATTTTTCGGGTACGTTTTAGTATATTTTCCGTACCCGAGGTACATTTAGGTATACTTAAGAAGACCAAGGGGACACATGTAGGTAGTACCCGAGCCGACACTGACCAATCGAGCAGTTTAACCTTGAATAATCATTGCAAAACATTGTATAAAGCTGGGGCGTAGCGTTGCAAAACCCTGACTACACTTTTGTAGAGCGTGGCTGTAAAAACGTTCTAGGCTACCAACTAGCGTATTAACGTAATATCTCGATTGAGGCATAACACCATGCATGAAGCATTGCGTGCAGGAAAAAAAGCGAAAATAAACAAAACATATATGAAAACACGGTTATGAAAACCAGATATGAAAACTTGGTAATGAAGCATCTTTTATGAAACACCGGTGATAAAACACACGTTATGAAACAGAAAATATGAAACACCGTTAATAAAACACAAGTTATAGAACACCGGTTATAAAACACCGGATATCGAACATCTGTTATGAAACTCCGGATATTAAACTCCGGATATTAAACACTGGAAATGAAAACCCGGCAATGAAGCGCCAGTTATGAAACATCTGATTTGAAACACAAAATTTGGAACACTAGTTATGAAACACTTGTTATGAAACACTGTATATGAAACGCCGAATACGACATCACTCCGACCTGAAAGCAGGCGCACGGGGTACGTCGATGTTGTACTCCGGCACGAACTCCATGTTCACCTTCGGCCGACGCCGGACTCTGTTCTTGTGGCGCTCGTTGGCCTGTCTCTCCAACTCCAGAAATTCTGTATAACAAACAATGTTACTATTTGGCCGCGTAATGGGAACACTTGGCTTAATGCATGTGCGTAAAGTGTTGTCACAGACTAGCCCGTGTGGTCCGCACATGTTAATAAGGGACGACACTTTCCGCCTAAACTCGATTTTCGAAGAAAGTTTCTTTAAAGGACAAATACCATAACAGCGGAACGTGTAGATAATGTCATCATGTAGGTAAATTACATGCGTTCTTGGAAAACTGGGCGTAATGCATGTGGATAAAGAATCATCGATGATTAGCCGGTGCAGTCTGCACAGGCTAATAAGGGACGGCACTTTCCACACATTAGGATTAGTTTTATCAGAACGAAACAAAAATGTACGGTACATAACAGAGCAAACCTTTAAGTCAGAATAAAAGCGTAGGATGTCAAAGTTGTGCATGTGTAGTCATATTCAATTAACACATTTATGCCTAGTGGACTCTCCCATCCTTCTAAATTGGATCAATTTATTTCCAAAATTAGGGGTGTCTAGTATATTTATTTCTATATTTAGAATATTTCTTACAGAAATTCCTTTCAGCAAACAGCGTAGACCCTGGGCCTGTAGACCCTGTAGACTCATCTGGGCCTACGCTGTTTGCCAAGGCCTTTTTTCTAGACGCTAGGCATAAATGGGTTAACCACCACAGGAAACCCGATACCTGGTGAGCAGCGTAATACCAATCGAGCAGCGCTGTGTATTTTCACATGAACTTACATAGGGTAAGTAAATTGGAAAAATTAAAAAGTCCAATTTGAAACAACTGTGAATTAACATTGATAACAAAGGTATTGGCCTACATGTAGAAAAAATCCTGCCAAATTTTCTTTAAAAAAAATAGCGAAATGTGGCTCCCTGAAGTAGAAGATCTGGCAAAATGGGCCATGTTCAGGCATTTAGAAGAGAAAACTGCTTTAATATGAAAGCCCTGACAATAATTAAAGGATTTATAAAAACCGACACAAGTTTGCCATAACCTCTCACCAGGGTTTCTCCAGAAAACTATTTCTTGTGGAGAAATTTGCGTTTTTAATGACCATGTTGGGAAAACATGGATACCAAATGGAGAAGACCAGGAAATCTTATGTGAGCAGCGACTTTATAATTCTTTTTCGTGCCAAAAAACCTAATTTCCAGCCATTTTGTTGCAATTTCTTTGCTTTGTAAATATTTTTCTGGAGAAACCCTGCTGAGAGGTTATGGCAGACATGTGTAAGTTTGTATAAATCCTTTAATTATTGTAAGGGCTTGCAACTTAAAGCAGTTTGTCTCCCCTAAATGCCTGTTTAGGCCCATTTTGCCCGATCTTCTACTTCAGGGAGCCACATTTCGCTCATTTTTTAAAGAAATTTGGCAGGATTTTTTCTACATGTAGGCCAATACCTTTGTTATCAATGTTAATTCACAGTTGTTTCAAATTGGACTTTGAAATTTTTTAATTTTTCCAATTTACTTACCCTATGTAAGTTCATGCGAAAATACACAGCGCTGCTCGATTGGTATTACGCTGCTCACCAGGTATCGGGTTTCCTGTGGTGGTTAACATTTATTTTTAAAATGCCTTCAGAGGACGAATGTAAGACGTTGGTTCGGATTCACGTGTTCGCCGGCCTCAATACGTGTTAAGAAAACAGTTTAGTATTGTAGACATGTCGTAAATGGCCTTGCTCACGAGGATACCTGGAAGGAAGAAGCCTAAGCGATCAGCTTAACAACAACAACGACTGCATTAGGACAGGAAAGTGGACGCATCTTTTTTACAGTAAAGCCACATTGTTCAGTACATACAATTTGGATTGAAAGCTTATACAGGCTAAACGTTATGTCGAAAAAACTCAAAGTCGTCTTACTTGGTCTGTATAATTTCTGCCTTGAAATTTTCTGGTGCATGGTTTTCTCCCGTGTCGTGTATAGGTGTTTGATGTTACGCGACTGTAACGCCCCGTATGTCACGTTAAACGCCATGTTGATTGGTGTCTTACGTCAAGTGTACGTTGATATAAGGTGTTAACCGTCTGGTTTCTCGTTTTCTATCGTCCATACATTACTTGATGGCACATTTAGAACATTCACGTATACACCTCTCAGGTCGATCCTATGATTCAATAACGAGCATACATGCTTTTGAGCATATATCTTCTTATATTTCACGAAATGTACGACTTATTATTACCTCAATTATTTAACACCGTGTTGTTATCTTTGATATTTCCCTTTATTATGGTTTATATAGTAACTTTCATAATTAAAACACGAATCCACATTAAGTTGCTTCATTCCAAAAATGAAATCAACAGACAATCTGCATTATCAACGTTTTATGTTAAATATGCAAACCATGGAGTCCAAAACCTGCCAGGGTTATTTTTGATTAGAATCCAATGTATTCATTATGCCATGTTAACCGCATATCTAAAAACAGAAATGAGAGTAGATCTAAATAAAACAACCGAACTTTATCCAAGCAGTGTAACATATAGTGCATACTTGATAAACATGTCAGGAGCTTTCCTGTCCACTCGTAAGTAACATACGGGTTTATGGTGTAAACAGCGGACATGATAACTCCTGAACACTCTAATTGCATGCGCAGGCCGGTCTGCTGCTATGTTGGTCACATATGGCTTAGGACTCCTTTTCGCACGACGCAGCTTATTTTGTGACAAAGTTTGATAATTATATCAGAACGAATATGATAGGCATATGTTGAAGGTATCTTTCTGTTTTTAATCAAACATTATGTAGCTATAGTCAACTACCCTTACTCGTCTTAAGATAAAGTTTAATGAATATCTATATAAAACTTTGTTATTTTCGAACGCTTAAAAATATATCCCTTTCAAAATTCGAATTGCCAGTAATGAGACTAAAAATTGAGAAAGCACCCAGTAGAAATATTTGTATCGAGGTCGTTTACAAAGCCTATTCGTGATATAGAATTATTTGTTATAATTATGTCTGTCACATTTGTTGGACAATTTTGTTAAACATGTCATTGCAGTTTGCATGATTATGTTTTGGCGCGCGGGATAACAACTTATCGGTCATTTATTACTGTATATTTCCCTATCAATCTAGATTGAAGCTCTCAATGCATTTACCATGTATATTAGGCAAAAACATTCCTTTTCAAACAAATATTGGAGGTCAAGCGAATTCTATAGATGAGCAAATAAATCCTCTAGATGTTTTAAAGTAATAATTTATAAAGCACTGTGTGGGTGATAAATATTAATGAAACATGTTCTTTTTGATAAGAGCACTCGAGAGTAATCATCAATTTGCTGTCGGGAAATGCTGGTTGAACGTTTATAACGCTGGTACTTTATTAAATCGCTGATCAAATGTTTAGCCGTTACATAATTAGAGCTTGTCATAACAAATATGATGCCTTACCCCGCCACCCCGCCACCCCGCCCCCCGCCCCTCTCCCCAAACACACATACGCCGCGCATCCCTAAACCTCGTAGTGGGGTCAATATTAAAGACTTCATTATCAGCAGGTTTAATAGCAATTTAAAAAATGCACACATGCCACAAATCATCTAATGATAATTTTAACACGTTAAATAAATCAGTTTGGACATCTAGTTGAACTAGGAAAACAACGGGGTGTTTACCAAGTATATATTTGATAGTAATCTATGTTTCTTTAATACTGCCCATACTTGTACACATAATATGTATTTGTTGCTATGGCAAACACTCATACACCCTCAATCAGAGCTGAATTCGTACTGTTATTGACATACTGATTTAAAACTGAGCAGTCGCAGGTTTGATCCCTCGCCCAATGCTTACCTTCTTACTCATATTTCGCATGAGACGTTCAACTGGTATGCGGTGTGCTAGTGTAGAAAGTTTCTTCACACCGAGAACTTAAAAAAACTCAGTGCCGTGTCTCGATTGTCTCGATTGGGGCGTCTGCTTTATCACGCAGTATCCCCCGTTACTCAACTTACGGGTCTTCTGGGGGCAATGGCCATTTGTTGAAGTCCCCGTACAATCGATAGACATCTATTTTACGTTTTTTGTTTCTGTTTATCACTATCAATCACTAAAATATTGCAATAGAAAGTTCACAACCTCGAGTCGCAACAACAATACACAATACTCGTATATATTTAATAAGTCTCACACAAAGCTAATACAGGTATATATAATAAGTTATTTTCAAAGTCAACTTTCCTTCCGAAGTTCTTTTCCAACAATACAGCTTGAATCAATACTTTTTAATTTAAGTATATTTATTACCTTTCTGGTAAAATCTTAATATGCTTAAACATAATTTCCATACTAATTATCGATGACACTTGCACGGTATATGGTTTATTCAGGTTTAATTGTTATAGAGATAAAACGTTTTGTTTTTTTCATTCTTCAGAAAAAAACGAGTTTAGTTATTTCCTTTCGATAAGGAAACGCTGATTTTTAAGTCGTGTTCTGAGAAAACTGGGCATAATGCATGTGCGTAAAGTGTCGTCCCAGATTAGTCTGTGCAGTCCGCGCAGGCTAATCAGGGACGTCACTTTCCGCCTAATTTGGATTTTTGCTAAGAAGAGACTTTATTTAAACGAAAAATGTCATAAAAGCGGAAAGTGTCGTCCCTGATTAGCCTGTGCAGTCCGCACAGGCTAATCAGGGACGACACTTTCCGCTTTTAATCTGGGACGACACTTTACGCACATGTAGAAACATAGCTGAGGAATATAGTTTATGGTTTTAACGAATACTCTGGAAAATCAAACTGCACGATTTTTTCGTTCGAAGTTTTTTGTTTTCAGAACATAACAATACAATTTACGATCGAAGCAATTTTATTAAAGGTTCAATTTTTTTTTAAATCGAAAATACCCTAAAAATCCCATATGAAAGCATGTGCACCTACGGCTTTAAATTTTCTATATACATCCGGGTAAGTTAATGTGTTTTAAACCCTTTATATACGAATATTTGTTTTATATACATGTTTGCTTTCAAAGATTGTGAACTGTCTAATGTTAAATAAAAACCAAACCTAACCATTCATATCTACCCAAACGCTAACCGAGAATTGCATAACATTGACTGCTTAACAAAGAAGTCATTCGGTTCAATTTTTTTCATCGAACATTGACATTTATTAAAATGAAAGCTTAATCGTAAAATCGTTTAAAAGATAACGTAATATTAAGTAGAATGAATAAAACAATTTACTGCTGATTCTTGGCGATAAATTTCGTTTTTTAACCTAGATGATGGATGTGTTTGTTTTTTTTTTGCGTATTTTTTCAGTCTAAATATACATCGTAAAATACATGCGTCCGTAATTGCATATGTACGTATGTTTGATGCACATGTGTTTAACTGCATGCATGGGGAAAAAGGAAAATATATTTTAATTTGAAACGACGGGAAAACGATGTTTAATCCATGTGCGTAAAGTGTCGTCAAGTGTCGCGGACTGCACAGGCTTATCCGGGACGACACTTTACGCACATGCACAGGCTTATCCGGGACGACCTTTACGCCTATACTGCACAGGCTTATGTGGGACTACACTTTACGCCTGGACTGCACAGGCTTATCCGGGACGACACTTTACGCCTGGACTGCACAGGCTTATGCGCGACGACACTTTCCACACATGCATTTAGCACGTTTCCACAGAGCGCGACTGATTTTGATTTACAACTTAAGAACTCGCGAGACGTGGCATCACAAAAATTGGTACTTAAATACGTGAGAAAGTCTAAAAGATATACGTAAATGAGTGAAAATTTTTAAAAGATATACGTAAATAAGTGAGAATATCCCTCAAAGGTTTTCGGATGTGGAGGAACACCATATACGTTAAAGCAGCGGTACCGCGCCGGGCGCTCGAACTTGGCGCATGCGTGGCCCACTGGGGCACATATGTCTGCCAAGTTTCGTCGCTCTCGGACACATACATGGGCTGATAAGTGCGACATAAGGCTCCAATTATAGGGTAACGGAGCCGATACGGGCCCGTTAGCGTACATTCATCGACACTTTCACCAGAAACGGCGGCACCTAGACGGGCGCTCGAACTTGGCGCAAGCGTGGCCCACTTGTACAAATATGTCTGCCAAGTTTCGTCGCTCTCGGACACATACTCGGTCTGATAAGTTCCCGTTAGCGTACCTGCATCGACAATTTCACCGGCAACGGCGGCATCAAGACGAGCGCTCGAACTTGGTGCATGCTTGGCCCACTGTGGCAAACAAATCTGCCAAGTTTCGTCGCTCTCGGACACATACTTGGTCTGATAAGTCCGACATAAGGAGCAATGAATGTTTGAATGTAGAACAATAACAAGTGAGGGAGAAATCATCCCTAGTATATCCCTGTACACGTCCCTCAACCTCGTAGTGGGATGAATAATAAACACGTCAGTACTAGAAACCTGGTATAATATCGATTTAAAAAAAGGCGCGCATGCCACAAAAGAATCTTACAAAATGCACTACAAATATTAGATTAATCTGACATCAATGACGTTAATTACGTCGTATACACTTATGACGTCACCGGAAATGCAAAGTATTGACGTTAGCGTCAAGGACACGCCGATCAGTCGCAAACGAAGTATTGAGCAAGGAAGACGTCAAAAAACCGCAATGAAATATTTATTTGAAATTAAAAGTCTCTCGGAAGAGCCGACGATCAGGCTTCAGCAACTTCGAGATCTGCAAGCGAAATATGCGCAGGAAGCGAGGGAGAAAATCTATCACGAAATCAAAATACGGAAAAATCGAGGAATCACTTTTAATGAATATGTTGCCGGATTTGGCTTTTATAATTACTACTCATTGTGCAGATCGGAACTGGAGCGTTATTTAATAACCGGTATAGTATTACATATTTCGTGTTAGCTCAGTGGTATATTCTATTTCCGTTACATTTATCACAGATTATCTACAGATATACGTTTTGAATCAATACATTTTTCTAATATATGTGTTCTGATTATTATTAACAATAAAATTTAAAACACTGGTTTTTTATACGTTTTTTTGTATATATTTACAGGTAAAGAATATACAGCGCCGTCGAAATTCGACCACCATTTGCCCTATTCTGGGTTGAAAATACACGATATTTTAGTCGACACAATACCACATGCCAAGCATAGCATCTGTCACGTGCAACCACTACCGCCGTCGTCGGTAAAGCATAGTTCAGAGGAGCCAGCACTAAGCTTTGAAGCCTTAATGCTAGGGTACTATCCTCATGTGACCATTCAAGAAGCTTTGAGAGCTCCATTTGAGAGTTCATATAAACCGTCTGCAGCGGGCGATCAGAAAGGAAACATCCGCATGAAAGTTACTGATATGGTAAGTACTGTTTATATTGCACGCACAATTATATTTATAAAAACTAGCATACAAGCTTCCTCATGCCTAAACATTTATGAATGTAAAATCCTTGTATGTTATTTATCTCCTCGTAATATAATGTTAAATAAGTCTACAAACATATTATATTTAAAGTACTATAAATAAACTTCCCCATATAATAAATCGAGTCGGGAGTCATCGAAAGGTATTTGATTTAAAAAAAGAATTGTAACGATTGTTCCATCTGTCGTACGATTTGTCGCTCTCACTCAATAAAATGTTGGTAGAGAGAACAAATCTTCATTTCTCAAATGATTGATTTGAAACATTAAATGACCATGAAGTGCAAATGTTTACAAACAAATGTTTACAACAAAAATTGCACATTCAGTAGCTCTAATAGTCTTTTACCAGAGTTATGCGCCCATTACCCAAGTTATGGGCAACGCTATAATCATAATGTCTTTGACAACTCGTTGTGAGGCAATGATCACTTTTTAGTAAATGTTTATAAGGTAATGCATTATTTATGATTTAGATAAACAAATATAATATATGGTTAAACTTCCATGAACATATCATGGAAGTTTTACCATATATCATGAACATTTTTTTCAAATTTAAAATGTATGATAATATTTGCATATTTTATAAACAAGTATATTTTGACCGTTTGCAGGTTACCGATGTGAAAGAGTCAACCATCTTTGACCCGATACTCGCCACGGGAGACAACTCTATGACAGCGGCGAAGGTCAGCAGGAAGCCAAGCGTGGCGGCCAGGATTGGCAACTGGCTGAGACGATTATTTTCTTGCATCAAGAAGCCTAAGCTTACTGGCTGACTGTGTCCCTTTTTATTAAATATATCAATTGTGTATGATAAAACCTTTAAAAGAAGATTTTCGGGTAATATAAACTACCCGTTTGAACACTATACGCATTTCGTTGTCTTTATTTCATTTTTGTTATCTAACAATACTTTAAACCTTGTGTATGTTTATTTTACAAACCTCATATTTCTTTGTAATCAATTAACAGTTCGAACACACGCGTCGTTCTTCGTTCTCGTTTACCAACTTTATATTATAGCATACATATATACTTTCCATCTATAGACATTTTTTTCGGCTAAATTAATAATCGTCGATAAGAAATTATTTTTTCCCATTTGCTGCGTGTATATGAAGTAGAAAGACTTACTAACATTTCTTTAAGACATCCCTATTCAATCAATATACATTTTAAGAATTGTTTTCATTCAAAGTATATTATTAGTGTAAGTGTGGCATTTGAGTATATCAATACAAAACACCATAGCAATAACAGCTACCAGCAACATGCGATAGTTGTGTGGTGACGGAGTATATATACATTATGCCTCGGATTCGATACTACCGTGTTTTGCGTTTTTATTATTTCACTATATTTTGCTATTTTTTCACAAATGATAACCTTTTTCTACAAATCACATATCCGATACTGGTTTCGTAGGCTTATTTAAAGCAATCAGAAGAATAGCAGTATTGACTTATGAATATGCATTAAACAATATTAATTAAAACGACTTTCGATATTGGATTGATTCGCATTTGTATGCCAGGTAGTTCAGTGTTTCGGAGGGTCATTTCCAATAAATACTTCTAAAAGACCATTCAATATAATATATTTATATTATTAATTTAAATATTAATGTAAATAAATGTATATTAATATGCATTTTATAGAAGTTTAATAAAAAACACACATTAACAACAAAATACAAACTTAAAATACAAAATTATTTTTTTAAATCACTTATAACATTTAATTCACTTTACACAAAACCTGAAGATCTATATTATGTCCGAGTTCAAACCATTGCTTGTGTATACAGAACTGAGTTCCTCGCTAAATGCTTAATATACCCATAGGACTAAGTGTTGCGTAATGTTTTTACCACTTATTTAGTTTTATGAATTAAGAATATAAAACAAAAAAGTTGTTTATATACTAGGTAACACTAGTTTTAAATGTCATTTACATATCTTTCTAAATAAAGACACTGTAATTAGCGATGGGAAATTATCAAGTTAAGATTTTACATTAAGACACTTATTAAAGATCCGTAAACACTGTCCAATACTATTATGCTGTTTAAAAAAATTTAACAACAAATAATGCCATATGAAGGTTTATTACAATAGGAAGACCGTTAAACAAGTAATATTGGTGTTAACACGTTTAATTAAAAACCTGTTTGCAACTTTTAGCATCTAAAAATCGTGTCACGATGTCTTCTTGTTTCGTTGTACGGATGATCTCGAGTCAGGATCGGATTCATTCGGTTTGCGTTAATATGCATTATTTATGCAAGCTTGCCCAGAAATCTGCAGCAGCCGTCATCAAATTCCGAGATTTAACTGTGTTAACAAACCGCTTGTGGACATAATGCCTTAGTCATTTTCAGTCAGTAAATATGAATATTGCATAATTAATAAATTTGAAAAAATAAATAAACATGAGAACTACGTCATGTTTCCAACGCTGCTCGAAGCCAATCTTGTGTTCGCTGGTAAATATATTGATATCGTCGCGGAAAATTCTAATGAAATATGTTGTCTCACACAAAATAGTAACGAGCATTTTGTACATGTTAAATCAATGTTGAAAGACCAACTCTAGGGTTGATATTTTGGCTATTGCTATTAGGAACAAAGAATATTTAAGGGTTACATTTATTTTACGAAGTATTATTTGATTTCGAGCATTTACGGATCTTTAATGTTTAGAAAATTATTTAGTGTTCTTGGTAAGAAGTGGGGTTAATACGAACCCAGATTGTCTTGCAAACCAATAGTGTTTTTACGATTTATATCCTCTTATTACGAAATTAAGCACATCGCTTACGAAGTAACATAAGAGGACGCCTTATCGTGCAGTATCCATTTATCGCATGACTTGCATCTTGGAGCTCATGAGTTTAATCGACATGAACATATTTTTCCACACCAAAAAGTATGGTTATTAATTTAAAAACAATAAATTAACCTGCATGTTGAATTGATAGGAAGCAAAAAATTCCAATCAAATAAAAAAATCAAAACATTTTGTATCTCGACAACTACTTGAAACTATAATTCGTTAATAATAATAATTTAAAAATAACAATATAAAAATAATCATATAATACTGATGCGATATGAACAGTTATACAATACTGATGAAACATGAACAATTAAATTTAAAAAATTAAATAGCAATCATTTAAATAAATAAAACTATCAATGAAACGCATTAATATGTTCTATAAGATCTTTATAAACATTTATGTGTTATTATACATATAACTGCCTATACATTTTATAATGTTTTAATGCATGTTCTATCTTTGCTCTCATAGCATTCCGTGTGTTATTTTAAAAAAGATAATTTTTACACTTGTATTAATTCCGATTGACTATGCACAGGCCAGATAGAGTTCGCATTGAATTAAATATAGTAAAACAATATAAATAAATCAACAATTTCTAACCCTACAAAATATCAAATCACAAAGTTTGGTAAATAGTCGTCTTCGCGTAAATCAGGGCTAGGATGACGCTTTCCACACCCACAAGGTCTCGTCAGACGATTGAGAATACTCTTCATTCTCCGTGCGGGCACTGGTTCCGATGGTGACGTCATATCCTCCTCCCATTCATATTCGTGGAACCCGCGTTGGTAATGGCCGCAGCCGCGCGGGTTGGATTTTACAGCGGGCTTTTTTGTTAGCCGGGCTACAAGATCATCGACGAATTCTTTGTTCGCGGTCCTGAAAAATATGAGTTGTCTATGTCGTAAAATGTGTCGACCTAGAATGAAACAATCGTGTGCGGCTCCAAATAGATCATAAGTGCGCAAGAAAAAAGTTTTTTTTTGTGTGAACATTTTAGATGCGGGAAACATCAGAACATCTTATCAATTGTTTTGTGGCACAATGTTGTCATGCAAAACAACGTAAATCAGAACAATATGGAGAAGCATGCACTGAAGATGTGATATGTACTGCATGTATGCTCGCAGCACAACTTTATGACCCGTTTTTATAATTTGTCGAATGCAATGTCACCTAGCGGATTCCTACTGCTTTCTTTCTAGAAGCGCAACTCAATGAAAAGTTGCAATCTCTTGCACGACGGTTACATTACATTCACCTCTGTGATGGGCTCTGAACGGACTATTCTAATGAAAGCGTCTCATTCATGTCATGATCATTCCAATCGTTCATCATGGAGGTTACAGTATACTAAACAATCTCTTGCATGACGGTTACATTACATTCACTGAATTAAAAAACCCATCTCATACCATAATATCTTATATCAGTCTTAATTCATTATTATAAAATTGATTTGGTTTTTTGATGTTAATAAATCGACATGCATACTTCGTCGAAGCAATGCCTAACGTCACTCAATAAAAATTATGTTCAATTGTTTACATTTGTGAAGTGCGTGGAGCGTGGAATGATTCCATCTGCGTAAACGGACAATAAAATAGTTCCAAAGAGTTGCATTAAAACTCGCAAGTTTTTTCACGATGTATCGTAAATTTAAAATTCCTATTTCATTATTTTACGCCTCTGATCCTAAAAAATCCAAATCAAATATACTTTGAATGCGTTTGTTCGGTTTTGCCCAGTTTCTGGGCAATATGGCATGCTGAGCCTTTCGCAGAGGTGTATGTGAGAGCAAGTAACGACAACTCTGCGTGGAGATTGGAAAAGTTGTTGTACATTGTCGGCTGCAATGTTTTCTTACGGAATCGTAGAACGTGCTTCGACGCAGAACTACTTTATGGTCATGTGGTTGTACAAGGTCTACTGCAATTTAATCTAATGCAATGGTTCTGCGTGCTTTTTTGCGCTCGATTAGCCATTTTTTTATTGGCCTCTATATTATCGAAACTCATGCTAAAAAGAATGTAAAGGCAGGCTTTGTTCAACGAGAATTTTGTTTCGTATTGCGTAGCGCGTTTTACGTCATCGGTTTTTAGGCGGGAATAAAGCTCGGGTACAGTCTAAAATTTCCGGGTACGTTTTAGTATATTTCCCGTACCCGGGGTACATTTAGGTATACTTAAGAATACCAAGGGGACACATTTAAGTAGTACCGAGCCGACACTGACCAATCGAGCAGTTTAACCTTGAAGAATCAGTGCAAAACATTGTATAAAGCCGGGGCGTAGCGTTGCAAAACCTGACTACACTTTTGTAGAACGTGGCTGTAAAAACGTTCTAGGCAACCAACTAGCGTATTAACGTAATATCTCGATTAAGGCATAACGCCATGCATGTAGCATTGCGTGTAGGAAAAAAAATAAACAAAACATTTAAAAACACGGATATGAAAACCAGATGAAAACTTGGTAATGAAGCACCTTATATGAAACACCGGTGATAAAACACACGTTATGAAACACCAGATATGAAACACCGTTTATAAAACACAAGTTATAGAACACCGGTTATAAAACACCGGATATCAAACATATGTTATGAAACTCCGGATATTAAACTCCGGATATTAAACACTGGAAATGAAAACCCGCCAATGAAGCGCGAGTTATGAAACATCTGATTTGAAACACAGAATATGGAACACAGGTTATGAAACACTTGTTATGAAACACTGTATATGAAACGCCGAATATGACATAATTCCCACCTGAAAGCAGGCGCACGGGCTACGTCGATGTTGTACTCCGGCACGAACTCCATGTTCACCTTCGGACGACGCCGGGCTCTGTTCTTGTGGCGCTCGTTGGCTTGTCTCTCCAACTCCAGAAATTCTGTATAACAAACAATGTCACTATTAGGCCGCGAAATGGGAACACTTGGCTTAATGCATGTGCGTAAAGTGTTAGCCCATATTAGCCCATGCGGTCCGCACATGCTAATCAGGGACGACACTTTCCGCCTAAAGTCGATTTTCGCTAAGAAGAAAGTTTCTTTTGACAAATACCATACAGCGGAACGTGTAGATAATGTCATCATGTAGATAAATTACATGCGTTCTTGAAAATCTGTGCGTAATGCATGTGCGTAAAGAATCATCGATGATTAGCCTGTGCAATCTGCACAGGCTAATCAGGGACGACACTTCACGCACATTAAGCTTAGTTTTCCCAAAACAATACAAAAATTTACTCTGACCTACATAACAGAGCAAACCTTTAAGTCAGAATGAAAGCGTAGGATGTCAATGCTGTGTATGTCTAGTCTTATTTAAAATTTATTTAAAAATGCCTTCAGAGGACGAATGTAAGACGTTGGTTCGGATTCACGGATTCGCCGGCCTCAATGTGTTAATATAACAGTTTAGTATTAGTGAAAAACTCTTTATCTTAAAAAAATATCTAGAGCTCTGTTGTTAAGAAAACAGTTTAGTATTGCAGACATGTCGTAAATGGCCTTGCTCACGAGGATACCGGGAAGGAAGAATCCTGAGCGTTCAGCTTAACAACAACAACTACTGCATTATGACAGGAAAGTGGACTCATCTTTTTGGCAGGAAAGCCACATTATTCCGTACATACAATTTGGATTGACAGGTTATAAAGGCTAAACGTTATGTCGAAAAAACTCAAAGTCGTCTTACCTGGTCTGTATAATTTCTGCCTTGGAATTTTCTGGTGCATGGTTT
Source organism: Dreissena polymorpha (assembly GCF_020536995.1). NCBI lineage: Eukaryota > Metazoa > Mollusca > Bivalvia > Myida > Dreissenidae > Dreissena > Dreissena polymorpha. The sequence goes on along the minus strand of NC_068361.1, from coordinate 66,776,025 downwards.
TCTCCCGTGTCGTGTACAGGTGTTTGATGTTATGCGACTGTAACGCCCCGTATGTCACGTTAAACGCCATGTTGATTGGTGTCTTTTACGCCAAGTGTACGTTGATATAAGGTGTTAACGTGTCAACCGTCTGGTTTCTCGTTTTCTATCGTCCATACATTACTTGAAGGCACAATTAGAACATTCACCTATACACCTCTCAGGTCGATTCAATAACGAGCATATATTTTGGGAAAAAAATGAACCTTTCATATGTTCTTTAGCACATGTCTTCTAATCTTTCTTTAATCTCGGAATGTACGACGTATTATTATCTCAAGTAGATAACACCGTATTGTTATCTTTGATATTTCCCTTTATAATGGTTTATATTTTAACTGTCATAATTGAAATCACAAACCACGAATCCACATCAGGTTGCTTTATTCAAAAAATGAAATCAACAGTCAATCTGTATTATCAAAGTTGTATGTCACATTTGCAAACGGTGCTGTCCAAAAACTGACAGGAATATTTTTATTAGAACACAATGTATTCATATAGCCATGTCAACCGTATATCTGAAAACAGAAATGAGAGTTGATTTAAGTAAAACAATCGACCTTTACCCATGCATTATTACATATAATTTAAACGCAACATGTAGCAAACGAACATCAACTTAATAAGAGTCGCGTCATGCGAAAATTAGTCTTATGTCAAATGCGACCAGCGTCGCTCAAGCCCAAGAAATCGAAATCGCTCAGTTTGGTCAGGAGCTTTCCTGTCCACTGGTAAGTCACACGCGTGTCTATGGTATAAATATCGGACATGATAACTCCTGAACACTGTAGTTGGATGCGCAGGCCGATCTGCTGCTATGCTTGCCATATATGGCTTAAGACTCCTTTTCGCATGACGCAGCTTATTTTTTGACAAAGTTTCATAATCATATCAGAACGAATATGATAGGGATATGTTGACGATGTGCTGTTGTTTTTAATTGAACATTAGTAGCTATAGTCAACAACAACAACTCGTCTTAAGATAAAGTTTAGTGAATATCTATATAAAACTTTGTTAGTGTCGAACACTTAAAAATATATCCCTTTCACAATGCAGATTGCCAGTAATGAGACTAAAAATGGAGAAAGCACCCAGTATTAATATTTGTATCAAGGTCGTTTACAAAGCCTATTCATGGTATAGAATTATTTGTTATATGTCTGTCACATTTGTGAGACGATTTTGTTCAACATGTCATTGCAGTTTGCATGATTATGTTTTGGCGGAAGGGATAACAACTTATCGGCCTTTTATTAATGTCTATTTCCCTATCAATCTACATTGAAGCTCTCAATGCATTTGCAATGTATATTAGGCAAATACATTTCTTTTCAAACAAATAATGGAAGTAAAGCGTATTCAATAGAAGAGCAAATAAATCCTCCAAACGCTTTTTAATAATAAATTATAAAGCACTGTGGGGGTGATAAATATTAATGAAACATGTTCTTTTTTATAAGAGCACTCGAGAGTTATCATCAATTTGTTGTCGGGAAACGCTGGTTTAACGTTTACAATGCGTGTACCTTATTGAATCGATGATCAAATTGTTAACCATTACATATTAACTAGAGCTTGTCATAACAATAATGATGCCTCAGCCCCCACCCCGCACATCCCTAAACCTCGTAGTGGGGTTAATAATAAATAATTCAGTATCAGCACCGCGGTTTAATAGCAATTAAAAATGCACACAATCAACAAAAGCATCTAAAATGGATTTTTAATTTTAACACGTTATATAACGTTTGGACATCTAGTTGAACTTAGGAAAACATCGGGGTGTTTACCAAGTATTTATTTGATAGTCACCTATGTTTGATTAATACGGGCGTATACTATACGAATATACATACTTGTACACAAATTTTGTTTTGTTGCGATGGCAAACACCCACACATCCTCAAAGAGAGCTAAATTGACACACTGATGCAAGAACTGAGGAGTCGCAGGTTCGATCCCTCGCCCAATTCTTACATTCTTACTCATATTTCGCATGAGACGTTAAACTGGTATGCAGTGTGCTAGTATAGAAAGTTTCTTCACACAGAGAATTTAAAAATTCAGTGCCGTGTCTCGATTGGGGTGTCTGCTTTATCTCGCAGTATCCCCCGTTACTCATCTGGGGGGCAATTGTCATATGTTGAATTGCCCTAACAATCTATACAAATCTATTTTACCTTTTTGTTTCTGTTTATCACTTTAAATCACTTATATATTGCAATACGGGATTCCCTCTTGTGTCAAACAAAGCTATACAGGTTTATATAATAAGTGATTTTCAAAGTCAACTTTCCTTCCGAAGTTCTTTTTCAACATTACATCTTGTTTTTTTTAATGTAACTATATTTATTACCTTTATGGTATAATCTTAATATGCTTAAACATAATTTCCATATTAAGTATCGATGACAGTTGCACGATATATGGTTTATTCAGGTTTAATTGTTAAAGAGATACAACGTTTTTTTCATTCTTAAGAAAAAAATGGATTAATGTTATTTCCTTTCGATAAGGAAACGCTGTTATTTAATTTTTTCATAGCGTGTTCTGAGAAAACTGGGCACAATGCATGTGCGTAAAGTGTCGTCCCAGATTAGCCTGTGCAGTCCACACAGGCTAATCAGGGACGACACTTTCCGCCTCATTTGAACGAAAAATGTCATAAAAGCGGTAAGTGTCATCCCTGATTAGCCTGTGCGGACTGCATAGGCTAACCTGGGACGACACTTTACGCACATACATTAAGCCCCGTTTTGTCAGAACGTTGATATTGATGTTACGATATTTCGAACGACATATTCAGCGTAAGGCTGTATAAACATAGCTGAGAACTATAGCTTTAATATGGTTGTAACGAATAATCTGGATAATCAAACTAATTCGACCGCACGTTTTTTGTTCGAAATTTATTGTTTTTAGAAATTAACAATCCAATTTGTAATCGAAGCCATTTTATTATAGGTTCAAAATAATTATTAAAAATCGAATATACTCGCTTAAAAAAAACATATGAAAGCATGTGCACCTACAGCTTTAAATTGTCTATATCCATCCGGGTAAGTTAATGTGTTTTAAACCCTTTATATACGAATATTTGTTTTATATACATGTTAACTTTCAAAGATTGTGAACTGTCTAATGTTAAATAAAAACCAAACCTAACAATTCATATCTACCCAAACGCTAGCCGAAATTGTGTAACATTGAATGTTTAACAAAGAAGTCATTCGGTTCAAAAACTTGTTATCGAACGTTGACATTTATTTTAATGACAGCTTAATCGTAAAATCGTTTAAAAGATAAAGTCATGTTAAGTTGAATGAATAATACAATTTACTGCTGATCCTTGGCGATAAATTTCTTTTTTGAACCTAGGATGGATATGGTTTGCGTTTTATTGCGTTATTTTTTCAGTCTAAATATAAATCGTAAAATACATGCGTCCGTAATTGCATATGTACGTATGTTTGTTGCACATGTGTTTAACTGCCTACATGGAGAAAAGGCAAATATATTTTTATTTAAAACGACGGAAAAACTATGTTTAATCCATGTGCGTAAAGTGTCGTGAAGTGTCGCGGACTGCACATGCTTATCCGGGACGACACTTTACGCACATGCACAGGCTTATCCGGGACGACACTTAATGCACATGTACAGGCTTATCCGGGACGACACTTAATGCACATGTACAGGCTTATCCAGGACGACACTTGACGCCAAGACTGCACAGGCTTATCCGGGACGACACTTAATGCACATGTACAGGCTTATCCAGGACGACACTTTACGCACATGTACAGGCTTATCCAGGACGACACTTGACGCCAAGACTGCACAGGCTTATCCGGGACGACACTTTACGCCAAGACTGCACAGGCTTCTCCGGGACGACACTTTACGCACATGCATTTAGCCAGTTTTCACAGAGCGAGACTTATTTTCATTTACAATTTAAGAACTCGTGAGGCATCACACAAAGGGGTACTTAAATTAGTCAGAAAATTTAAAAGATATACATGTACGTAAATAAATTAGAAAATCCCTTAATGAATACGTTTATAAGTGATAATATCCCTCAAAGATTTTCGAATGTGGAGGAACACCATATTCGTTAAAGGGACCTTTTCACGTTTTGGTAAATTGACCAAATAAAATGAAATGTTTCAGATTCGCATATTTTCGTTTTAGTTATGATATTTGTGAGGAAACAGTAATACTGAACATTTACCGTGCTCTACAATATCCATTATAAGCATCTTTTGACGATTTAAAAACCCGAAAATTATAAAGCATTGCAATTCGAAACGATTGAATAATTTTGTGAGTTCTGTTGTTGTCGTAATACTTTGTGACACTTCGAGGATTGCTTATATAAAGTATAAAATACATCAATCGTTGTATGACAACGGATGGCCCAGTGGTCTAGCCATAGACTTTTACTCCAGGGGTGAGTGGTTCGAGCTAAGTTGAGGGTTACTTTTTTCTTTTTCAAATTTAATTCTTATTTTTTATTACTGGAGCTTTTAAGATCCAATGTCCACATTTATCAATATAATGCATTTAATAAAAAATATGTGAAAATGTCCTTTAACATTTGTTAAAGTTGAAAATAAAACTTACTTGTTTTAATCCTGAAGATATCGGGTTGTTTCTGTGCTGTCCTTCTGTATATTTATTTATCTTTACATAACAATAATTTTTGGTTATTAAATGCCACGAATTATTACTAACTCCAAACAATACTTAATCATTATAATGCTGAATCTTAAATACAAAACGAAATAATTGCGGTTCTTACCTTTCATTTATTCCATATGTCAACAGTTTACCAGCACACCGTTAAATGAACAAGTCAATTTTCAAAGAACTTTCATGCATTTCAAGTTTAAACCTTTAAGCGTTGAGTTGGTTCAGTCGAAAGCTCACAAAATGTGATAAATGAATGGAATCGCACACAGTAGATGTGGGATCGTAACCTATTCAGGTTTATTCAGCAAACTAAAATTGACATTTGCAATTCCGATTTCCATTTAAACCGCTTCTATAATAGCGTATCGGGTAACACATAATGGAACCAGACTGTCTAAAGAGCGTAGTCCATATTGGGTTATCACTATAATTTATTTCAATAAAGCAATCTGACAGAAGATAAAGAGTTAATCTTTTCCCAAATGAACAAGCGGCTCTAGCGACGTTATTGGTGACTGTTTCACTTTAACAAATTTCCTCCAGCTAAAGAGTTGAAAGGGTGCACATAATTCGGCATGTAGAAAGATAATGCATTTACACATACACTTACATCGTGGCACTTTTGTTATAATGTCGCCATTTATTATTCATTTACTGAGAATATACAATTAATTAAATAAAACAAGGTTCTATTGACATTATTTTTTCGTATAAAAACATTATCATCCTTACGTGTGGTATGTCTATATACGTACATGATGTGGTTGCATGCGTGCATATACCCATGCATATTTAATGTGAATAATATAAGCCGTATTGGGTTTGAATAATATCATAATTGTTACTTACTTGTTATACAAAATTGTACAATTCTTCGAAGAGCCGTTTTCGAGAAATTCTAACGATTTACATGGAAGATCTATGCAATAATCGTATACATCGAGACGTTTTCGGGTGGATTTTGTCAACAGTAAATGCGTGACATGTTAGCATTATCACTCCTAATGCTAAGCGACATGAGAGTGTAAGTCTAGACTCCGCGACTCTTTTGATACCCATTTTGCGGATTGTAATTACTGATATTTGTTTAAAAATTAAATGCTACGTTCTGTGCTCAGCAGCGTAAATAGCGTCTACAAAAAATACACATATTTCCATGGTTCTAATCAGAAGCACAATGTAAAATCCATACTGCATATATTAAAGTTTGAAATGCATTGTAATACAGATGTTTTATGTCTTGTAACACAATGGCTGTCCGATTAGCTCAGGAGATATTACAAGATCAACTAAGTGACTCGGGATCAATCCCCTTTCCCGGAAGCATGTGAGTTTGGTTGCTGGTCACTATTCCGGACAGGAACGGTTTGCTCCGGGTACCCCGCCTTCAATCCACAACATAAGACTACACCAAACATTAAAATATAATTCAGTAAAACTAATGGATGGAAATTGCAGCTATAATTAAAAAAAACGTCACAAAATTCGTGAGTCATATAGTTAATAAGGTAGGAGAATTGTGACACACTCCGGGTTTTCACATAATGCAGCCAATGGCGCGGGAGAAACTTAATAATCTTTGAAATACGTGTACACACACAGTAACACACACACACACTTCAAACAAAACGTAGAATTACGTTATATATATACTGACTGGAAATTGCATTTAGTTGATTGTTTTCCTTATCCCTTTTAGATTACCGATCTTTTGCCGAGTCATCGATTCGATCAGCAGTTAACAACGGTTTTACAGACATTGTTGGTCGCAATGACAATATTTACAATCGTGTGAATCAATACAATAAAAACCTCTGGATCTCAAAGCCGCGTTAGGAATCATGGGCAACTTTATCGGTATTTTAAAAATAATAAATCTTCACTCACAAGACTTAATTCGTTCTGTATTTCTTTCTTTCTTCTGTTAAACATTTACGACCGTTTGTTAATATCTAGTCAGTCAAGTGTTTATAATCAACGTCATACGAAAATGGGTCCTTATGCCTTATGCGACCAGCGTTACTCCTGCACAGACTGAGCAGTTGCTGCCTTGTTCGCTTAAGAGACCAAAATCCTTGGGTGGCTGTATAACGGACATAGTAGCTCCTGACCAGACTTTACAATTTCACCGGCTGGTCTAGATCTCCGCTGACACAAGACCCATTGTCGCACGACAATTCTCATGTGTCTAAAAGCAGTTTCTCCTTAAGAACATATGAGTCGCGTTCTGAGAAAACTGGGCATAATGCATGTGCGTAAAGTGGCGTCCCAGATAAGACTGTGCAGTTCGCACAGGCTAATCAGGGACGACACTTTCCGCCTAAAGTGGATTTTTGCTAAGAAGAGACTTCATTTAAACGAAAAATGTCATAAAAGCGGAAAGTGTCGTCCCTGATTAGCCGTGCTGGTACAGGCTAATCTGGGACGACACTTTACGCACGTGCATTATGCCCAGTGTTCTAAGAACACAACTCATATATACTCGTATAAGCCGCAGTATTTTATGTAAGTGTTGCATAGTGTGGTTTTGCAAATTAGATCGCTATTACAATAATGCTTTCAGCAATTCGCAACACACACATGATTCACTATCCAACATCATTACTAATTTTAAAATAGCTATTTACTCTGTAGATGTTATCAAGTTGATTCAACGCGTAAAAATTATAATCATTAATATTAGAAAGAATCCAAAGTAAATGAATGATCATGTTTCATGTACCGTAACAATTGAACACGGTTTAATGTTCCTAATAAACAATTGCGTTGAAGGATCGTCTCAGTACAGTGGGGTCAAAGCAGAGGTTTAAAGAGTATGCACATGTTTGATAGCATCGCTGCGTTGTATTTCTTGACACATGTACAACAATTATTTGCAAACAGATGCTTGTATTTGAACAGTGAGTTCAAATCCCCCGAAGCCAAATATATGTTTTTGGCACTTTAGACAATTTTATCTTTATGAGTTATTGATTATATTTGTTGTATTTGGTGAAATATCGATTTTAATTCACGAGTGATCATACAAAATATATTGTTCTATGATTTCGATAGAGGAAAAGAGCATTGTTTTCGGTTACAGTACACTAAATATGTTTGGTGTTCACTGCTATACAAACAAAATCAACAGCATTTATTTAAAATCACAATTCTGTGTCTGGGCACTTTCCATGACTATTTGTGCATATTTCTGTGTGCATGCGGTAGGCAAAACATCGTTGGGTACAAAACAGGGACATTTAATTTACATTAAGTTCTTTTTTACATGCTACCTGACTTGATTTATTTAGTGTTTAAATCAATTCGGCTTGAAATGCTGTTGAATAAAAGAGACTCTCTATCTGCATAAGTTTGAATTTGTTTTTGTTGCAATTATTGCTTTTACATTGAATTTGCCAAGGAAATTAATTGTAACTTTTTACTAACGTTATATATTACAAGGAGAGGTTGAAATACCATCGTTAACTTAAGTCCCTTTAATAAATGGATTATGCCGTGATGTAATTTACGTCATTGCGTAAAATTACGTCATGCAGTTCGTCAGTCAGGCTCAAGTATCACTTAAACGTACCCCGGGTATTCTGACGTATAGTACAATATACCCCATGTATGGCAATACGCTTACATGCTTCCGGTCATACCCTTACTCTTTAGTTTTCTACAACGTATCCGGTGTGCGGAAAATATTCTAAAATGTACCCCGGAGCATGGCCGGGTGCTTAAAAGCGCATTTTCCGTACCCCGGGTACGTTGTAGTAAACTTACGAGAGCTCGTGGAACTTTTTAGTAGTACCTAAGCCGACATCGACCACTGAAGCGTCAGCAAGGGCTCTGAATAAAATAAAATTGTGTTATTGTTGTACGTCTCAATTTTAAAAGTAACATCAACACCTTTTAAGGTCATAACACACACATGTAAAGGGTCCTTTTCACAGATGTTGGCATGTATTGAAGTTTGTCATTAAATGCTTTATATTGATAAATGTAAACATTGGATCTAAAAAGCTCCAGTACAAAAAAGACTAGAATAAAATTAAAGAAATAAAAAAGTAACCCTTTACTGGGCTCGAAAAACTAACCTCTGAAGTAGAAGTCTAACGCTCAGACCACTCGGCCATCCGTGCTAATTCAATGAAAGATTTATTATATACTTTGTATACGTAATCTTCGTAGTGTTACAAAATATAAGGACAAAAACAGAACGCTCTTATAACTTTCAGGTTTTTAAATCGTCAAAAGATGCATATAATAGATATTTTAGAGCATGGTAAATGTTTAGTATTACTGTTTCTTCAAAAATATCATAACTTCAACGAAACTTTGCGAAATCTGAAACATTTTTTCTCTAATTTTGTCAATTTACCAAGACGTGAAAAGGTCCCTTAAAAAAGATGTAACGTGGTCTTACCGCAGAATCCCTAACCAGTTATGTACAAATTATCCGAAATGTTACCGGCGAGGAAACGACACTTTGTATGAATTGCATCTACCAGTAACTGTTCCAAATTAAAGGCACGTTTACTTAAAACCACGTTCTACATTCTGTACTTACGACTTATTCAGTTAATATCAATTCGCTAATCTACTGTGGATTACACGAGATAATCTGGTCTGTAAATAGGGAGCCTAAAATAGTAGACTTCAAATATTTATTTTACTACTTACTGTAGAGAGTGAGAATTCAAGATCTGTTTTACAGCTGTCTGAATGACCTTAATCGATGTTTTTTTAAATGGGCGGCAATCGAAACTGTCAAGTGAAATTCTACCTGTGGCGACTTTCAAGCTTGACCGGTGATTCAAAAAAAAATGTAGCCTGATGGCTTGCATTTTATGAACCACTAAAATGCTCGTTTTAACCTCGTGTCTGTATTCAATAAGATGATATCGTCGGGGAAAGTAAACGAACATAATAAATTATTTTCAAAGCAAATATTTGATCAATGCATGTGTCGCTTTACATAAAAATGGCCGCGCAAACAATAAGGACAAATTTGTTCGAAAACCTGATCTGTTAGGTTTAATACTTGGAATAACTAATTCATCTTCACAGTAAACATGCTTTGCGAATCAGCAAAGTTACGAAGTTTGTCCAGGTATTTTAACTTATCTATTACAATATATGTGTACTATATTTTACCGAAAATCGCCCCTTATAACATTGTTAATTCTGTTACTAATACTTTGAAATCAAACTGAAAACGTCGGAGCGTCACTTATCTTACAAAACTTTTCTTCATCTTCACCATGCCGTTTTCCTTACTGTTGACCGTTCAGTCACACGTCTTGTCTATGACGTATCCTTTGGGTCAAAAGTACAGATACGCCAACATAATTGTCTGTGTTGTAACAAAGGTGATACCAAATTATCATTAAACGACTTGATTGGGAGGATTGAGTTTCCTGGCGCTAAGTTTTAGCTTATTTATAGTCAGCAATTCTTACTTGTGTGACAAAAGAAACAAGTAAGTACGTACCTACTGGAACAAAACATGTTTGTGAAGTCTTAACCGATTATAACGTTATCATTTTAACTAAAAGGTATACATTACATTCATAAAGCATTTTTATTGTTGTCTGGCTTCTTTATGTTTTGAGCTTCGTTTTCAGTAGCAGTAAGAACAAGAGCAATATTTCAATCACTGCCAATAATATTAATACCGCATTACATGTAAAAAGTTATGCGTTAAACATTTTCATAGCCATATCACGCATATTATTTAAAAAAAATACTTTCATTTCGTTATGATTACATAAACTATTGGTTATAATATGAACTATTGGGTTTAAAACACACACAAAATGTTCTTCTTTTTCGGTACGAAATGAAAGGTTGCAATCTTTACCTTCGTCACCGTTTTCGTACCTGGTAATTTACTGGTTCCCAGCTATTTGTTCTCATGTCGCTTACGTAGCCTTTGTTATCGCTATCTCAAACCGGGAACAATCGATAGCCAAAATGTAAACACGGAAATAAAAGGTGAGTTAACGTGACAAGTTTCTTGTTTTTAAGTAAACTTTAGATACGTATTTAGGTTTATGCATTTTTAATTTATGTGTATAGTAATCACGATTAACCAGTATAAATTATAATATAAATCAGTAAAAAAGTCGTGACTGTAAGCTGTAAGCAAAAGTTACTGATATCGTGTGATTGGGGTCATTATTCGATCAATATATTATAGGCTTCTCGTGGAAAGTTTTTACAAATATCGACCACTAAAGAATGTTAATCGGGAAAAGACTCTTCGCTTGAATAAATTCTCATTTAACTTGAAAAACGAAAGTGGTTGCATTCGTATTGTAATTATGTAAGGAATTAACTCTAATTTAGTTGCATCATGTGTTAAATATCGTCAATGACGAAATAAACAGCGTATGTACGACGGCTCCATTGATTCGCTGGTACTGTATACGATATAGCGGTATGTAGATTACACTTAATCGTATATGCAGATCTATTTTCTGATAGCGTTAGCATTCTTTTCGAACATTTATTAAGAAATGTATACATTGTTAAACAGGTGTATGCAGTAATTAAGGATATCCAATAGTCTTTTGTATCGCTGTCGATTTGCTGATTAACAAACGTAGATAAGCTAAAGTGATTTGCATGCGACAGGGCACGCACGCTCTATAATTATTATAACGGTTGATGCAAAGTTGCCTTTAATATTGTCCTTAAATATTGTCGATCTGTATCTCGCGTAGACAAAAATTGCATAAAGACGTTTTATTTACAGCTTCATACGCATTATTGTGGCCCACGGTTTAGCTTTTATAAATGTACTAATCATGGAATAAACAACTGGATTTTGTGTAAAGTTTGTAATCGTTGAATTTTGGGCTATATGCGATAGTATGGTGAAATTACACACATTCTTATTTTATACTCATACAACTGAAAATAGCCTCTCCTTAATACAAGGATGCGGTTAGAGACTTTGGAACTGAGTTTTGTTGAAACATATATTACATCAATAACTAATGTATTATATCTTTTGTTTTACCAATAGTTTCAGTTGAAAAATATATGTTACCAATTTATTTATGACAGAACCTAATAATCGTTCGTTTTCTACATAAACCAGGCGATACTACGAACGTATGGGTCCACATACCATTAAAGTAAACCGTAAGAGTTGGATTTTTTCTCAACACAACGTTGTCTTTAACGTTTAAAACACAATGACAGGTTTATAACTGTTAGAAACATACGATATGTTTCCTCATGTCAAGTACATTAGCAAAACTTTAACTGGTTTTTATTTCTTTGCTTATATAACACTGAACACTAATTCAAGTGTATCATTTTATACTGTTGTGTTCACTGTAAATGGTGTGCAGATTGTCTCTTTTGTGAATTAAAATCGAAAACAAAGCATCAAAGGGCGTCGGGAATTTCAGTGTAAAGGGCACTCAATGAAGTTACATGGAACGATATTTTTTCTACTGTAAATATTAATATAATGGCCGATTATTTTAAACAAAATAGAAAAAGATACTGGTATAACCATTATTTATGATTTTGTGTTATAACCCCCAAATAACCATTATATATGATGTTGTGTTATAACCCCCAAATAACCATTATCTATGATTTTGTGTTGTAACCCCCAAATATTTCATAGTTCATTTTATTTACATTAGTTTCCTTTTTTACTGGCATCCATGTGCAGTTTTCATTAATGGAACAGAATTGTGTAGGTTTTAAAAAATCTGCTTCATCTTGTAAGCGTTATTTCATATTTTTCTCAACTTCAAGGGGAGATGATTCTGAACTTATTCTTACGTTGCTCATTAACGATAGGGTTTGAGTACTCATTGATATGAAAACACTGTAAAAGTTTTAATGTGTTTACGACCCCCCCCCCCACCCCACCCTCTCACACATATATTTCATGGGCATAATAAAAACAAAAAATGGTTACAATACAACAGCATATTTATTTAAATTAAAATGTTTACATCAAAACAAAAAGTTAACATAGAACACAAATAAAATAATTTGATTCTACTGGGGCTCGAACCTTGGGCCTCTCACATGTGAAGCGAGCGTGTAACCACTACACTACGGAACCGCTTGAAAAAATCACCTTCTAACTAAGATATTAATAAGTGACTGTAGTGTAACGGTTATCAATAAAGCAATAAACCGTGTAATCGCTGTCGTCTTGTAAAATTGAAGAAAATACGCGTTAACCAAAACTCGAACAGCAAAAGTCTGCGCTATTGTTAGAAAAACCACAAAATAAATATATTTGGATTATGTTTTGTTTTTATACAAAACCAGAAAGTTTCACCGGTTCGCGTATTTGCCTAGTCCCTGTGATCTTTTATTATTGCCCAGTCCCTGTGATCAGTTATTAATTAAAAGAATTAGCTTTGCATTATTGGCAATACATGTTGTAGTCAATGTAATAGGCAAAAAGCAGTACTTATTTACACTAATTTACACAAAAATCACCACGATGCAAGATATTCTGACAACAAAAATATATACAATGTACCTTGATCCGTAAATTAACTTCTCCTCCCATAAGCGAAAAAAACGTATTACATACGAGTCGCCGCACTTAAGTGCGACGCCAATAAAACTTGTTTTCCTGAAAGGAAAACGTAAAATGTAATTGTAAATAATGTGAATTTAATAAAATGTAGTGTACTCTTGTACCTATTATCGTTTGATTAATTAACCAATTTATGCCTAGCGTCTAGAAAAAAAGGCCTTGGCAAACAGCGTAGACCCAGATGAGACGCCGCATGATGCGGCGTCTCATCAGGGTCTGCGCCGTTTGCTTAAATGAATTTCTATAAGAACTATTCTAAATATAGAAATAAATATACTAGACATCCCTAATTTTGGAAATAAAATTTATCCAATTTAGAAGGATGGGAGAGTCCACTAGGCATAAATGGGTTAAATACATTGTGATGGAATCAGTCAGAGATACAATAATACGCTTTCTGGTAAAAGCAATACCAAATATTTATAAACTTGTCAGCGAGTTAGTGTGAATTATTGTTTCATCTTACGAAGGAGATATTTTGTAGTGTGTTTCATTTAGGCCGCAGTTACCGTTACGCGAGTCTCGATAGCTATAACAGCAAAAGCAAGAGAGAACACCTCGACTGCAAACTCGTAATCGCATGTTGCAATTCATTTCAGTGAAAAAACAACAAAGCATTTCCTGTCCCTTTTTCACCAGGCGGTGACCATGGAAAACTCTTAAATTAACCAGATAATTAAGTTATTATCGGTCAACGACGGAAATAAATACAAATGAGTCGCGGTCTGGGAAAATGGGGCTTAATGTATGGTCGTTAAGTTTCGTCCCAGATAAGCCTGTAGATCGAGTCCCGCACAGGGTCGATACTTTCCGCGATTATCGTATGTTTCGTTTAAATTAAGTATCTTCTTAGCAAAAAGTATGTTCATGCCGAATGTGTCGTTCCTGATTGACCCGTGAAGACTTCACTGAACCCCGTTTTTCCAGAGATAATGGGTAATTAACGTTCGACAGCGGACCACCCGCATCCAATCTTGTTAATGTCCGGTCGACTCAATCACTTGAACAATTGGCAGTTTATTGACCCCTCTAGTTTAAACAATATCTATCTGAATTCCAATTCAGCGTATGCATTACTTAGTGTACGGGCCACGAAGTCGTGGTTAGCCGTTCGCCATTTAAATTAAAAATGTCATTACTACAGTACGCGAGGCCTTAAAGGGACAATACGGTTACAGGTGTTTTCCGAATCAAGACAATTATTACACAAATACATTTTCATAATAAAATATTTATCACCGCATGTACGATAATAATTAATTGATTTAATTATTTAGTGTTTAAATATATAATATGGTCAAAAAAGAATGCATAAGACTATGCTCCAGTTACAAACGGCATTCGAACACATGGGAAAGAACACGCTTATTTCAACATTCTTATGTTCCGCCTTTAATACACTAGTATTCAGCTTGAAGCAGACCGTCATTTTGGTTGCGGTCTAATTAATATAAGAATGCTTAACCCTTTCAGTGCGGGAACCGAATTTTTCAGAACGTGGCGTCTCATCAGGATCCAAACTGTTTGCTATTCTGATAATATTCTTTGAAAAAAATCGAAGAAAATGCTTATTTTGGAAATTCAGCAGACGACATTTTAGCAGACGACAAATTTCCCGGCATGCAAAGGGTTAAACAAACTTGACCTCAGATGAATCGTGATCATATTAAGCAGATAGTTTCCCAATCGACTCTTTCAGTCGCCATTGAAGCTATTTGTCAAATAATTGTCAGATGATTTGTTCTTTTCATAGGCATACCCCTTTAAGAAACAAGTTACAAAAATGTGTCGAAACAATCATGTCCGAGTGATAAAATTACTCGAGTAAAGGCTACCCAGACTAGGGATGGTGTTTATGTTGGGGATGACGCAATATTATGGCGGGAAATAACAGCATTGAAATTAATTGCCACACTTTTCTATTTATTTGATGGACATTGTTACAATTAAACCCCCGTGGGATAGCCGTTTAAATTATACCCCTCGCATCGGTTAATATACGCGAATGAAGACCAACCCAGTGGCGCATTGCAATTGAATGTACTTCATTCTTGATTTCATGCGAACAAAGGCGAGTCACTTTCTGGCTTAAGTGGAAAGTGGTGTTTTTATTGTAAACTTCGATATAGATCTGTTTACTAAACATCGTTGATCAGTTTTAAATGATGAATGGGATTGTATTTTAAGCATTAACGAGTATTAAAAGATTTGGATTATTAACAACAAGTGCACAACAAATGGAACAAAACCGAACAATAGTTTGTGCTTTAGAAAAGTATGTACTTTACAGTGTTTGCTCTTCTAGTAGATCATGTGCATTTTGCAGAATAAATTATTAATTCTTCGAGTAGATTAACGAACACTATGGGAACCATAAATTAAATACCAGTATTGGGTAATGAAGACTTATATGTTGTTTCTGTAAAAGAAAAGTGTTCCTCATAATGAGAATCTGTCAAATCGATCCGTTTAAAGGAACCATCTTTTCAACTGCAGCTTTAATGTACCATCCCCGCCTCCCTAACGCCCACGCTCCTCAGTACCGCCGGTCGACAGGATGCTAGACACCCAGTGGAGGCGCCATCTACGATGAACTCCCGGATGTACATCACGTTTCTAGTGTTGATTTCATTGGCAGGTAAGCAAATTGGCTTATCCGTACTTAAGATCTGAGCCTCGCTCTGAGAAAACGGGGCTTAATGCACAGGCTAATCAGGGACGACACTTACCGCTTTTATTTCCTGTTGAAAGGAAGTCTCTTCTTAGCGAAAAATACAGTTTAGGCGGAAAGTGTCGTCCCAGATTAGCCTGTGCACACATTCATTAACTCTTTCAGTGCGGGAACCGAATTTTGAAGGCCTTTGCAAACAGTTTGGATCCAGATGAGACGCCACAGAACGTGGCGTCTCATCAGGATCCAAACTGTTTGCTATTCTGATAGTATTCTTTGAAAAAAATCGAAGAAACTGCTAATTTTAGAAATTCAGCAGACGACATTTTAGCAGACGACAAATTTCCCAGCATGCAAAGGGTTAAGCTCCATTTTCCGATACACCGACTCACCTGTTTTGCTTATCGGTCATCTCAAAGCCTGTAATAGCAATCAAAGAGTATGTGATATTCTTTCATTTCATCGTCGTTTATTTCCTCTCGCCCAATATTAATTTACTGACCCTGTAAAACACCTAACAGGGTCAGTAAGAAGTCGTGTAAACTAATAATACAGATCATACTATACAATCAACATAGCAGTGAAGTATACGACGATTGATTGTATTAAGCTCATCATACGAAACGAAATGATACAATATTCGTTGAGAATTTTTAATAAACAAAATATAAGAAGGAACAATAGTATTTCACAAGAAGTTTTACTCAGTAAGATGTAACTCAAGCGCCATTGTTCAAAAGAAAATATACATAGCTACATTACTTTTACTCATTCTAACTTCACAGAGACATGCGCGGAAGCGGGAGAGTCTCTCCCTCCCATCTTTTAGCTCACCTGAGCACAATGTGCTCATGGTGAGCTTTTGTGATCGCCTTTTGTCCGTCGTGCGTTGTGCGGCGTCAACATTTGCCTTGTTAACACTATAGAGGCCACATTTAGTGTCCGGTCCTCATGAAATTTGGTCAGAAGTTTCGTCTCAATGATATCTTGAAAGAATTTGAAAATGCTTAAGGTTGCTTGACAAACATGGCCGCCAGTGGGCGAGGCATTTTTCCTAATATGGCTATATATGACTTTTGTAAAACCTTGTTAACACTCTAGAGGCCGCATTGATTGTCCGATCTTCATGGAACTTGGTAAGAACATTCGTCCCTATGATATCTTGGACGAGTTCGAAAATGATTCCGCTTGGTGGAAAAACATGGCCGCTAAGGGGCGGGGCATTTTCCATATATGGCTATAGTAAAACCTTGTGTACACTTTAGATGCCACATTTATTGTCCGATTTTCATGAAACATGGTCAGAAGATTTTCCCCAATGATATATTGGAGACGTTGGAAAATGTTTTATACATGTATATACATATATACATGTATAAGAAACAAATCCTCGCCGCCAAGCAACTATGTTTTACAACGAAAACAATTTTCGAACTCGTCCAAGATAAAATTGGGACAAATTTTCTAACTAAGTTTCATGAAGATGGGAAATAAATGTGGCCATATATGGAACATACAACATATGGCTATAGTAAAGCCTTGTTAACATTCTAGAATCAAAATTAATTGTCCGATCTTCATGGAAAAACATTGCCACCAGGGGCCGGGGAATTTATCCTAATTTGGCTTTAGTAAAACCTTGATAGCACTCTAAAATTTACATTTTTAGTTCATTCTTCATGAAACTTGTTCAGAACATCCAGAACAATGATATCTTGGGGCTGCACTTAGCAGGTCAGCTCCTTTGTATCTCAGTTGAGCAACTTTTGACCTTTCAGGCCCTCTTGTTGTATTTTGTCACACGACAATCTACACATAGATTTATTAAACAAAGTGACGTTTGCATGATTACAAATGATATACGGTAAATATTCGTACAAAAGACATAACAAACAGAAAAGTCCATTCATCCTTTATGTATACACTGTAGTAATATCTAGCATGATTTAGGGGCTATTGTTTATAATAAATTTAATGAAAACCGTTGACTTCTGAATTATGATTACACAAATGGTTACAGTACTTAATATATGAAATTTTGTTTTGTAAAAAATGCGGAAATTGTTTTTCATCAAATGTTTATATTAATTTTTTTATGGAAATTATGCCCTCTTACACAAGTAAATTTTATAAGCCCTTATACGGTGTTGATTTTTTATTTTCAGAGACGTTTGCTTCCGTTTGCAGCAGATGTTTGAACAATAGCACCTGTCGGACCGTGACGTCAGAACACGTTACTATGAATACCTGCGTATGTCGTCATGGATACTTCGGAAGCCGATGTGAATCTCACGTGAAGTTGATGATGTCAGCATATAGCGACGAGAGTGTGACGTTACAGGTGGAGTTAATTTATCGGTCGTTTGCCGGAAAAGAAGAAACGCTACTGGAATCAAAAACCAAACGACCAGGTGTAAATACGTTTGTACCGGATGTGAGCGACCCTATTGATGACATTGGGATCTCTGTTCATTATTGGCCAGCAGATAAATCCGGAAGTTGCAATATTCAGCCGATCAGAATTACACCAGACGATCACGTGACTATATACGGTCTGCGCGCGCAGACCGCTTACAATTTGTGTCCCCAAGTTGGACATCAAGACTGGTGCATACGCACTTTGGATGAGCATTCAGATTCTAACTGTGTGACTATTGTGACAAAGCAAAAACACATATTTTTGAACACGGCGTTGTTGTATACGATAATCGCGGGCTCCATAGCGGTGGTAGGCCTCGTAATCTTGGTAATTATCTTCATAATAGCGTGGAGGAGTAGGTATTTCAGTCAATTAATATGTATAAAACGTAAACGTCAAACTTTTAGACAGAGACGCAACAAACGACGAAAAGCGAAGAAATCTGAAATTCAAATGACGAACCTGTTTAATGGGGCGAGCTCCCACTCGTTTGTAGAAGCCTACCAGATCCCGGAAACCGATAATTTGGCTACGGGCTTACTAAATCCCGAACTTTCCCGCACACCCGGATCGGGAATGAACGGGCACGGTATTAACATTCACGCGCCAAAAAGCCCGGGAAAGCCTTTACACCAGCTCGTGCAGAACATGTCACGTGGTTATGTGGAATATTCCGCGGCAAATGAGCAGGCGATTCCGTTGTCGGCTGTAATTAATTACGGGGAAGGTCCGGATGATTTGCAATATAGTCCATATAGTTCATATGACGATTTAACCTAAATTTCTGTTTGTGCTGAAATTTTATGTTTTTTAGCATTTACTTTTTGTTAGTTTTGTGTTGCTTTTTTTTTGGGGGGGGTGGGGGTGGGGGGTGTTGTTGTATTGTCTTTTGTTTATTTATTGTTTTGGGGAGGGGGTAATGTTTCAATAATTTGGTTTAACAAAAGTCACTTTGAGTTCGTGTCGATTTAATGTTGATAACTCTGTCTTTTCGTAATTAAGAAGTTGTCTCCCATTCGGGAAGGTATCACGAGTATCCCGGGTAAAAAGCGGCCCGTCTAAAAAGCGAATATGACTTCAATCCGCGGATTGACCGAAAAGTGCGGATATGGAAGAATACAGGCAATGTCGACAATTTTTCTGCAATGTTTAATAAAAAAAATACACAATATGTGTTAAATATGTAAGTCTTGTCTCAAAATATAACAATTTAATAGACATTATCATTTTTCCAACATAATATCACTTTAAAATCGATAATCCACCGAATCCAACAAATGTCCTCTATATATTATAGTTTATTAGTACGTACAAATATACACGTCGTTTTATTTATTCAAATGAACAAAGGATATATATTTATATATTTAGCGGGACATGCATTGCTTTTCAATAACAGCGCAACTATAATGGTTATAATCATTCTTGAAACATTTAAATGTAGCACTACGATATCCTTTGTTCATTTATCTCCATATCAGACATTTCCTTAGTAACATTCTAGGATGGCAATCTAGCAAGCCTGATTTGGTAGTATCTTTCCTATCAATCTGTTCAGTCATTTTGATAGTAATACACTAAATGTTTGTATTTATTGATATAAATCATTAAATTAATCTTTTAATTGACTCCTAAACACCAATATACTATTCAAAAATGAATATTTGCAAAAAATGGCATTTACACAACTTTTAGAGCAAATTTTGCTTAATTTTTACAAAATTGTTTTACTTCAAAACAAAATCTGACATTTGCATTTTGAAGTTTTTGTCTGTACCACTGCTTTTTAATATTAAAAAAGCTCCTAGATCATTTTTTGTCACTTGCAGGTCTTTATTGTGGGGAATTCGGTACTTGACCGTGCTTTGCACTATGAATTCATTCTCGTAATCCCAATAATAATGTTTATATTTTAGTTTTTCACTACCAAACTTGGAAAAAAACAATGTTTCATCAGTGATTTCAGTGTATTTTGCAATATGTTATCTTAATATCCGCAGTATTTTGATAAAACAAATAAAAGTAATGGGAATTTTGGGGGATTTTGGTTATAACGGGTATTTCGGTATTTCTTCACACCGCATGTGAACCAAACAATAACACATTTGTAATAGAATTTTCAAAATTAAGATAAATACCAAAAGTTTTATCGAAATATGTCATAATTTCAAAAATATGGGGTTGGCTGAATTCATAGGAATGGGTGAAACTATAGGCAGAAGGATACTTGTATTTACCCTTTTTGCATGTGGACAACCAGTGATTACAAAACATGCTACATATCTATTACTTACGAATGCAAATGTAGGGCAGAGGTGACTGAAATATTTTCTGGAATGGGCTGTAATATGGTACGCTCCTTTCTCTCATGTTTTGGAAGAACTCTGCGCTGAGGTAAATTCTCAGTCGGAACTTTTTTACGATTGAAAGAGTTATGTCCGATGCCGTCTGCAAAGTGGTCCGAACATACCCGTGTGTACAACGTTGGGAACCAATTCTTCCGGCTTATTGCCATTACCCAAGCTTTTCTTGTACATGGGTCCTTCGGCATTTTATGTAAAACCACTCTCTTTGAAAATTTACCCACTCTGCCGCTGAAATTATGGCACTCAAAGATAGAGCAGTAGTCTTTCCCCATTGTTTATATTGACACCGGAAGTGGGTATACCTTCCCGCACGAACGACAACTCAGTTTACACGGAATTACGAAAATCCAGAATTGAAATGAACATTGCAGAAAAAGTGTCGATATTGCTTATACTCGTCCATATGCGCACTTTACGGTCATATCCGCGGATATGAGTCATATACGCATTTTAGACGGACCGCTTTTTACCCGGGATACTCGTGATACCTTCCCGAATGGGAGACAACTTCTTAATTACGAAAAGACAGAACTGAGCCGACAGTTGTAATGCTACCAGACAAAGAAAACAACCCGTGAAATTATATTCAGGTTTGCTCAATAATGTTCTAATTAATAAGCTGTTCAGCCGATACATAAGAAAAAACGTTGAAAAAAGGGAAGACGAAATTATAAGCCTGGTTTTTGTAAAACTTGGCCAAATGCATGTGCGTAAATCGTCATTCCAGATAAGCCTGTGCAGTCCGCGCAGGCTAATATTGGACGACACTTTCCGCCTTAGCTTGATGTTTGTTTAGATGAATCTTCCTTTAAACGAAATATTCCATAAACACGCGAAGTGTTTTCCCTGATTATCCTGTGCATACTGCACAGGTTAATATGGGGTAACACTTTACGCACATTCTTTAGGCTTTTTTCTTTGATGTATAGCAATCTATAGTATGATTGATGATCATTGAGTACCTGCAACGGGTGTTGTGTGATAGGAACGGTGTCGCTAGCACAAATAGCAGCAGTACTTCCGATCTCTAAATGTGCAGTGTTTTCACGATTAAGGTTATGTTTACTTTTACGATTTCAGGTATAACATTATTTTATGGTTTTGGTTTTGTTGAAAATCATTTTTGTGACATTATTAACACTGTTGTTGCTGTTGTTGACGTTGTGTTGATTTGTAATGTGTGTGCCAAACTGTTTGTTGTTTTTACAAATATTGTTCATGAATGAAATCAAAATTTAACGATCAAATGCATAATAATTATCGGTTACTAAATATTGCATACACGTAGAAGTGACATTATTTTAATGGTGTTACATAAAAAATGATACTGTAGATCATTGTTATTCGTGAGACTGTAATTTTCTTTGAGATCAAGGGCTGGCCGATAAGCAAACTAAACACAAAATCATAAATACACGAATGTACTTGTGCTAGCATTTTTTTAATACTACATACTTAATTTGATGCCCACCAATACTAATGATTTTACAGTATTCCCCTCCCCGTCTACTGGAAAACATAGACCAATGAAAATGCGAATTTGATATGCTTCACTGTAGGTTTTGTACATGGAGTTACTGAGGGGATGTTGTTGCGTGTTTTTAAAAATATTTTTTACAGTAATGTTCTGTTGGAAACGATTTCAAAAACATGTTTGTTTTAAAATATATATTGATGAGAGCTTTATTACAAAATGCAAACGTGTGTTTATACACCTTACTCCATACACCATC
This sequence comes from Dreissena polymorpha, assembly GCF_020536995.1. NCBI lineage: Eukaryota > Metazoa > Mollusca > Bivalvia > Myida > Dreissenidae > Dreissena > Dreissena polymorpha. The sequence continues at coordinate 66,753,527 of NC_068361.1, read as the reverse complement.
GTTTAACCTGTACCGCTATATATCATGTTCTCAGTTACGTATTTATTGTATTATTGTCGAATAATTATGTGTTTCTAATAATAAATAAGCAGACATATACTAATGATATGAAATAATAATGATAACATTTTTGAAAAATTTGTAAAAGATAAATGGACATTTATTACAACTAATTGACTTTATTGTTATTTTAGTTTGTAAATTTGGTGATAGAATGTGCGATATGTGATATGTCTGTACCTTTAATTTGTAAATGAGGTGTATACAATTGTGCAATAAATCCCTGTTATAAACACTGACCAATTTTTAGTTTTATCTTGAATATTCACCGCATAGTCTGAGCTAAACTATCGCCAAAAGTCGGCGTCGGCGTGATGATCTTGTCACGGTAAACGTCGGCGTAATGATCTAGTCAAGGTAAACGTCGGGGTCGGCGTAATGATCTGGTCAAGGTACACGTGCACATCTCCACACACTTGTTCCTGGTACCGTTATTTAATAAAAGCGCAACACATGCATTCGGGATCATTGCGTAAGATCACTGACCAAGTTCCATGACTCTGATTCGCAATTTAGCAGAATTATGCCTCTTTGTTGAGGCAAACGTGCACCATCTTTGATAATCAACACATGTGTTTTGGGGTCATAAACTGAGGCAACTGATAAATAAGTTCCAAAAGTTGCACCTGTTATTAAGCAGAGTTATGCTCCTTTCTAATAAGAAATTTACCTAAGGTAACTGTGCAACATCTACCCATCTCAGTAACTTCTACGGACATTGAACTAACATTTTTCATACGTGTCCATGTCTTAAGAAGCATTCACTGACCAAGTATTATAACTGTGTCTAGCTTTTAAGCAGGATTACTCTTCTTTTGTATTTGGAAAGGTTTTGTTAAGGTTTGCTTGCAATAAAATTTTTGTTAAATTTTGCATCCTTCAAGGTAATATTTCAATATATTGTACAATTATTCAATTGAAACTGCACACATTTCTTCGGAATCATCGTGCGAAGTAATGTAACAAGGTCCATAACTTTGATCAGCAGTTAAGCAGAATTATGCTTCTTAATATTCGTAGAACAATCAGGTGAACTTTGCATGCAACAACCCCATATCTCTATGCTCAGGGTCTTCAAATACAGTTACAAACCAATACTTATAACTATAACCAGCGTTTAAGATAATACCTTCTTTTGTTCTTTCAAAAGTCTAGTTAAGGTCTGCATGCAAGTTGACATAGGTGTTCCAGTTGCATGTAACATGTACATACCTTTATAACTACTTCAGTCATTCAATTGAAACATCTGACATGTCTTTGGGATTATCATGCCGGGCCTTAATCACTTATCAAGACGTATAACTTTTACCAGCATTTTAATAGGATTATGCCCTCTAAGGTCCTAAAAAAGCCAGGTTAAGGGTTTGATTGAAAGTTGAAATTGAAGTTAATGTTTGCATGAACTAAGTATATTTCTCAATTAGAACTGCAGGTATCTAATTGAAACTTCACAAATGTCTTCGGATTAACATACCGGGTTACCGACAAAGGACAATAACTCTGAAATGCAATTAAACAAACTTATGCACCTCATTGTGGTTTTACTTAGAAAGTCCTGGCAAACGTTTGCGGTCAACAACTCGTATCTACAGCTTACATACAGACCTAGAATTGGGTCGCATTTTGGATCAGTATCAAGGTAATCAATATCATAACAATATCAGTATCAATATCAAGGTAACTATTGCAAAAAAAATACATAAAACTTTGCGCTCGATACTTTATATTAGTATGAAGTATTTTGATGTGAATGTGTCTGTATGTAGGTCTTATGCAAACCTAGGGCGGGATTGCATTCTGGGCCAGTTGTGTCTATGTCATTGTAAATTAAAAAAAAGATAACAATAACACATACTAATCCTTTTGTGAAATTAGTAAAACGTTAACAGTAATAACAGTAAGATTTATGTGGTTCTAAAATGAGTGGGGGTGTGGATTTCGTTTTTTGGGTATGGCTATAGTGAAACATTACTAGCTCAGAATAGTTACGGTCCTTTTGGTGTCGAATGGATGCTGTAGGGTATTTTACCATTTGTTTTGTGTTTAATGGTATCGTGCTTTATATGAAAATAGCATTGCAATGTTGAAACGAACCACCAAACAAAGCATAGTTCGACTGGTATGAAACACAGTTCTAATGTGTGTGTTTTGCTTTGATTATCTTGTGACAACCAGCAAATGACTATACTAGTTAAGCTGCTCTTGGGGCTTTCTGGTTTACGTAATTTTAGTCGACTCCGTTGCTAAAATTCGTATGTAAACAGTTATAAAAATAGCATTAGAAATCAAAATTATTAATTATTTCACATCTACAATTTCAAAATAAAAAAAACCCATGTATTCTCAATGTTAAAGTTATGCCCATTTCGGTTAAATTTTGGTTAGTGTCACCGCTGGTGAGATGAAGTGTTCGTGTTGGCAGTGTATTTTGTTAAGTGCTAGGGGAAGTAACCCTATCTCAGAGTGTGCTAACTTGCTGAACTAACCTGATAACGCTTGAATTGTTATCTCGGATAACCTACTTGGCAAAACAGAGAGAAAGAGAAGCGTAAGTAAGTTGAAATTTGATTTCAAAGTCATGATATTACATGCATTTGAACTACAATCACTATCACAATATGTAAGATGTTTAAATACTTTTGTAGTTGTATACATTGATTAAAAAACATGTATGAAAAACATAATACACGTATTAAACCGATTTGTAAACATTGAAACATTCGTTAAGTATGAATGTGCGATTTTCATAGTACTCTTTATCTAGTCCCTAACAATTCTCTACAAACATCGCCACAAGATGGAAGTTTGCGGAGGATATTAATACTTACACGACAAAGAGACGTCTATAAACACCTTAAAGGGACTGTCCAACAAATTTTGGCATGTTTAAAAGCTGGTCATTAACTGCTTTAAATGCTTTATATTGATAAATTTAAACATTTGAACTAAAAATCTCCCGTAAAAAATAAGAATACAATATAAAAAAGAAGAAAAAACGTTAACCTCCACAGGGCTCGAACCACGGACCCCTAAAGTCATGGAGTTTTGGAGTAAAATGTCTCCCGACTTTACCACTCGGCCATCCACGCTCACGACCAATGCGGAGGCATTTTTTAGCAATCCTCGTAGTTCCCCCAAAATATCGATTCGCGTCGAACTACGCTTTTGACTGTCGGACAGTCCCTTTAATAGTATCGGGTGTGAGACTCCTCTTAGACGAGCAGGCAGGTTATCGAACAACAGAACATGGACACTTGTAATGAAAAGAAAATCTATTTCCAGTCCACTGATTCGCTACCTTTATAAAAACTTCGATGATTTTTATCTTCTACTTTGTTAACCTCAGAGTATTAAACATTTGATAAGGCGACAAATATACGTTCATTCCAATGTTAGCTTTTTATTTGATGTAAGTCTGCACAAAACGTTAGATGCACCAGACTTTATAGTTGAACAAGCTTTTGCTTGTACGCTTAAATTAATTGTATATTTAAATCAAATATTCGAATAGTAAACCTTGATTCGAATTTTCAGCTTTTTAATGTCGTTGTTTTCCCTTCTATAAATAGAATCGACATGGGGTCTCGTGACAAGCGCTTCGCAAGCTCGACACCACGTGACCTCGTGACTTCAGAGATGAAGATGGGTGGACCTTTCGGCTGCGCGGCGTTCGCTATATTATTTACAGCATACACGTTTTTCATTGCTCTGAAATGTCAAATGGTAAATGACAAAATAACAAACAAATGTGCATTATTTTCTTAAAAGTTGTTCTTTTAAATGCATAGGTATTTAACGTAAAACATGTTCATATACCTTGTTATCTTTTGTTTTGTTCCTCTTTTATTCTGATTTTTACTCGCATTCTGATTTTTCTTCTTCCTCTTTTCCGTATTACTCTTTTTATCTTTTTCTTAATTCGTCAATCTAAAGATGAAAAAAACTCCTTGCTTTTAATTATTGTTTTTATTTCGCTGAAATAATATTCTGTAAGCTACTAGTGTACTAAATTTAGATGCAAGAGATTCAAGTGCAATTTTGTACAAATCGGCATCTTGCTCATTATGCGGTACATTCACAACGACCATGTATATAGTAAACGTTACGGATATGCAAACATTTTCTCAGGGAGCCTGGGACTTATTTTCCATACCGGAGTTACCAAACAGAGCCCTGTTACTGGACACGAAAGTGACCACGTGCGTTGTCGTCTGGTTCCTCCTCCAATGCGCCATTTACATGTCTCCAGTAGGCGGAAGCATGGAAACAGGAGCGTTGCTTACTTCTGGTGTACAACACTTATACAGAGCAAACGGTAAGGTATATGTAAGTTACATATTACTAAATATCTTAGGCGTACAAGTTCATAGCCTCTATAAAGCATTTTGCTTTAATTGAAGACCTGATTTGAGCTAAAGAAACTTGAAATTATATAATTTTCAGGCACGTGTGCGTTTAATCATTAATGCTCACTGTGAAATTACTGTTGTTTAAAGATTAGAGACTACACAATTGGAAACTTGGGCGGGGGGGGGGCGGATACAAATCATTAAAAAATACAGTAGATTTTGTTATGCGCAGAGTTCTGTCTTACATATTATACGACCTGCCTTGTATTGCTTAAATCAGTTCAAAGTAAAATGATTAAAAAAAACAGGGTTGTGAGGGTCCCTCCGTTCCAAACGTTGACTTTCTTTTGCTTATTTTTAACGGGCTTACATGGAAAATACATGAACAAATTAAATCAGAATATTGTAACATGAAGGCCGATTAAAGCGTTACACATTCCAGCAAATGTAATTTGACGTTAAGGGTCCTCACACTGTTACATGAGTCGTGTTCTGAGAAAAGTGGGCATAATGCATGTGCGTAAAGTGTCGTCCCAGATTAGTCTGTGCAGTCCACACAAGGCTAATCAGGGACGACACTTTCCGCCTAAATTAGATTTTGCTGATAAAAGACTTCATTTAAACGAAAAATGCCATAAAACCGGAAAGTGTCGTCCCTAATTAGCCTGTGCGGACTGTACAGGCTAATCTGTGACGACACTTTACGCACATGTATTATGCCCAGTTTTCTCAGAACACGACTCATATTGTCTGATCCCTGAACAAAATGACAGGAAAACTATCGAATTAATAAGATTTTTGGTATAAAGAAAGTATTAAGAAAGTTTAACATAACATTTGAGAGTCAATATTTGTATTTGCAATACTATATTGTGTAGAAAAGTTCAGTTATAAGATTAATAGTAGATTACCATTAATAAGGTGATAAACGACTTCTATTGTTAAATCGAAGTTCTATATCTATTGATAGATCTTTGGTTACATGAATTCCTTATTATTGATGTTTAACTTCAATAAATCGGCAATATTGCATCACTGTTTTGTTCACTTTGGCTGTAGCGTACATTTTATTGCGTGATGTTGTATTAATCGAGCCATTTATTATATCATGTACCTCCTTACGTTAAAATCAAATTAAATCAAATTAAATATTCTATTCAAAACAACGACTTTATTTAAAATCGGTACATCCACACCCATGAGAAACAAAACACATTTGGTGAAAAGACATAACATAAACAATTCAGTAAGTGTTTAACATGTCCAAAACTAAAACGGATATAGTCCTATGTTTATCGGAACGGAACGGATATGTATGATACATAGCGCATAAAAAAGTCCACCTTCCTAACCGTTGAATGCGGAAACAACGTACATATTTAGAGATATAAAATCCGTACCCAGTAACTACATAGCCCAATATGAAGTAAGAAAACATATAGGCATGTTATGAATAGATAAAGTCAGATAAACTTATACCGGTACTCCGCATTGCAGCTCTCTTCGCTTTGGCGATAAACATCTTTGTCCTGGGGACAGCAGTCGTGTTTGGTTATGACGTCACAAGGATTGCTGCGTCGCTGATACAACTGGTAACGTCATCGATAACACTATGTCTCATCGCAAGCGTGGTACTCTATCTCAGAGGACGACGACTGCAACCAAGCGATAGAAATCCAAATGGAAATAAAGGTATGCTCGTGTGTTTGAGCGGCGATGTGCCGATTGTAAATGACGCGAAAACATAGATATGTTTCAGTGTCCCTTAATACTCTTTTAATTGGCAAAATATTTTAATTAATGTGCACGACTTTGTGTTGTTGTTCAAAATAATGTAAGATGCATACACCTTTTTAAGAAATTCTTTAATAAGGTAAGTTTTTGTGTTTATTCGTTCAACGAATTATGTTTGTATATTTCCGTTTTCTTTTGAATATGCAGTTAGTTGTTAAACCTCCAGTTTAACAATTTACTAAATAAAGAAAATCATATTAAGAAGGATTTACCAAATGTCACATATCTAAATAAGTTTTTTTAATGTGTTCGATTTGTAATAAATTTAATTGGTTCTTTTTCAGGAAACATAGTATACGATTGGTTTATGGGTCAGGAGCTGAATCCAAGATGGCGGAATCTGGATTTTAAATACGTATTATTCCGCAGCGCAATAATTGGCTGGATACTTATAAACATCTGTAATATGGTTGAACATTATCAAAGATACCAGTCTTTAAACATAACGCTACTAGTCTTAAATGCCGTGCAGCTTTACTATGTGGCGGACTACTTTTACTTCGAACGCGGAGTGATCGTGTCACGCGATATAGTCCACGAAGGATTGGGGTACAACATTCTGCTGCAATTTGTAATGATACCGTTCTGCTTCTGTATCCAGACGAGATTTGTGGCATCCACAAATTACCAACAAAGCACATGGACTGTTTTGTCGATCACATTAGTCTATGGTAATCCTCTTGTAAATTAAAGCATGCATCACTTCAATGAACCATATGATACTAAAATGTATAACGTTTGCTATACGGTGAAATGTGTCGTCCAGTTTAAAACACATTTTTTTCGCGAAAGTCTGTTCCAGTATCTTGTGTATATTTACGTTAACACTATTCTTTCTTTGAGTTATTGCTCTGGAAATGTAAAACTGATATAAAAATCATGTGTATTTTCTTTTTCTATCCGCAGTTCTAGGTTTCTACATCTACAGAGTAAGTAACTCTGAGAAAAACGACTTCCGCAAGAATCCGCATGACCCAAAGCTTTCGCGTATGTAACTGAATTTGTATGAAGAAATCGGCGTTCTGTGAAAACTGGGCTTTATGCATGTGCGTAGAGTCATCGCAGATTCCGCCTAAACTTGATTTTCAATAAGCAGATATTTTCTTTTATACGAAAAATACCATTTCATCGGTAGTGTCGTCCCTTATTAGCCTCAGAGGACAGCACAGGCTAATCTGGGATGCCACTTTACATTCATGCATTAAGCCCAGTTTTCCCAGAACGAGGCTACAATGTTTTATGCTGATTAAATGTGTCTTGTTCTGTGAAAGCTGGTCATAATGCATGTGCGTAAAGTGTCGTCCAGATTAGCCTGTGCAGTCCGCACAGGCTAATCAGGGACGACACTTTCCGCTTTAATGGTATTTTCAGTTTCAAGGAAGTCCCTCCTTACCGACTGCACAGGCAAATCTGGGACGACACTTTACGCACTTGCATTATGACCAGCTTTCACAGAACAAGACACAAATATGTTTTGAGTGCGATCTAACTCGCTCCAAAACAATGTTAAATGATATTCCAAATAAGGTTATAATTCCATTTCAATACGTTCATTTACTAAACGAAAAAGCATACGTTTTAAGTCATGAGCGTTGTACATTTGTTTAAAGGACTTGTCAGTTTGGTGAAATGACAATTTTCCGACAATAGTAGGTAATGATTCCAAAAAACGAGTGCATAATATTCAAACAAGCAATATGAAACTACTTATGAAGAAATATGTAAAAAAAATCCGTCTGCTCGTCTAACAAAAATCATAAGTCAAGATCTGTAATATACCGTTTTTAAGCTTATCCTAAGAAGACCATACATGTTAAGTTGACCCATTTATGCCTAGCGTCAAGAAAAAAGACCTTTGCAAAACGCGTACACCCAGATGAGACGCCGCATGAATGCGGCGTCTCATCAGGCTAAATATAGAAATAAATATACTAGACATCCCTAATTTTGGAAATAAATTGATCCAATTTAGAAGGATGGGAGAGTCCACTAGGCATTAATGGGTAAAATACGCGATAAAATACACATATAACATGCCTATGTGGTGCAGTATAACGCGTATGATTGTGTTTCTTATGGTCCCTGGTTCAAATATCTGGGAAGGAAAATATTATTATTCAACCTGTTTCCTTTGTTTCATTTTAACTTTAACCTATTTTACATTATATTGTTTTGCAACTAAAAACATTTCAATGACTTTTTCCAAAATTAATAAAATATGTCAATAATTCAACTGAAGCCTAACGAAAACAATAGGCGTTCAGTGTTTGGGTGGCAATTACTACATTCAACGGATTAGTCAGTATTAGCGTACAAACATTATTAATAGTATAAAGTATGAATACGACTACAAGAACGACAACTACTTCTACCACGATGGTAATCATAATACGAAGAAGAATACGTGGCTTACCAGATGTCCAGGTCTAATGAAACATGGAATTTGTCCATATATCGCATATTTCATATTTTGCAGATCTTAAGACCATTGCCACGAAATCGGGAAAGCACCTGTTGATAAGCGGCTGGTGGGGAACATGTCGACACCCAAACTACTTGGGAGACCTTATAATCTCGCTCAGCTACGCACTGTTTACAGGTATATCTTAATCTGTGTTGGAAGCTTAACCCATTTACTAGTGGACTCTCCCATCCTTCTAAATTGGATTTATTTCCAAAATTAGCGATGTCTAGTATATTTATTTCTATATTTAGAATATTTTTTACAGAAATTTCTTTAAGCAAACAGCGCAAACCCTGATGAGACGCCTCATCATGCGGCGTCTCATCTGGGTCTACGCTGTTTGCCAATGCCTTTTTTCTAGACGCTAGGCATAAATGGATTAATGATGTTTCCGTTGCTTTTTATTGCAAACGTTGTGTGCTTTGTTTTTGTATGTTTTGTTTTGTAACTGTAATGCGTTGGTTGTAAATTAATAACTTTCTGATTTGGGCGTGAGTTATTTTCGAGGTGATAACTCCGTTTAAATATCATTATATTTCCATCATTGAAGCGGATTATTTATAAATACAATGTCTTATGTGTTGTTTCACTGGCTGCTTTCTTTTAAGACGCCGTTCGCATGGAACATGTAATAAGTTTTTACCCGATTATTTTCAGACGTAACTCAAGCGCTACCCTACCTTGGGTTGCCCGATATCGTTGTCATTAGTTATTACAAGATTTTTTACCAGTGTCATCCACGTGGTACTCTTCTAGTGATTGCCCGATACCGTTGTCATTAGTTATTACAAGATTCTCTACCAGTGTCATCCACGTGGTACTCTTCTAGTGATTGCCCGATACCGTTGTCATTAGTTATAACAAGATTCTTTACCAGTGTCATCCACGTGGTACTCTTCTAGTGATTGCCCGATACCGTTGCAGTAAGTTTTAACACGAATTTTGCCATGCGTAATTCGCGTGGTACTCTACCTGGTCATATAGTTTCTATTTACCATTGTAATTAAGCCGCGCTCGGCAAAACTCTGGCTTAACCCATTTATGCCAAGTGGACTATCCCATCCTAAATTGGATCAATATATTACCAAAATTAGGGATGTCTAGTATATTTATTTCTATATTTAGAATATTTCTTAAAGAAATTCCTTTAAGCAAACAGTGCAGACCCTGATGAGACGCCGCATCATGCGGCGTCACATCTGGGTAAACGCTGTTTGCCAAGGCCTTTTTTCTTTACGCTATTCATAAATGGCTCAATGAATGTGCGTAAACTATCGTCCCAGATTAGCCTTTGCATCCAGCGCAGGCTAATCATGGACGACACTTTCCGTGTTTATGGAATTTTTCGTGTAAATTAGGCCTCTTCCAAACAAGAATCCAGTCTAAGCGGAAAGTATCAATCATGATTAGCCTGTGCGGACTGCGAAGGCTCATCTGAGTCGATACTTTACGCACATTATTAAGCTCCGTTTTCCCAGAGCGCGTTTCAAACACTTCTTACACGATTATTGTTTAGGCGTCACTCACGTGTTACCATACCTGGGCACGGTGTTTCTCATGCTTCTTCTTATCGACCGGGAGAGAATGGACGGTGAAGACTGCAAACGCAAGTACGGGCCGGACTGGGAAAGATACTGCAGCATTGTGAAATATAGAATCATTCCATGGCTATACTAATATAACTGTGGATATTGTTTAGTGTACTAATTACACTGTACTCGCTATCGCAGGGATATATACTGCAGCATTGTGAAATATAGAATCTCCCCAGGGATGTATGCGTCGCGTTCTGAGAAAAATGGGCATAATGCATGGGCGTTAAATGTCATCCCAGATAAGCCCGTGCAATACACACAGAATAATCAGGGAAGACACTTTCCGCTTGTATGACACTTTTCGATTAAATGAGTCTTCTAAAAAAAAATCCAATTTAAGCGTAAAGTGTCGTCCCTGATTAGCCTGTGTGGACTGCACAGGCTAATCTTGGACGACACTTTACGCACATGCATTATGTCCAGTTTTCTAAGAACTTGCCTCTATTAATCTAATCTTTCTGAAAATGTGTCAATGTACTTAATACACTGAACACCAATCTCGGACGTAACACACAAACATTTGGACAATGTCGGTAGTCATACTGCAGCATTGTGAAATCATGATATCTGTGTTAATTAAGTACAAAGAAATAACATAAGACCCCAGACCTTTTTTCCTGTCTTTGTGAATCAGCTTTTGACCCATGACTTTGTGAAAAATGAGTATAAACTTTTCAAAATTGTGAAAACTTGTAAAACTTGTGAAATTCAGTTTGTTATATATATAATATTTAAAGCATGTATAATATAAAAATTTCTTCAAATGATGCATAAAATCATATTTTCATTCTATGGACTCAATTTCTGTCAACAAAACTTACACCGTACATTCACAACATCTGATCAATAACATTCGGACAGGTAAACTGTATCTCAAATCATAGGTCTACATGTTTTTTACAACTGTCAATACATTTCTATGCTAAAATATGAAAACATAGTGCAGCAGTAAATTTTAACTAAAAACAACAACAACAAATCAAGATGTTTATATAACTAAACCCTTTGAAGAAATTCTCTCATTCAGACATTTACATAATTTTTGTTCAAGTCTAAAATAAACACAGTGATTATTCGTAGAACAAGTCCTTTAGCTTAACCAACAAGAAACCGTCGGAGACGGGCGATGCTCCCCAACGGTTTTTTGTCACAATATTGCACTATATATCCAGATAAGAGGAAACGTCTTGAGGGGCATAACTTTGGACAAAATAATACGATGGTGGTTTACCAACTTAAAAATTTCAAAGGGCCGTAACTCTCTAAATAAATCATCTAACCAGAACCCACAAATAAGATGCGCATCTCCTCAAGGTAGTTAAGCTTCCCATAAAGCTTCATTGAATTCCAGTCAGTAGTTGGGGAGAAATAGCCCGGACAAGAATTGCACTATATGTACAGTTTATAGAATGTTTCAAAGGGCCATAACTCTGTGAAAAATCATCCGACCATAACCGGCTGATAATATGCACATCTCCTGTTGGTAGTGGAGTTTCCCATAAAGTTTCATTGAATTCCCGTAATAAGTTGCTGAGAAATAGCTCGGGCAAGAATTGCACTATATGTACACCGGAAAATTTCAAAGAGCCATTACTCTGTGAAAAATCATCTGACTAGAACCCGCTGATTATATGCACATATCCTCTTGGTAGTGAAGCTTCCCATAAAGTTTCATTGAATTCCGGTCATTAGTTGCTGAGAAATAGCCCGGACAAGAATTGCACTATATGTACAGTTAGAGGAAAAATTCAAAGGGCCATAACTCTGTGAAAAAAATCATCCGACCAGAACCGGCTGATAATATGCACATCTCCTCTTGGTAGTGAAGCTTCCCATAAAGTTTAATTGAAATCCGGTAATTAATTGCTGAGAAATAGCCCGGACAAAAATTTTGCACGGACGGACGCAAGGACGGACGAAGCGGCGACTATATGCCCCCCCCCCCCCCCAAAAAAAAAATTGCCATATGGTTTCTCACTAAAAACATAAGATGCTTGAATGGATTTTTAGACAAAATTATGATGCACGAAAACGTCGGAGCGCTTATGTTTTGAAGTTCAGCGACAATATTTCGACGTAATTTACGTCCGTACGTACACTAATAAAAACGATGACATTAAAATGAAACGTAAATTTGAACTGTTAAATCGCCTTTTTTGACACAAAACTTGAGCACACGTCGTCCGATTTTCACAGATGAAAATGGCCGTTTTGTGAAGTATTGCGGCCGTTTAATTTTGTGAAATGTCCGTGACGACATTGTGAAATGGCCGTCTACGGCCATTCTCTAAGAAGGATAAAAAGCCTGGGTCACCGTGAGCTGAAAAAAGACAATTCTTACTCCCAGTAGAAATTTTCGATGGTACTTAATTTCGTTTTTCGTTCAGCTGTACAATTGGGCTTGGTTATGTTAAGGTTCATGTGACATTTTTTAGAGGTCAACATTTCGCACTAGATGGCTTGTCCGAAATATCGCTGCCAAACGCCATAATGTACTTCAAAATAACACGTATGTCAAACGGTTTCTTACACACGCAATCCAGATAGCTTCCTTTAAAGTCAATATGATACTTCATGGCCAAATGGCGAAAAAAGCTTTTTAATGTTAAAATATTGCCTTTTAGAGCTATATTTTCTAGTTAAAGGATTGTTAAATAAATTGGCAAAATTTGAGTGGGCTTGAAGTGAGTTTGAAAAAGACTGACAACGTTTCGCCTTTTATTGATTTTTGTCAGAAAAGTGAAAATATTTTAAATCGGTCAGACACTATTTTTATGTCCCCCCGTCTAGACAGGGGGACATATTGTTTTTGCCCTGTGTGTTGGTTGGTTTGTTGGTTTGTTTGTTTGCGTCAAACTTTAGCATTGGTCATAACTTTTGCAATATTGAAGATAGCAACATCATATTTGGTATACATGTGTATCTCATGTGTATCACATTTTGAGTGGTGAAAGGTCAAGGTAAAGGTCATCCTTCACGGTCAAAGGTAAAATATATGGGGGGACATAGTGTTTCACAAACACATCTTGTTATATTTGCTTATAAATGAAATACGATCGTTCGGCTCTACGGTGTTATTGCATATCTCGCCGTTGTTTCGTTTTTGTTTTAAGACCGTGGAAATAGGAAGTACAAAGTAAAGTAAATAACTTTACATCTATGCGATTTTTAAAATAGGCTGTTGTGATCTTAAGAAATAACAATTCGTATGCCATGTTGTGCAGTTTAATAAGTAATGTTTGAATAAAAGACCAAGCACTTTTAATGTAAGTGGATTGTTGCCTTGTTTTAATTGACCCACCGACGTGGTCGTTTTTTCGGCATAGCTGTATACGCCAGCTTTTCATCTAACCTGACCTTTGTAACTGTCCAATAAAATTCAAATAAAATTTCCCACGGCTAGGTCAGAATGAATACACTTCATTTATCCCCATAGGCTGATTTGAGCATACGCCCGGAACATTGGAAACATATCCGCGTCTTTGTAGCACTGTGTTACTGCGTGTTAAGCATGAAACAATTTTATCTCTAATGAAAAGGCTTAATAGATAGAACAGCTTTACACTCAATCTCGACATCAATACAGTTTGTGCGTGCACCTTTTATTTTCAGAGGATTGCCAGCGCGAGAACGTTTGTACTTAAAGGCTATGTTCTCATATGTAGTAGTAACTTCCATATTCCTGTCAACATGTTAACATGTAAAGAGCAGTGGAAGCGAGGCCTCTTTTTAATGCATTGCATTTCAACCCGCGAGGTATCGGGTCATTTCGCGGCCAGTGTGTTTTGTTTTTGTTTTTTATCGAGTGCACCGGGATTGTCTCCCATATGGCCATCGCCCCCAGAAAGACGTGTTAGTTGGTTACGGGGGATAGTGCAAGATACAGGTGACACCCCGTTCTAGAGGTGACCCTGGGTCTTTTAGTGCCCGGTGTATAGCACCTAGTACACTGCACCTCGGTTTAACGTCTCATGCGAAAGACGAGTTAGTAAATTAGGTGCAGCGGGGGATCGAACCAGCGATCTCTGGATTGTGAAGCCAGTGTGTTACCACTAGACCACGGATTCGCTACACGGCGGACAGGTTGTGTGAATGTCAGAGTTTATATACAGGTCATCGCTGCGTCTTCACGACTACCTATGTGCTGACCGAAGTTCGCGGCCAGTAAAATAATCGTTATAAAATAAAAACGCTATAGCGTGAACTAGGTGAACTTGAATTTTCTTTAGACCAGAAAGAAGTTAAATGAAGATATCCAGCGATATAATTATGGTATGTCAATAATAGATTCTTAATGTGTTTTCAACAATACCATGATAAATATTATTTTTAATTAATTTAACAAGAATTATTCCCCCATATTGACTAATTTATTAAGCATGAGCGCGATGATTCTCGATACTTGAACTAATAATCGAATCAAATAGAAATGCCCGACAAACCACTAAAACAGGTTTGTTCGAAGAACGCGCGTATAAAAAAAATATGTACGGATACTTTGCGTGTGGCCGGTTGACTCATATGTTTTAATTTCACTTCCATTCTTCTTTTGGTGTTCTGTTTTGTATCTATAGGTTTATGACCAGCAATATGTAATAATGTAAAATAAGCCGCGAAAACTCCGCGTAACATCCCGTACTGCGTGTGATGCAGCTAAGAACTGCACAGAAAAAGACATTCGCTATCCTTGATCTCATTCATTGAACTCTTTACCTTTGATGAACTCCAACCAAAATCAACGCCGTATATCTTGTTTAAAGATATTTCTTGTTAAATATACTTTTTATATCTTTGTTTTGTTTTGTGCTGTGTTGCGACAGAAATCATTTGAAAATGTTTTTGCCATTTTAAGATTAAGTAAATAGAAACCCCAAACGCTTATACTATAAACCTCACTGCGTTATTACCACTATATAACGACACTTTACTCATCTCCATTTGGTAGCATTATGAGTCCGACGTAAAAAAAGTCCGCGGATGAATTCCGCTTTTGTACAAACAAACTATGCTTTTTGAATTCAAGTGATTATTTATAATTTATCTGTTTTACATTTGTTGTATCCTTGAAAATCCAGCCAATTATATTCATATTAAAATATTTGTTTATAATGTACCGGTTTTTTCACTATCGGTTGTAATCGAGCAATGCCAATGGCGTTGTGTGTCGAAAATTTGGTCTGCATACCCACTTATGGCCATATTCCACTACAAAAACAAGCCCACGCACGATTCGCTACGATTTATCAAACTTATTGAATCGGGAAGACTCGTGACAGTCTACGATTCACTTACGACTCTGGTACGATTGAGTTACAACGAACCGTGAGGTTTGTTAAAGTCTTGCGAATAGGGTTTAGACTTCACTACGATGTGTAAGAATCTACTGCGACTGTACTACGAACGATGCAGATCGGTCACGACTAAGCTAGGACCTCACCGAACGCACCCATGAATTAGGCGCCAAGATCTATATTGATATTGATCATTATTTACAATGTGACCTACATTCTTCTGTGTACATGCACATGTGTAAGAAGGCCTCCGTTCCTTCTTTGACGCCAAATCAAAAATGAAAGGTCGACGAGGAGCAGCTGTAGTATTTGCCATTTTTGATTGTAAACAAATTACCTTTTAATCATACAAAGCCAGGTAACAAATGAATTACTGAAAAAACCGAGAAGCTCTGTTTATATACCACACCCATTCTCCGAACTGTTTCGTAACTAAAACGCGAGAATCTTAGCGGGCTCTTAACTCACTCGGGGTGAACTCGTGAGAGTTCTTACAAAGTCGTAGCTGATTCGTAGACAGATCACGTGATCGTCAATTTCCCGATTGTGTCACGAATTACCTACGATTCCATTACGCGGCCCAAGAACGCACTATGATGCTGTTACGAGTCAACTGCGATTAAATTCAGTCTTGGAGGTCCTGGCCAAATTTAAAATCTGTCCTCGATTTTTCGGGAGCTCACGCGTTGCTGGAATCACTTACGACCGGCCAACGACTAGCAACGAATGATTTAGGACCTTCGCCGATTGCGCTACGAATGTCTCCGACCTCAATATATTTGAAATCGGGACAAATCGTCGGAAATCGGATCGTAGTGGAATACCCCTATTAGAGACTGTAAATACTGGTGTCCGAGATGCAGTTTGAACGAAAATGGTTTGATGGATATCACTGCGGGGAATCACGTGATCACAAAAGTACATCGTACGCACACAATGGCGGGAAAAGCTCTCGCTTATTGACGAAAATCAAGGTATTCTCATATTTTATAATATCTAAATTAATGATAACTATGCGCAAAGTACCCGCTTAGTATCCTTATATACTCTGGTAATTGTCGTTTTTCTTAGATTTCTGTAGTTTTCTCAAACTTTCAGACACAATAAACAATGAAAATTGTACATCGTCTGAACATACTTTATTTTGACCCGTTTGCTATTCAAGATGACAAACAAACAAATAAATACAACAGTTTTTGCTTTCTAACATGCTTAGAATATTTCGTACAAGGTTTTTCCACGTTGTTTAAGCTTTTTTGGATCTGTGGCGAGTAATTTGGAAAATAGTACATCGTCTGAACGTTTTTGTTTGAGTACATCGTCTGAACTGTTTTGAGTACATCATCTGAACTGCGTCTGTTTTTACTTTTAATGCGATGTTTATAATAATACAATTGTAATAACATCTGTGATCAGCCAATAACTTTATTTATAACGCTAGTATTCTTTTAATTTTACTACAAAAATCAATGGGCAAAGAAATCCATCATGCTGTTACAATTTTTGAGGGAGGAAAGTTTATTTTATAACTTCTGAATACAAAATATATACTCTACATTTTATTTGCACACGATGATAATAAATATATACACCAATACATTTTATTTGTTAACTGTCTTCACAATCTAGGTAAAATCCATTCTCTCTCAAACTGCCACCAACTCTCTCTCTACTACTTGTATCTTCACATCTCAACGTTCAATCCCACTCTCTCCTAGCTTCTCCATGCACCTGGCTTTTTATACAAATATATCTACCCTCCCATATTTGGATGTGTGGAAAGACACTGACAGGACCTAACATTTAATCGATATTTATTATTGCAACTGTTGAAATATTTGACAAGCAGACTTTGCTGAGCAACAAACAAGACTAGTCTTTATTACGAAATGATGACCACATGGTATCCTGTTCTGATAACACATGTCCGCCATGCTCCGATGGCATCAAACAAAGCAGTCTAAATTGAGTTCATATACTAAAATTTATAACAATGCCCATCTGTGAACGTGTGTTTATTCAATGTGTTAAAAATGTATTTGCTGTTATGTTGTCAGCTGTATGCTATTATATTTAAATTTCAGAACTGAGATAAGATTATACTACACAAGGTCCAAGAAGAGTTTACCATGTATGCCAACAGCAAATCGAATCCGGTAATGTTCTCGCTACATATCGATGGGCAAATAAATTAAGCCCTCAATATGAAGTGGACAAATTACACTGTTTTTTATTGTTTCATATTGAGAAATAGACAACAGTGAACGGAGTGAAACGAGCTTCAGTAAGGGCAATTTTATAACTGCACTACCATGACCACGAATATTTGTGCTTAGGTACAGCTGGCTTGGTTTGGAAACGTCACCAGGCACGAATCTCTGTGCAAGACTGTTATCCAGGGCACGTTATAGGGAGGTCGACGCCGAGGCCGTCAGAAGAAAAGCTGGATGGATAATGTAAGAGTAGACATGCCTTTCCGGCATGGATGAATTACTCTAAGCAACACACAACAGACCTGACTGGAAAAGGATTTCTGTACTGTTGCCCCTAATTTCCCTAAACAACATAACCGGTCAAGGGATTGATGAGAAAATTATCACCGTGATATGACTTTAATAAATCTTGAGAATGACTGTGATTAAGAATTTATTTAATCTAACAGTCATATATTTGAATTTGTGAACATGCCAATCTATGTACTGTATATGAGCATAATCTTTATCTCTCTGACTATGACATAACCAATACAAAGCACTGGAAATTTAGTTTAGTGCAAATAAAAACTGCATTTGTTACATAAAAATATAACGTTTAGTTTCTTATTTTTAGCTCACCTGAGCACAATGAGCTCATGGTGTGCTTTTAGGATCACCATTTGTCCTTAATGCGCCGTCAACATTTTTCCTTGGTAGCACTCTATTGGTAACATTTATTGCTTGATTGTATTGAAACTTGGTAAGAAAAGTTGTGTCAGTGATATCTTTGTCGTGTTCGAAACTTGGTCACACCAGGTCAAAACCTAGGTCACTATGTCAAAATAAAGAAAAATATTGTTAACACTAGAATTCACATTTGTCGTTCAATCTTCTTGAAACATGGTCACAACGTATGTCTTAATGATATATCAGCTTTCTTTGAAAGTGGTTCAGGTTCGTTGAAAAAGATGGCCGCCAGGGAGGGGCATATTTACTCACATGGCTATAGTAAAACCTTTTTTACACTCTAGAAGTCACATTTATACTACAATCTTCACGAAACTTGGTCCGAACATTTGTTGTTATGATACATCGGCTTAATTAAAAAATTGTTACGGTCCGTTGACACACATGGCCACAAGGAAGCGGGGCAGTTTACCTTGTATGGCTATAACAAAACCTTGTTAACACTATTGTTTATAAAAAAAAATATTGCTGCACTGATGTTGTCTGTTGGAACTTATATCTGACAATGAAGAAAATACACACAACACTAGTTGTAATGCACCACATGCTGAAGTGTACAAATGCATAATTTCAACATTGCGCTAGGCTATCAACAGCAGTATATTCTGATAGGAAGACATTCGTGTACCGGGTATAATAGATATAAAATAGATAATAAATATAAAAGTCCTCAAAATGCGTTAATCCAGTAGATTTCTCTTGAAGCATCATAACTTTTGTAATGTGTATTTGCTGTGTTTTGATAAGATCTTATATCTGCCCCCCCCCCCCCATCAAATTGGGCACATGTCCGGTAGGAAGTTATTTTATCAGTTATTTAGCTTCAATAAAAAATTTACTTCCCGCGTGTGGCAACTTCTGACCCCAGTCAAGATTAAATAACGCATACATGTATTCTAGGGCCTCTATATGATGTTGCATATAAAATGTAATACTAGGTCATTATGACTTCTTTATTAACATTAAATTTTATTTCATGACATAACATAAACATAATTTGTATATGGCATAAAATAGCACAAAGCATTCTTAAAGCATTCGGAAAGTCTATAACAATTCATAAAATAAGTATTAAAAGGAGGTGGTAGAATCTGATAAGAGTTAACATTTGAGATGTAGATATACAACTATTTAATATCTTAGATACATTAGTACAAACTATTTTACGAATATGCATCTCGTTAAATTGTCTGCTTGTATTGTAGTGTTCTCATAGCGTTCAGATTCACACGATATCGATTCCACTTAACTGTTCGCTTTTCGTTTTGACTGATCAATTGTTAATGTTTAGAAGAAAATCTGATTCAGTAGCGTCATGAGTGCCACGGCATATTTTTCACAAGATGGCTGCTGCTCAAAAAGAGCCCTTGAAAAAATGCTTTTCTTTGTTCGCTTTTTGGGTGGAGATACTTTATACAATGGTGAACAAAATGGTGACTTAATGGGCGTTAGCACAGGTGTAATTTGTTGCTGACAAACTCCAGAGTGACATGCATTTGACGAAATGCATTTTGGTGTAACTAATCGTATTGTTTGCGATGTTTTCAAGCGCTTTCTCTTCAAACGATGAAGCGATAGACTTGACTTTTGGCGCATTTTGAAATAACAAAACAGCTATATATAACAGACATCTAATTATACAAATTTATTTTATGACATCAATATTTTATCTTAACAAAAATAATTGTATATCGATTACCACATATATGTCATTCAGACTAACATTTACATTTAATATCATATACTACATATATTATTGAAGCTTGGCAAAATCACCGCAAGCTCAGAGCTGCCACTGTTTCGAGCCGAGCATAATATTTTTAATAAGTTCTCACATGCGCCAAGTATGTAAACAAAATGTCACATGCGCCAAGTATGTAAATAGAAATGGTAAGTTCAGTTTAGTTTTACTGCAAACTACATTTGGTCTTTTTAAATATAAATATGTGAAAAGCCATGGATCTTTCGTCCAAATGAATTACCTCCAATGACATTATTCTTATGCTTTAATATATATAAATAACAACCTTTTTCGAGAGTGACTTGTATTTAATTTAATTAATTTAAATTAATAAAATTAGACTCTATGTAAACATGTAAATATAACACAGGATTTTGTGTTTTCTGATCATAGAACGGAACGTCATTTGGACGAAAAATCGCTTGGCTGATCACTGATGTTATTACAATTTAATTATGATCAACATCGCATTAAAATTAAAAACAGAAGCAGTTCAGATGATGTACTCAAAACAGTTCAGACGATGTACTCAAACAAAAAACGTTCAGACGATGTACTATTTTCCAAATTACCCGCCACAGATCTAAAAAAGCTTAATCAACGTGGAAAACCTTGTACGAAATATTCTAAGCATGTTAGAAAGCAAAAACGGTTGTATTTATTTGTTTGTTTGTCATCTTGAATAGCAAACTTGTCAAAATAAAGTATGTTCAGACGATGTACAATTTTCATTTTTTATTATGTCTGAATGTTTGAGAAAACTACAGAAATCTGAGTAAAACGATAATTACAAGAGTACATAAGGAGACTAAGTGGGTACTTTGCGCATAGTCATCATAAATTTAGATATTATAAAATATGAGAATACCTTGATTTTCGTCATTAAGCGAGAGCTTTTTCCGCCATTTTGTTCGTACGATGTACTTTTGTGATCACGTGATTCCCCGCAGTTGATATATTGAAAGAAGAGTACGACATAATTTGTCTTGTTTATTTGTTCCGTTGAACAGATTTAATCATATTGTTTATGTGCCTCTGGATGAAGTTATTTACGAAAATACACACAAAAATGCATTTCCCAAGGCAAGATCCTATCGCCAAAATAACAAGACATGGATTCTTAAATATGCATTAGTTTGTGCTCTTAAAGGGGCCTTTTCACGCTTTGATAAATTGACAAAATTGAAAAAAATGTTTCAGATTCGCAAATTTTCCTTGAAGTTATGATATTTGTGAGGAAACAGTAATATCGAACATTAACATGCTCTTAAATATGCATTATGTGCATCTTTTGACGATTTAAAAACCTGAAAATTATAAAGCGTTGCAACGCGAAACGATTGGAAAATTTGGAGAATTCTGTTGTTGTCGTTGTATTATTTTGATACTACGAGAATTGCATATATAACGTGAAAAATACGCTGGGCATGTCATGAGCGCGTTTGGTCTAGTGGATAGAGCTGTAGACTTTAGCTCCATGGCTCCAGGGGGTCGGTGGTTCGAGCCCCGTTGAGGGTTACTTAATTTTTTTTATATATTTGTATTCTTGTTTTTTTAATTGGAGATTTTTAGACCCAATGTTAACATTTATCAATATAAAGCATTTAATAATAAACTTTAAAACATGCCAAAATCTGTGAAAAGGCTCCTTTAAAGGCTAGCGACGATTGAGTTCTATTGCATTAACACTAACACTTAACATTATCATAAACAATACCGAGCAGCAACAAGAAAAATGTTTAATAAACCATCACATACTTTTTCTTGTCTTGTCGAAAAGTAACATCCAGATTCAAAATCATTTTTGTTAGACCAATAAAGCAGGCGTCAACTTCGACGACATAGTTTTGACTAGGATAATACTTGTACAAATTGATATCTAAAATAGAACAGTCAATCTTCTCACCATCATCGCCATCATTGTCAGTTCTATCATAATGTCCTACATCTGAATTAAGCCTTATTTTCGAAGCTTTATTAAACCCATTTATGCCTAGTGGACTCTCCCATCCTTCTAAATTGGATCAATTTATTTCCAAAATTAGGGATGTCCAGTATATGTATGTCTATATTTAGAATTTTCTTACAGAAATTCCTTTAAGCAAACAGCGCAGACCCTGATGAGACGCCGCATCATGCGGCATCTCATCTGGGTCTACGCTGTTTGCCAAGGCCTTTTTTCTATACGATAAAGCAATTATCATCGATGATTCATTATACAATTTATTAATTAAAAACAAGAACACAACATCCCAATTTGAAAAATATTAAAAAGTTTTAATAATTTTTAATATAAATAAACACATGTTAATGTTCGAGCTTTAACGATTGTCCTTTTACTTTGCCGGGGCTTCGTTCTGGTCTAAACTGGATGCCCACGTGCTATTTATAGTTTCATTAAATTACAGAGCAAGGAACGACAACTCTGCATGGAGATTGTCATTTACCTGTGCAACGGTGTGTTGCTGTTTGTGTAAGTGTTCGTTTGAGACGTGTAAGCCATTTAACTTCGTGTTGTTTTATTTGTATAACACCGTTATTTGCAACCAGCTTTATGCTCTGATTTTTCTTCGAAGAAATATGCGCTTTACTCGAACCTGGCACAGAGGAATTTACCACAGGGACCGTTAAGTAAAAATATTCTATTATACTACATATATATACAAGGGATACAACTGTGAAAATTCCTGCACACAACCATGGTGTAAACAATAGCGAAAAATTTGCTTCCAAACGCAATAAATACACCAATTAAACTGTATTACAACAGCCAAGACATTTATCTTTCAGAAAATAAAACACTTGGCAATAAAGTACAAGCTTTTCATTGAACTAAGAGAGAAAGTTTCATTCAAAATGCTCAAAAATCCTTACTTGGACACAGGTGTGCACAGCTGAAAACTGAGAATTCTAGAAGTAATTTTCGTATTCCTTTGTTATAAAGCTCTTTTGCTGGTACATATTCCTTGGATAGTTTTTTTCATAATAAAATAGAACAAAATTACTATTTAGTGAGCATATTTTGCAAGAAATTCACATCAATCTGCTTCAATTTCACAATGACAATGTTTTACTTTCATTTTGGATAGTTCACATGTATTTCTTACATGCGATTTGATCGGTTGAAATTTCACTGCAGTAATAAATCCAGCCATTCACGTTCCATGTAACATTACCTGACAAATTGCATACAAATCCTTGAAAATAGTAGAAATGTAAACAAATTTAATATTTACGGTGTTTTACATATATGCAGTTACATGCAATTATGGAAGGTGTCTACTTTGATTAATAAAGTGTCTATGGATAATAAAACAAGGTAAAATTTGCTCAACTTCTCTGTAATTATTAAATTATGAAACAAAATGTGTCAAAGTGGGTGTGCACACCTGTGTCGCATTTCGAAAATTTTACCGTTTTTCATGAAACTTTCGTTTCAAACACAACTATGAACACTTTTACTGCTTTAAACATATATTATCTGATAGATAAATGTCTGAGCTGTTGTTATACAGGTTTTTTGGTGTAATTATTGCTTTTGGGAGCGATTTTTTTGCTATTGTTCAGACCATGACGCTGTGCAGGAAATTTGACAGTTGTATCCCTTGTATATATGTATATAGTATAATAGAGTATTTTTTACCTAACAATACCGGAAAATGTCTTTTCACAGGTAAACTTTCCTTTACACTGTTTTCTATGCGGTCCGCGCTGTGTCATACTTCTTGGTTTGTTGACATGTGTGTGGGCTTTACCTTCTCTGCGTTGTCGGGAATAATCTTCTCGGTCTTTATGCTCCTCCTCCTCCTCCTCCTCCTCCTCCTCCTCCTCCTCCTCATCATCATCATCATCATCATCATCGTGTTATTGACCGAAAGTAACATATCACTTATATATAAACTATTCACACAATCGTAAATTTCGGTCGCACGTTCGATCGGTTTTTACACTTTCATTTTCACCTACATGTGCACGAGATATCCATTGTTGATAAATGGAGAGTTGCGCTTTGTTTATCATTGTTATCTTTGCGACACATTTCTTATATACAATTAAAGCTCATTCATGTACATAGCTTTTCACCGCATGTTATATTAAAATAATCACTTACCGATTCACCTGCGTATTTGTAGTTAAAAACAAGAACAACAAAAATCAATATATGAGACCATCTTTCAGCATGGCTCCGCGCTTGACATTCGTGTTACTGTCGGCATGCATGATTTACACGGGCAACGGATATAAACCAGTTGTTTACATGCATGGCATATTTGGAAGTTACAAGGAATCTGCTGGGTTTTTGAAATGGATCGAAGAGGTAAGTTCCTTCCTCTTCTTTTTCTATTACTTATTTTTTCTTCATCATCTTCTTCTTCTTGTCGACCAATCAGATGGACATGTTTTCACTGCGTGAAAAGGTCACCATGCACTCGAGGTCTTCCTGATTGATCTGGCGCATGAGGCCGTCGTGTAGTGGGCAGGGCTGCAAACTTTACTCTGATTGTACCTTTATCTTAATTGATGCATACAAGAACAATTATGATCTATTAATGTTATAATTGAGCCTCGCTCTAGTAAACTGATCATTATGCATGTGCGCAAAGTGTCGTCCCAGATTTGACTGTGCAGTATGCACAGACTAATGAGGGATGACACTTTACGCCTTTACTAGATTTTGTGTAGAGGAGACACCCTTTGAAGGAAGTGTTCCAAAATAGGAAAGTTAACCTGTGCGGACTGCAAATGGTAATCTTGGACAACACTTTTCGCACTTGCATGAAGCCTAGTTTTACCAGAACGCGGCTCAATTCATTCATACCCATAATAAAGATAATGATAATTATTTAAAAAAAAATCTAAAGCGCAAAGGGTCGTCCATGATTAGCCTGTGCGTAATGTGCAGTTTCACAGAAAGCGGCTCCATCGTTTCTTACCAAAATAATGAAACATAGAATGATACTTATTATTATTTTAATGTTAATCTCGTAAACTCTATTGTACCTTAATCTTAATTGATTCATACGAGAACATTAGTGATCTAGTAAACTTGCGGTGTTTGCAGGAGCACAGCTCCACGGAGACGCTGAGTATAGACGCTTACAATAACGCCGACAGCGCCGTAAATCTGATGCAGCAGATCCAAGACATCGCCCAGATCCTTCAAGCTTACATGAACTCACATCCGGGAGGCATCAACCTGATCTGCTACTCGCAAGGTACACTAGTGCTCGTATTCACCAAATAATTGAGTCGTGTTATGAGAAAACTGGGCATAATGCATGCAATCCGCACAGGCTAATCAGGGTCGACACTTTCCGCTTTTATGACATTTTTCGTTAAAATGAAGTCTCTTCTTAGCAAAAAGCCAATTTAGGCGGAAAGTGTCGTCCCTGATTAGCCTGTGCGCGACTTAATTCTTAGACTTCAGTCCAATTTTATTCTGTACATTGGAATATCCGAATCTTCTTAAATGTTGAGTCATTTTTTGCATTAAACAACATTATCCACATCATTGTTCGTGTGGGCTATTGTGTTGATGACATTATCACCATAGATAGCCTGTATTTATTCAAAAGCTGAACATATTTTTCTTGATTCTAATTTTCAATTCTTTATTCTAAAGAATGGGTTGGTGAATATGGGCGCCGAGCACGTTTTCAATTCGCTTTTAAAATTTCTGTTGAATTTTTCGCCGTTTTTCAGCCGTATAACGGCTGATATTTAAAAACATGTATTAGGTAAGCTGTTCAGTTATTGCACATTCATTAGCTGACAACTATCATACGTGAATAAAATGATTTAGCATGGCCAAACCCTACACTAGCGCGACCCTCGGATTTGTAGTTTTTCTCCAGTATAATGCAGATAAGTGAAATAACGAAAATTGTGAGATATTTTAACTTAGTTATATATCACGTACTTGCTTGACTTGCTAATTTTAATAAAATATGAAGCATAAAGCCAAATAGAACTCGCATGCAATTTACTTTCAATTTGAACACGCATAATATTATCCCTTTCTTTCACCATCGCCAAACAGAGAAACAATTTGCATATTTTATTCAAACAAGCATTTATGAAAATGTGAAATGTCTCCGTTTCTGATGCCGATAGAATGCGTTATCACACTGAAAACAAAAAAGTCTTCGTAATAAACGTGCTTTTTTTTTACATAGGCACGTAAGGCATACGACGGGTTTTAATGTTAAAATAATATTATATTATTCAATATTTCCAATGATTATTACCTACTATAGACACTATAAAATATTTATATAGTTTTTGTGTTTGTTGAGACAGGTCACTTCCTAATATTCAATGTACTTTCCGAAAGTGAATAAACTCAAATCGTGTCGCTATCAATATGCTATGGTACTACTTGAGTATTATTTTAGGCGGCCTTATTTGCCGTGGTGTATTGGAACATATACAACACAACGTGGACACGTTCATTTCCCTCAGCTCTCCACAGGCTGGACAATTCGGAGGTAAGAAGTTAATATGAGCCTTGCTTTGTGAAAACAGGGCTGATGTGTATGCGTAAAGTGTCATCCCAGATTAGCCTGTGCAGTACACACAGGCTAATCAGGGACGACACTTATCGCCTTTATGGGTTTTGTTTAAAAAGAAGTCTCTGCTTAGCAAAACTCCAGTTTACGCGGAAAGTGATTTTTTCTGACTTGCCTTTGCAGTCTGCACACTTTACGCTATGCACATGCATTAAACCCCGTTTTACCAGAGCGAAGCTTTTATCTATAGTATAGTCTTATATGATTCGGATCATGTAATAGATATTGTTATCACATTATCGTTGTTATGTCGTAATTATTAAAACAAAGGGATGCATTGACGGCTTAAGAGGGGCGGGAATGGCGAATGCGCCCCCCCCCCCCCCCCGAAAAAAATACAATAAAAAAGGCGTATGTTAGACTTCTTTCAATCACGCTTAGGTATTTAATGAAAATTGTGTGATTTGATTGCGTTTTGTTTTCCGCAATTTACAACATGTATATAGTTATACCTTTGTGTACCTCACTTAAGCTTTATTGACTATTTTCGTAATATTTCGGTCGCTGGTTTTTGCCAATTTATATGTTATATGCTTTTACAGTGTTATCAGTATGTATAGTATCTTACCAACTCGATGTCACTAAGTTCACGACACAGTTTGTGAGGATATAAACCCAGGTTAAGTCCGTTACACTGATAAATTGTCTGCATACGTTCATGCAAACTTGCATTCATGCTATTTACAAGATAAGTATTGATGCAAAGCATCAAAGGGCGTCTGGAATTTCACTGTAAAAGGCACTCAATGAAGTTACATGGAACGATTTTTTGTCTACTGTAAATATTAATATATTGGCCGATTATTTTAAACAAAATAGAAAAAGATGCTGGGATAACCATTATCTATGATTGTGTGTTATAACCCCCAAATAACCATTATTTATAATGTTGTGTTATAACCCCCAAATAACCATTATCTATGATTTTGTGTTGTAACTCCCAAATATTTCATAGTTCATTTTATTTACATTGGCTTCCTTTTTTTACTGGTATCCGTGTGCAGTTTTCATTAATGGAACAGAACTGTGTAGGTTTTAAAAAATCTGCTTCATCTTGTAAGCGTAATTTAATATTTTTCTCAACTTCAAGGGGAGATGATTCTGAACTTATTCTTACGTTGCTCATTTACGATAGGGGTTGAGTACTCATTGATACTTTGAAATTCAGTAAAAGATCATAATAGATTTATTGCTCCGATATTCATCTTTTTCAATAGGGTTCGAGTAATACTGATATAAAAACACGTAACAAGTTTGGAAAGATTCAGACGAAAGTTATGAAATCTTTTAAACAAGTGGAACTTGTTTATTTTGTCATATTTAATTGAACAACTTTCTGGGCTTATTGTCCCGATGCTTCTCATTTTAAATGAGGTAAAAATGCTCTTGATATGAAGACACTGTAAGTTTGGAAAGAATCTGATGAAATTTTTTTACATAATCAACTTACCAAGCAGTTTTTCACTTTTATTTTTAAATTCAAAGAGACATAATTCTGTACTTATGGTCCGATATTGCTCATAAAGAGTTTGGGTTGGGTCCTCATTTATAAAAGATATTTAAGTGATGTAAGAAATTTTAATTAACGTTGTCACCACGTTGCATCCATTAATTTAAATAAAAATGTCCAATTGTAGTAAAATGGATTTTTAAATGTCTACATAATATTAAGCTTTATTATATTTATTAACCTGACTGAGAAAATTGTCAGCCGCCGAACTGTTCCGTTCGTGCCGGAACCCGGGATTGAACCGGGGGCCTTTAGAAGTTGCGTAAACAACTTCAGTCTAACGCTCTCCCAAATGAGCTATTCCGGCTTACATTCACTTATGTACTGTTATTTGGTGAAGTTGTGTATAGCGATCGTTATTATATATCTATTAATAAACTAATAAATTGTATGTTTTCGTACCACTACGCCTTCCAATAAACTTGCTTGCGCGATAGGTCGTCAAATATCGTACTACATTGATTCTCCACTAAATATGCAAATTAGAAAAACCACCAAATAAATATATTTTGATTATGTTTTGTTTTTATACAAAACATCATTTGTTTTTATACAAAACCAGAAAGTTTCGCGTATTTGCCCAGTCCCTGTGATCTTTCCCCTGTGATCAGTTGTGGATAAGTTATTAATTAAAACAATTAGCTCTGCATTTTTGGCAATAAATGTTGAAATAAATGTAATAGGCACAAATGCAGTACTTATTTACACTAATTTACACAAAAAATCACCACTATGCAAGATATTCTTAAAACAAAAATATATAAATTGATCCGTAAAATAACTTCTCCCATAAGCGAAAAAAAATGCATTGCATACTAGTCGCCGCCCTCCAGGGCGACGCCAATAAAAAAATATTCGAATTTGATTCACGTTGACCATTCAGCATGTTTATGCAAAACGTTCATAAACTATCAAATAAACACCGCAGAGTTAATTTCCGATCAAGAGCGCTACATATAGATATAACCATCAAAAATAAAAACATGTTTTATGGCATATTGTATATTTTCAACATTTACGCTTTATTAGTAATTCCATGTATAGATTAAAGTGTTAAACCGTTGACAGTTGCCTTCAATATGTCATATATTATAAAAATACTGTAAAATCAGTTACATTTGCCGCCATGAAAATTCATGTTTTTTTTTATCAAATGGCATTTTCGTAGACACGTACATTTGTGGATTTTGATTTTGGATTAAAACACAAACAATTTGGCGTCGTCGGTCATGTTCCGATCAGAGGTGTTGGGCGCTCAGCCAATCAACTGAAACACTATTAATATGACATAAAACAACATTTTTCATCACTTTGAACATATATCAGGTTGTATATCATGAACATATATATTATATCAGAATTTGTTTGTCAAATTGATGAAAATGTTGTGTTATGACATACTGATAGTGTTTCAGTGAATTGAATATGTAAATTGCATTTCAGTGAAGAATATGTAAAAGATAATTGTGTGAAATAATCGAATGCAGCGATATTGATTGAACCCTCAAACTGGACTACAAAACAATTAAGTGTCGACATGAAAAATAACGGTCGATAGGGTTGATGGAAATACATAACGATTTATTAAACGACCATATATGTCATGTTGTCTTTTTCAGATACTCAGTATTTAAAATATCTGTTTCCACATTTACTGCGGGATCAAGTGTACAGGTAGTTGTAACTCTTCTTATTTATTGGTCCATATTCTATAAATCCGTTTGTAAACGTCTAATTCATTGACTGCTAAATGTTCAACGAAAATTGCGAAATATATACATGTATTTAAGATGTTCGGGTGATTTTTACAGATAATAACTGGTCTTTTTATAGATATAAACGCATAATATGTATTAATATTTATATGTAAACATTTTTTATGATATGGCTACATTTTATTTGAATATTCCAGGATTGCATACTCGGAAGAAGGTCAGAACATCTCGGTTTCAAATTACTGGAATGGTATGATGGATGTTTAAATATTGCGCATTGCTGATTTATTTATGAAAATGAAGTGTGCTACAAAGTTAAACAGCACTAACAAAAGTAAGGTTGGCATTTCATAGTGCACAAATACTTGCTCGTGCAGTTTAATAAAATTGCCTTAAATTGTTCGCCCGGGTTTTTATGGAGTCCAGTTAAACCATGTATTTATTTAGTTATTTATTTATTTATTTAGTTAGTTAGTTATTTATTTAGTTAGTTAGTTAGTCTGCATTTTATTATTAAATTAAAAAGTAAAAGTAATGTTTTTACTGAATAAAATAGTGAATGAATGTAAATAAAGAATATTTTAAAGGGCTTATTTAAAGGCAACATTCATCGTATAAGCCGATAAGTATTAGAATTTATCAATTTGGGACTTGTGGCGGGAAATTTTAGTAGTTTTGGGGTAAAGAAAAATGTCAAAATTGGTCAAACAAATACGCCTAAACAAAATACTTAATCTTTCCTTTCAAAATCAGATGATGTTTTAACGTCATTTAAATGTTTACATGAGGAGTTTTATTGCATAAATTGGTTATATTGTAATGTTTAACATTCTCGTGTTTCTCTTGTGAACCCAACAGATCCCCACCACCAAGACCTGTACCTAAAGTATTCCAAGTATCTGGCAGTTCTCAACAATGAGACATTCAGTCCCGACAGCCAAAGTAGGTACAAACGCGACAATCCAATCGGGTCACATCGGCAACTTCCGACAGGCATGTCGGGATATGCCGAATAGCTACGATCCAATCGGGTCACATCGGCCACTAATGACAGGCGAATAATCAGAACGTCGGGAATTGCCGAATAGTGCAAGTTATAGTTGTGACCGAAATACGTTATTCCTTATTCACACCGGGAGGCGGAAAACTACAACGGGCGAGGCATGGTATGGTATTGCGCAAGAAGGGGTTAGAGGGTTAGGGTTAGGGTTTGGGTTAGTGTTAGGGGTCGGGTTAGGGTTTGGGTTAGCCTAAACCCAACCCTAACCGACTACCCTTACCCTAACCCTTTTTTGGGGTTATCACCCCTGACCATGCCTCGCCCGTTGTAGTTTTCCGCCTCCCATTCACCCCTCGCATCGTGGATCTTATTATCCAATCATATCGCAACTTCCGTCGTTCTCGATACCAGAAGGCAATTCCTTATAGTCGACGTCACATTATGTCTTGTATTATTGGCATGTGTGTTTGTTTATAATTTAGCGCTGCAGCTATGCACTATTTTCAGTACACAAAAGCTCAATGAATTATGATGCGAGTGCGTAAAACAACTTGATGTCATGTACTGCACGTTGGTTTATATACGGTAAACTGCAAACGAGGCTCTGTTTACCATTTACCGACCTGGTATCACAATTATTTAAAAGACGCAAAACACAAAATATTCTTATGTCTATGCTTTAACTTACTCAAATGATAAATCGCCATTATGATAGCTGATGTCGATGCAAGCGTCTGGTTCGGTTACAGAGTTCAAGAACAACTTCACGCTCTTGAAGCGCCTAGTAATGCTGGGTGGACCAGATGACGGTGTTATCACCCCTTGGCAATCGAGGTTCGTCAATTTTATTAATAAATCACATTTTCAATCTTGGCCCCTTCTGCTCAAAACTTTTACGTCCAGTTATGGTAGCAGTCTGTTAACTGCATACCCCAAAAATTAATTATTTCAGCAAACACATGTGTCTACAATTTTCACATATATTAAAGGGTTGACAAATGAGACACGTCGAGGACTTAATCACAAAATAAACAGCGGTAAGCTCAATTGGCCGTTAACCCATTTATGCCTAGTGGACTCTCCCATCCTTCTATATTGGATCAACTTATTTCCAAAATGAGGGGTGTCTAGAATATTTATTTCTATATTTAGAATATTTCTTACAGAAATTCCTTTAAGCAAACAGCGCAGACCCTGATGAGACGCCGCATCATGTGGCGTCTCATCTGGGTCTACGCTGTTTGCCAAGGCCTTTTTTCTTGACGCTAGGCATACATGGGTTAAAGTCGTGAGCAACAAGGCCCTGGTGTATAGACTATGATCCCTTTTGTCACATTGTACGCGTGAAAATAAGACTGACGTGATGCAGGCCGCCGGATCTCAGAAATTAATATCATCCATTTGGTGTGACACGTATCACGCGTTTTTAGACGTCAAATTTGCAATGTCAATAAACACACTATAATATAGTGACAATAGCATATCTTGTATAACATGTCTGAACTTTATTGCTTTGTACAATCACTATGTTGTATGATCATATACATGTTTACATTGTATGTATGATATTGAATAAAAAAAAAAAAAAAAAAAAAAAAAATAATATAGTGACAAAAAAGAAGGATGCGCTTTATACGGTTTACAGTAAAAGCAATGCACTGGGTGCTAATTTTATACGTTGAGTGCATTATTATATCCGTGTGCATCCGTGTAGTAACTGTACAAATAATGCTACTTTATTACGTTGATGCAATTTAGATCGCATAAATTGTATTGATATTGCAACTTTACGAACACAATGTGCGAAGAACGATATAATTTTTTTGCAGAAAATTAGTATTCTATGTAAGTGTTTCCTTTCATAAATTACAACAACGCTTTACTTGGACTGTGCTTGTATTTCTACTTGTTTTTCAGTCACTTCGGATTTTACGACAAAGATCTGAACATTGTGGAAATGAAGAACCAGCCGGTACGTTTACCAATGCACTGCTTGTCAACATACTTTTGTAAATCTTTGTTTGAACATACCGTTTTGTTTGCTTCAAATGAATTGAGTCGTGTTCTGAGAAAACTGGGCATAATGCATGTGCGTAAAGTGTCGTCCCAGATTAGCCTGTGCAATCCGCACAGGCTAATCAGGGACGACACTTTCCGCTTTTATGACATTTTTCGTTTAAATGAAGTCTCTTCTTAGCAAAAATCCAATTTAGGCGGAAAGTGTCGTCCCTGATAAGCCTGTGCGGACTGCACAGGCTAATATGGGATGACATTTTACGCACATGCATAATGCCCAGTTTTCTCAGAACATGACTCAATTGATTGTAGCTTGATAGCATCCATAGCATTTTCTTATTTGGGCATGTTCGAATCCGTTTCCCTGAGGTTAAACCATTACATCTTAGTTTTGGACAAGATCATAGAAATTGCTTAAGCTTCACAAACAATCCCTCACACGTGGCGTTGACGTATATAACGTAGACGTTATGTGGCGTAAGCGTTATGTGACGTTGGCGGTAAATTGCGTTGAGGTTATGTGTCGATGACGTTATACACTGTATTTGAATCAATATTTGTATTTCTTCTGTTAAAAACATTACCTAAACAAATTGACCACTGGTTTATGGTATTCAATCACATTACTTTCTAGTTTATGTACTCTTTACTGATCTCGAATAAAACGCTTGTCTTGTTTTGTCTTGTTATATTGCGTTATGTTGTGATTCCGATTTGTGCCGTTGGTTTTGTGTGGCGCTGGCGTATGAGTTTTTTTCACCGTTGGCGTTATCTTACGTGGGGTTAAGTGAAGCTGTCATTAATGTTTCGTTGGCGTTGTATGTAGTTGGACGTTTCTGTTTTCAGTGGTATACCAATGACTGGTTCGGGTTACGGACCCTTGACAGCCGAGGTGGTCTGGTCACGAAGGTAATTCCTGGAGTGCAACATAACTACTGGATCAGAAATCACACGGTGTTCATGGATCACATCTTGCCGTATCTGAACTGAATATGAATGTGTATATTTGAGCATTAAAGGTCTCATATTTATATTTCAACGTTTACCTTTTTGATGGATATGAAACATTTGTATCGAATATATAAAATTCTCGGCAACACTAATAAACTTAATTATATGCATATATAACATAATACCTTAGATATACCGATTGCGTATCGAACATAAGATTTTGGCCCTCTTAACAATGAGTGCGCCGGTAATTAAAAAGTATATAGAAACATTGTTATATTAATTGAATAGACAATAGACAGGCACACATATATTCACACATGCGTCGAACTGCACGCAACGTAAAGTGATTGTTTTGATTTAAAAATGGTTTTCTAGTCATCACGAAAAGATTTGTAGCAAATATTTAATCTTAATTTATCCAATACATCTTAAGGATTTATTCATTTGGGTCTATTTACGAGAAACATTCAAAAGGCATATGACAACGTTCAAATCCTCGGTTGGACAGAAATACAAAAACAACATTGTTTCTAAAGAAATGTTAATCATGTGTTAAATGTTTGTGAATACAATTGTTTAATGTCTGCACGTGCTTCACCGACATTCGATACACTGAAATTTTAATTGATACAATTTTTACTGATAACTGATATTATTTTCGTGTTGGTTGCTTCGTGTAAAATTTTAAATTGCAGTTAAAAGGAAAGTTTAGTAATGAACACTTTGTCGTTCCTGACATCTGACCCGTGTGAGGGAAATCATACACATAAAAATGGTCACACGATATCGCCAGTCTCACTAATATCATAATCATTCTGACAATTCTATACTCCTCGGACGACTGGATGTTATGCCATCGCACATGAGGTAACTTCCAGATAACGTTCCAATGGCCAATCAAATTATCGCCGTCAAAAGTCTTTGGTACAATATTATGTTCACTTGGTAAGGATAAAGGCCAAACGCCTTTAAATTACTAAATAGTGGATTGGTTGAAAAACGGACACGTTAGATATTACTGAAAGGTC
This sequence comes from Dreissena polymorpha, assembly GCF_020536995.1. Taxonomy (NCBI): domain Eukaryota; kingdom Metazoa; phylum Mollusca; class Bivalvia; order Myida; family Dreissenidae; genus Dreissena; species Dreissena polymorpha. Next base: position 66,718,499 of record NC_068361.1, on the reverse strand, counting down.
AACTCAACGTGACCTATGCGATGTCGTCAGATCCTTGCAGCGAATAACCAATGAACGAGCCTACAGATTCAGTTTTAATGAGAATAAGTCATTCCCTTTAATAACTTGCTTTTGAGCCACCAAACACGGAAATCCACGGCCACGATGAACGAGCGGAAATGCGTGCATTTCTTTAAATGTATAGAAATTTTCATACAAAGAACAAAAATAAAAACTATATTTCACCACCAATTTTTACTACTTTTCGTTAGAATGACTGTAAAGGAGTAATTCAAAATAAATACTATAATTTTATATCTTTATAAAATGACTTCGCCCATTGGGCTAAAACAATGTTGGCGTTTCAATCGCTTTGTTTGTTTCAGGATCGTACGCGTCGGAATAAGCTATTGAAAGAAAATATCCGTCCTCATCCAAACGCCATTTGTTTGTCCGTAACTGCAGTCAACTTCTGTATTAGCACGCCCAAACCCCCTCTTGCATGGTCATATGTTTTCTTTATTGTTTACAGTTACACTAACCTTCTATTAAAATAATGGTCTTTTTTTCAATTTTAAATGTAATTATGATACTAACATCGCAGATGAACGGCTAATTAACAGTCTCGCCCCAAAAATAATGTTGTTTGTTTTCCATTTTACAGCGTATATGATATATTTACAAGGTATTTTTAGAGTATATTATGAGCTTCAGCGTTTTATTAAACAAAGAACACATTATTATGATTAACGAAATGTCACGATCTTCGAACCTGTGTTAAACGCCCGATAACGTTTGAAGGTTGGCAATCACTTGACTGAGTACCCATTCTTTACTACTGCTAAAAGGAATAATGACGTCGCCACAAGATTGAGCGTCAATTCAAATTATATATTTTAGTTACGATTTAAATAGTCCATTTGCAGACGGCACAGGCTATTCTGGGATGACACTTGACGCACATGCTTTGATCCCAGTTATCCCAGAAGGAGGTTTATTGGGACATGCTTCTCGATCTGTCACGGGGCCAGCGTGTCGCTTATATGAATGTGTAAAGCCTGATGAAATGTACCCGGTATTTCTGAACTGCATTTTAATAAATAATACACATATATTGTTTACTATAGTCGCATTAAAAAAAACGTTTCAATACACGGTAAAATTGATATCGATTATTATCGAAACTTCCACTGATTAAAGCGTTGTTCGTTATTTTTATAGTGATGTATACAATGCAGAGTTTTTAAAGTGATTAGACTCTGTGATAGGGTCACTTTAAGGTCAGTTTAATTATTCGTGTACATATATCAGAACACACACTAGTCTCAGTATATTGGTTATCTTGATTAGACACCCTTGTTAATCAGTGAATTGTACATGTAAATATAGTAACCACATTTTATCCGAACGTGTACGGGTATTTGGGGGTAAACAAATGGTGTACAATTTCAGATGCCTCATAAGATAATGACCGTAGTTCTTCGCACGTTTGTCTTACACTTCCGTGTTAACGTCTCTATTTGAAATTTGATTATATAAATCTTAATCAAGAGCAGTAAAGAAACAGAATCGGACACAATTGAGCACGTTCAAATACAATGGTTTATCTATTTACAATTTAGGTGATTCAGTTAGTGATCAGAATTTGTGTGTGGTGATCTTGGTTCAGCATGAGCTGGCTTCAGATTTCGTGCACGATATTCGTATTGGTTGTGTGTCGCGTGCACACGTGCTCGGGTTACAAACCAGTTATTTTCATGCACGGCATTCTAGCGGACAGTGACGAAGGAAATCAGCTGCTCGACTGGATTGCGAAGGTAATCGAAACATTCCCATTTACATTTTAGTAAATATACGCCATCGAGATTAAAGCACAGAGTGACTTAAATTCCTCAAAGGTTAAAATTGGTAATATTAGACATTCAACAATAACAACACGCATATTAATTTCTGGTAAAATATATGATTGAAGTTTAATATTTTAAAATGTTAACACTGTCCTCAAAGTTAATTTGATTATTAATCCCGGCTTTTGTATACTGGTGTGGCGAATATCGTTAATCTTAAGCTTTTAGTGAAAAGTTAAACAGGTCATTTTGAATGTCATTTATAAAGCTTTTTGTACCGCAGTTGAATTTATAAATCTTTCCTTAATTAAACAAGCTAGATTTCATTTGACAAGTCCTTTTCCACTAATAAATCAGTTTAGGTACAATGTTTATTTTTAAATAATCCATGATTCCTAAATTTGTTAGAGTTTGTCGGTCTGAACATATTGCTGTATATGTTGATTAGGCGACCCCCGAAATTGAAAGTTTTATTTTATGCTTTCCGGTGGTTTATATGGACATATCAGTAAAGTAAAACTGATTATTCATTGCTTCAACCATTGGAGTCATTAATGGAGCATACATAACCAGTTTAAATACAAAATAATCATTTGAATGCATAAAAAAAGACATTGTTGGATTTGGTAGAATATCTTTTAAATATAATAGTAATTATAAAAAATATACCTGTGACATAGTTAAGAGTTGCACACGTTGTGATTAAGTAGGTCAGCGTACCTGGCTGAAGTAATATCTGCTGTCATTTCGTATTATGGGTCATGCGTTTGTAAATATTTTCCCATCTCAGTGAAAATATCATTATCATACATAAGACTGCCATATTTTTCAATCCATACTCTTGACTATGAGTATGACACAATTTGTAGACAAGCGTTTGAGCAGACTCACGGCCCGTAATCTCTGGTGCCTCCTCATTTTGTGATTAGTGATGCATCTTAAAACGGTGGCGCCAGGATTGAAACCATCAATTTATCTCACTTAAAATTAATTTTAAATAATACAGTAAAACATTCTCCACCAATTATGATCTCGCGCCACTGTTTAACTTTAGGATCACCCAGGCACGATTGGTTTGACAATAGATGCCTTCAACAGGCAGGAGAGCATTGTAAACATGACGGCGCAAGTGAACGAAGTGTCCTCGATAATGCAAGACTTCATGACCAAACACCCCGAAGGCGTCAACTTGATATGTTTCTCTCAGGGTAAGCCATTTAACAATCAAATTAAACAAAATACCGTACAGATGAACATATTTATTCAAATCATAATAAGACAGTAACAAACAATCGGTACATATATTTTTGCATTTAATGTGAATCAAAAATACCCCACATCATGTTCATACCTATGCGTCGCAGTTTTCGTGTTTTGAGTATCATGTGTGGATACTAATTTTCTGAATATCAAGTGCTTAACCCGCTTCAATCGGGCAATTTATAACCATTTATAAATTAAGTTTTATTCAAATACAGGTAGTTAATTATAAAAGGCCAAAACCTGTCTAACAGCACGCATGTGGACAAAGGGATTATGATAGTGTACGGTCACATGAACTAACAAGTTTTAAACTATTTAAATAGACTTGTTCACAGTTATCCGTATCATTTAAATGTTGGAATTGAAACAATTTACAATCATAACTGCAATACCTAATATTTTAAAATGAAAGCGATAACAAGAAAAACAATTATTTCAACTTGCCTGTCCCCAAGTTCGAACCGAAACCTCTATACAAGAAAGCGCTACCACTACATCGCTTAGGCATTTGAAGCTAGATTGCATTGTAAAATCTATCAAGGCAATATAAGTTTTTGTCATTTGTACATATTATATATATGTATCCAATTTTGACTGATGATTTTGTGCAATCAAGGACAGTAAGTTTGCTTGTTTTAACCCATTTATGCCTAGTGGACTCTCCCATCCTTCTAAATTCGCTCAATTTATTTCCAAAATTAGGGATGTCTAGTATATTTATTTCTATATTTATAATATTTCTAACAGAAATTCCTTTAAACAAACAGCGCAGACCCTGATGAGACGCCGCATCATGCGGCGTCTCATCTGGGTCTACGCTGTTTGCCAAGGCCTTTTTTCTAGACGCTAGGCATAAATGGGTTAATATAATGAGTACAATCTTTTTTCGGCATAGCTGTTTAACGTCACTTTTGACCTTACCTGACCTTTGTAAGTGTCCAATAAAATTGAAATAACATTTCCCGAGGCTAGACACGAATTAATACACTTCATTTATTCCATTGGCTGATTTGAGCATACAACCAGAACATTGGAAGCATGACCGCGTCTTTGTTACACTGTTTTACTGCGTGTTCAGCATGAAACAATTTTATCCTCTAATGAAAAGGCTTGAAAGATAGAACAGTTTTACACTCAACTCTTTACATCAATACAGTTTGTATGTGCACCTTTCATTTTCAGAGGATTGCCCGCGCCAGAGCGTTTGTACTTAACGGCTATTCTCATATTTAGTAATTACTTCCATATTCCTGTCTGTGTACTAGTATATTTAAGTTCATAAAAGTATCGTTTTTCCTTTCCTGATATTCGTTTTGGTCAAACCATTTTAAATTGTTTTCTAAAATGAACATTTAACATGTACAAGTATAAAGTTTTAAACAAGCCGTCGTTCCAGCAGTGGAAGCGTGGCCTCACTTTAATGCATTGCATTCCAACCCGCAAGGTATCAGGGTCAGTTCGCGACCAGTAAAATAATCGTTATATAATATAGACGCTATCGCGTGAACTAGGTGAACTGGAATTTTCTTTAGACGAGAAATATGTTAAATAAAGATATTCAGCGATATAATTATGGTATGTCAATAATAGATTCTTAATGAGTATTCAAAAATACCATGATAAATATTATTGTTGATTACTTTAACAAGAATTATTCCACCATATTGACTAATGTATTAAGCATGAGCGCGATGATTCTCGATAATGTTTATAATCGAATCAAATAGCAATGCCCGACAAATCACTAAAACAGGTTTGTTCGAAGAACGCGCGTATAAATATGTAAAATATGTGCGGATACTTCGCGTGTGGCCGGTTGACTCATATGTTTTAATTTCACTTCCATTTTTCTTTTGGTTTTCTGTTTTGTATCTATAGGTTTATGACCGGCAATATGTAATAATGTAAAATAAGCCGCGAAAACTCCGCGTAACATCCCGTACTGCGTGTCATGCAGCTAAGAGCTGCACAGAAAAAGACATTCGCTATCTTTGATCTCATTCATTGAACTCTTTACCTTCCACCAACTCCAACCACAATCAACGCCGTATATCTTTTTTAAAGATATTTCTTGTTGAATCTATGTTACAACATTATTTGCGATTTTGCCAAACTGTGAGTTAGTCCCTTTAACTATGTCTAGTATAGACATCAGTGATTTAATCAGGGAAGAATTTTCGGCAAATTAAATTTGCATAAACACATGAAATCCATTGAAATTGACACGTCAAATATTCTTCCTGCTCACTGTCTTTCTTCGGACAGTACATGAATGCATGAACTATGGTATCTTCCGTTGCGGAGGTGGTCTAGTCCTATATTTATCAAATCGGTACATTGATAAACTCCGACTGAAAAACAATATATTAGTATCATGGGCTTGTTTCCTTCTCGCAGATTTTCAATCCTCGAAAAACATAATATATAAGTATCATGGGCTTGTTTCATTCTCGCAGATTTTCAATCCTCGCCTCACCCCATAGCATTCGCATCAAAGACAAACACGAATAAGGACAGGGTGAACGAACGCTTGAGCTGGGCCAATGGAAAGGCACTTTAAGCGAGCAGGAATAAAACTTGAGTCAAAGGCCGATTTAAAAGCTCTGTGGGTTCAAGTCAGTCTATAGGCTGTTTAACCTTACACTTGGTCCAATTATACGCGAAGTAAACGATAATAAATAACAGTTAATGAAGGTGTACCATACCCTTGTATCTGCCATTAATAAGAGAGAATTTCACGGCCATAAGACCACACAATGATTAGATGCATTTACCACGGTAGAAAAGTTCAAAAAATCAAATTAGATTAATGGTTACAAAACATTATTAGCATCAAGCACTACCCTTCTTTACATTGATCTCATTCTTCAATGACACCGACTCATGTGTTACTTAAAGCTATCAATGTGTGCACATGTACGTGTCGGCGGTTTGCTTTTATGTATATCTTATGTGATGATAACAATATAAACAATGGCATTTGACGACAGTTCGAGGAACACATCTTCAGCACACTCTAAACTGATTTATAAAGCTCCTTACACGGTCGATATCGTCTCAAGTACTTCTTGAAAAAAACACGGGTACTCTTTAATATATTACATTTCACCCCGGGTACAGGTACGCTTAAAGGCACCCGACCATACTCCGGATTACTTGTTATTGTAGTACATGTGCCGACAATGACCAATCGAGTATCAAACGCAGGTTTGCTTTATTCCGATTGTTAAATGAAGCTGCTCACACGCAAGTTTACTTTATTTCACTGGTTAAATGAAGCTACTCACACGCAAGTTCAGTTTATTTCACTGGTTAAATGAAGCTGCTCCCACGCAAGTTCACTTTATTTCATTGGTTAAATGAAGCTACTCACACGCAAGTTCGCTTTATTTCATTGGTTAAATGAAGCTGCTCCCACGCAAGTTCACTTTATTTCACTGGTTAAATGAAGCTGCTCCCACGCAAGTTCACTTTATTTCATTGGTTAAATGAAGCTGCTCCCACGCAAGTTCACTTTATTTCATTGGTTAAATGAAGCTGCTCACACGCAAGTGTAATTTATTTCACTGGTTAAATGAAGCTGCTCACACGCAAGTTCACTTTATTTCACTGGTTAAATGAAGCTGCTCACACGCAAGTTCACTTTATTTCACTGGTTAAATGAAGCTGCTCACACGCAAGTGCACTTTATTTCACTGGTTAAATGAAGCTGCTCACACGCAAGTTCACTTTATTTCACTGGTTAAATGAAGCTGCTCAGACGCATGTTCGCTTTATTTCGCTGGTTAGGTTAATGCCCGCACACGCAGGTTAGCTCTATTTTAATGGCTAGGTAAATGCCCTCGCACGAAGGTTCGCTTCATTTCACTGGTTAGATAAAGCTTATTACACGCAGGTTAGCTCCATACTACTAGTTAGTTAAACATACTTACATGCACGTATGCTCTATTTTACTGGTAATATAAAGCTCCTCATACGCAGGTTCGCTCTATTTCACTAGTTAGATAAAGCTTTCCACACGCAGGAATGCTCTATTTCACTGGTTAGGCTTTATTTACCTGGGTAGATAAAACTCATCACACGAAGGTTAGCTTTATTTCACTGGGTAGATAAAGCTCCTCACACGCAAGTTGGCTTTATTTCACTGGGTAGATAAAGCTCATCACGCGCAGGTTTGCTTTATTTCACTGGGTAGATAAAGCTCCTCACACGCAGGTTGGCTTTATTTCACTGGGTAGATAAAGCTCATACACGCAGGTTCGCTTCATTTCACTGGGTAGATAAAGCTCATCACGCGCAAGTTTGCTTTATTTCACTGGTTAGATAAAGCTCCGTATACGTAGGATCGCTTTATTTCATCACAGGTGGACTGGTATGCAGAGGTGTTATAGAGCAAGTGGCTCATAACGTTAACACCTTTATCTCACTGAGTTGTCCACAAGCCGGACAGTTTGGAGGTATGTCTTTATCTGAACAATAATAATGCAACTAATAACTCTCCAACATTCACCTCATAATTTAAATTCATAAGTATCGCCTACACAAAGTAAATATTTTTTACAGTTACACATGATTAACTCGGTCAAAGTACAAAAATGTGAAAATGTTCGCAATAAGCTGTTATTCAAAATTTAAAATCAATCACAATATGTTTTATACATTACATATTTTTCCCATTCTACATTTTATCAAATAGACGAAAATATTTTTTAAGTGTGTTTTAGGCATGCTCGAGCGTTACTACATATGAAAATAAACTAACTTGTCCATATTTGCCAAGTTCAAGTTTTTTCTTGCTGTCTCACAGATTTAGTAATATAAATTTCCATGACTGTATTAACTTCAACTACTAGTGGCCAAACGTCTCTCAGCATATGGAATGCATTTTTTGTAATTTACAGGCTATATCACACAAAATGCTCTTCAAGCATTGAGCTGTACAATATATTTTGCAGATACAAACTTTCTCAAGAACTTTTTCCCGACGTATTTGCGCGACAATCTGTACAAGTAAGTCCGTGAGTCCTTTCTATATGCACATTTTACAGGAACTTCTGGCTATATTGTTTTCAGTTAAAAACACATTATATAAGAATCATGCTTGATAGTTTTGACAATAAATGCATATGACTGGCTATAAATAAAATGATAGATTAACGTATAAATAATATGTAAATATGTGCATATTTTGTTCGAATTTGGATGTATGCTCTGATTAAATGTTTCTAAATAAATTTATGGTTTAACGTTGGAATTAACCGCTATCATTCTGATCGTCAATACTTCGTCTTCTATACTGCTCGTCATTGTTATAATGTTCATTAATGTATACTCGTACGCATCATATATGTTTGTTTTTTAAATATACCATGTTTTAACTAAACTGAATCGAAACGCTCAATAAGAATATTCTCTGTGTCTCTGATTAGAACCAGTGCGAGGTGTCTTCATGAGAAATCTTTAGACCGCTTACAGAATGGGGACTGAGTTTGATAGGCGGACATAATATACACATTCTCACAACGACTTCGTAATAATTTGATCACGGGTCCTTTGCACTTTCAGGGCGCTGTATACTGAAACTGGACAGAAGATCTCCGTTGGAAATTACTGGAATGGTAACCAAGTCAATAATTGATCAGCTGATAACGTAATAATAAAAGCTGTTTACGTAAGAAACAAATTTCCTGTTACAATCCACTTAGGCAATATACGAGGTATTATATCCATCCGGGTATTTATCCACATGATTCATATTCACTTGTATTTAAATACGTATGAATGGGTGTTTTCAGCATTGTGAATACCCAATACGCAGCTGTGCATTCGAAATAGCTTTTCAAATATCTAGCCATCGTTTCGGACATATTGTAACTAGACTTGGCAACATTTTCAGTAATGTATCGACTGTATTCAAAGAACAATGCGAACTAGTGTTTTTTACTATTTCTTGACTAATCTGTTCCAGTTGTTCATTCGTGACTAGATTGAATGACATCTAAAAAGTATCTATATTATTACTTTGTTCCGAGAAAACAAACCATGTTTTATTAGACTTGAACTACAGCAGTGCATGTGTTTTCCACAACAGACCCCCGTCAGCAAGACCTCTACCTCCAGTGGTCCCAGTATCTGGCTGTCGTCAACAACCAGTCGGTAAACCCTAATAGCCAAAGTAAGGGCATGCTTGTTATGTTGCCAAATTGTAATTTAAGCTTAATATAAACATCATTCGAAGAAAGACACCAGAAGAAATATGTATAATGTGAATCCCCCGCCGAATAAGAGGGGTTGGGATTCTAGGAATGCTCTTCGGCCGTCCATCCGTACGGAACACTTTTGTGTCAGCTCCATAGATCATTTACCCTTCAACATTCAGACTGCCGACTCGAGCTTTAGTTTGTATTGCAAGGTCAAATGTTTGATCCTACATTATTGTTCCGTTCTATTTCGCCTAAACCTTTTGCCGGATTTTCAGGAAACTTGGCTAAAATGTTATGTGAAGTGATACGTTTTCAGAAGGCAAGAGTCAGTCAAACTTGGCCGCGGTCAATGTCATACATCAAGGTCAAAAGTTCGAGCCTTCGTAGTTGTGCACGCGGAGTTTTTCGTATACCTTTTGAGGGTTTACATGAAGCTTTGCTAAAATGTTTACGTCATTGAGACGATTAACAGGATGCATGGGTTATTTACGCGAACTCATCGTCAATATCATACGTTGAGGTAAAAAGTTTACACGTCCTTAGTCGTGTCAGCCCAAAACATCTTTGAAATGTTTTCGTGTAACCTGGTTAAAGTATTAAGTTCATCGAGGTGATGTTTGGACGGCATAGGTCAGTTACGCCGACTCAAGGTCAAGGTCACAATTGAAGATCAATCATTTAGCATTCATCACTACAGGATCAAAATAATCGCCGATATATAATTATATCTTTGCCTGAAATGTGCTTTCTTCTAATGTTGGTTTGACATTTCTTTCCGAACGAACTACTTTCGTCAAAGAAGATATTATAATCACGTTCTTGAATCTCATATCGATATCGTAATACAAATCGTAACTGAAGAAAAAAACAACATAATATAAACAAATGAAAACGGTGGTTGACAAATATTGAAGAATATCACAGAATTGCTTCATCGGAAGTACAACGTGGTAAAAATTGGTTATTGTATAAATGCAACTCTAAACAGAGAGGATGCAAGCTATACAAGCAGTTTCACATGCAATAAATTATTAACTAAATGGTTTCAGAGTTCAAGACTAACTTCACGAGACTTAAGAGACTGGTTATGATAGGGGGGCCAGACGATGGCGTCATCACTCCCTGGCAATCAAGGTAAAGACATTTAAAGGAACCTCGCTCTGTGAAAAGGGGATTGAATGCATGTGCGTAAAGTGTCGTCCGATACTAGCCTGTGAATTCCGCACAGGGTAATCAGGGACGACACTTTTCGCGTAGACTTCATGTTCGTCGAGAAAAGTTATCATTCAAACGAAAATTACTATAATAGCGGAAAGTGTCGTTCCTGTTTAGCCTGTGCGGGCTGCGCAGGCTAATCTGTGACGATACGTAATGCACAAGCATGAAACCGACTCAAAAAGAAGCATATTTGACATAATCCCAGCGCTATCCTCATAAACAGTTACATAATAAATTTCGTTGATGTTTGACATACTCCGAAAGCTGTCCTTATCAACAGTTACATAATGTATTGCTTTGAAGTATTAAGAAGCATCTATCGATACTTACCACATTAGAATAATCCATGTTGGAAGCGTAAGAAAAGTACGACCATATGGGAAATTCGATTGGTGTAACCTCAGAATTCAGAAGTTAGTAGGCAGTATGGAGAATGTTTGGGTTCGTTTTCTCTATTTTTTCAGAGAATGTTTTATTGCTTTGTAACATCCTTTCAGTCACTTTGGATTCTACGATAGCAACCTCAACATGGTGGAAATGAAAGATCAACCTGTAAGTACAGGAACTTTGTTTAGCTTGCTACGTCTAAGGAAAGCTAACGACACGTGCAATCGTCAACTTTGCTTCGTCTAAGGATATCTAACGACACGTGAAACCGTGAACTTTGCGTCGTCTTAAGCTTGCTAACGACACGTGCAATCGTGAACTTTGTTTAAAGAATGTCTCTTCTTAGCACAAAATGCAGTTCAGTGGAAAAGTATCGTCCCTGATTGGTCCGTGAGGACTGCACATGCTAATCTGGGACGACACTTTACACACATGCATTAAACCCCCTGTTCAAACGTCCTGGCTCAATTATATTCCATCATTACGGCAACGCTGACGGAAAACGCCACGTTGTTCAAATTAAGCTGTTGTATCGCCTTGTTGAAAACAGCAAACACGCGTAGTATGGCATATTCACTGTTTATTGCTAATCATTTGATTAATGTTTATAATGTTCTTTAGCGACTTTCTATTGTTGACTATCAAAATACTAGTACTAGCATAAAGAAGCGAAATATTGAGATAAATGTTGTTCCATGTAAATGTGCATATATGCGTATTTTAGTTTTGTTTAAACCTATTAATTTTAGCTCGATTGAAATAAATGCCGTAGTTTTATTGATACGCTCTCGAGTCCGTTTCCGCGTAAGAATCAATACTTGGTGTCTAAAAAACGCGCCCACAGTGGAGGTCGAACACCTTACTTCCCACATCTTGTCCATTACGCTACCTCGACCGTTTTAATCTTTTCCAGTGGTACCAGAAGGACTCGTTCGGTCTGAAGACGCTGGACTCGAGGGGCGGGCTGGTGACGCACGTGGTCCCGGGGGTGATGCACATCCACTGGCACAGCAACATAACGGTGTACAAGAACTACATCCTACCGTACCTCGACTGAGACGGTACGAGATGGGCCGGTATTCGCAAAGCTTCATCCGGAAAACTTCAGGGAATTTCTTGAATTAAAACAATTTATTTAGAGTCCCTCAGTTTTTATGTGTACATGTTTATGTCGTTTTACATTTAAATGTATTAAGAAACTGTGTTATCAGTGCTCGACTGGTTTGTACCGTTTCATTTTGTAAGAGAAAAACATTATAAATTACACTTAAAAAAGGAAACTGTAATATTTAAAATTAATATTAAACTGTTGTCTCCTTTGCAGTTTTCTTGCCGAACACACTTATTATTATTTGTTTCCTTTGCCATTTTTGTGTAAAAATACTGCAGCTTGTCAGTCATGCTGCCGTCTCAACTCAACCTATCTGTGTTCGCATACTCGTAAAATGTTCAACATAAAACAAGTTACACGCTGTCAAGAACTTCAAAGTAGTGTGCAATGTATGTATTTATTGACATCAAATTTATGTAAACCAAGATTCAGTCTGACAGCGCGTCTGTAGATCTGTGAGTATAGCAGAAGACTATTTTTTGAAGAGTATTTGAATATTTCAGCGTAAGGTGCTGTTAAGTTTGGCTTAAATATGGTTAATATAATAGATTACCCGTATACAGTATTTTAGTTGGAGTGTGTCTATGGGTCAAAGGTATCTGAGTCTTATTGGTCCATATGGAAATATAAATATTCATATTGAGTATACAATATGAATAAAATGATATGCATAAACATTCGTAGAAAATTCAAGTTTATATGTATAAGATACGACTCTATAATATGCATAATATACTTATATTAAATTAGTACGTACCGGTAAACATTGTTCCATATATATAATTATTTCCACAGGAACATTATACTTGAGGAAAGCAAAAGCAAAACTCGCTGCTCCGGCCAAACCATCCATACTCGCTATTTAATCTTAGAGAAATGCTGTATGTTGTTCAAATAATTAGTACAATGTAATTCTTTTTTAGTAAAGGCGAACCTTTTATGACTGGATACGGCATTAGAATTGTTAGATATTCTTGAACAACTTCAAATTTAACATTTCAGATATTTCCTTGATGTAAATAACTTAATGACAGTTTTGTGTTGGGAGAATTACATTTAGTTTATTTATGCTTAGAGCAGTATCTAAAGTACTTCATATATTGCGTAAAGTGTATTTGTATGGCTGCACATTCATATCCTAGAAATTGCATCTGCAAAACATATTATGTACAGCTATGGATTGATGCATGTTTGCTTGAGTAAATGTATTTTTATTTTCAATGCCATTTTAGCATATATTTATTGATTAAAACACACAGAGCTGATAAACAACCGTAACAATTATTGTACACGTGACGTGGTACCTACAAACTTTTAAATCAATGTTAAATCCAGCGAATCATGCATTCATAAATATCCCATTTTACATTAAACCGTCATTGTAAGATTCCGTTGTTTAAGTTAATTAGCTAATAAAACTGGTCGACATTTACGCATTTGAAGATAAAATTTGGTCGACATTTACACATTTGACGAAAAAATCTAGTCGACATTTACACATTTTTACGCGAAAAATATTGTCGACATTTACATATTTTTCGATAAAAACTGGGCGACATTTACACATTTTAACGAGATAAACTGGTCGACATTTACACATTTGACGAGAAAATCTGGTCGACATTTACACATTTGACGAGAAAATCTGGTCGACATTTACACATTTTACGAGAAAATCGTAAGTATGCATATTGTTTAGTTCACTGTAACGATCAATGCTTGTTTAAAGTCAAATTTATATCCAATACAGACCGATATATAGTGCGTCATATTACAATTGCTGCAATCTTCAAAATTTGCATATTTCCGAGGCCTTAAATTTCAAGCTTTCCTAATGAAACAATAAAAGGGAAAGATGCCGATTAAAATTAATTTTAAAAGTCAATCTGCAATATGTTTTGTAGTGATGTGTGCTATATATTTGGCGTTGGCCTTTTATTACAAATAAACCTATGCCCTGTCTTGTATTGCCCGCTTGATGTTTTTTAAATTATAATTTTTTTGTTAACCGTGAGCTGACCGCGCGTACTACTACGACTGCGTTTGTCTAGCTATCTTAAAATCGTACGTTTGGTTTGCGGTCTCCGTCTGGGATGCGGTGCTCTTTTAATTGTTGAATATGAATTATAGATTAAGTCTCAACTGTTTGTACGTAAAAACAAATAATAAGAACCGTTTTTTAGTTAAAGGTTGCTTTAAAATATAAATGCACCATGACATAATATTTTCAAACAATAACTGTTGTTTTGCCGATTACCTTTAATGCGATAGCTTGACATTAAGTTGCATTTGTATTGGTATCGTTATAAATTGACCGAGTAGTAAGTGCCTCATGAATACCTGTACTTGACACAATCGATAATCATACTGGAGTATTGTACTCTGTTCATCGAATTGTGCGATTTATCGCATGGGAGACTGGATACTGGAGATACGCATAACATCAATTTTGTCTTTATACTTAATACAAATAAATTATAGAACGTGCCCATAGTCTGGATATAACCCTAACCCATATGACAAACACAGAGCTCTTAAAAATTAAAGATACTCGCTATTGTCAATTAATATCGGCACCTTAACCAACACATGTGTCCTGTTTTTTAAAGGTCGCTCGACGGTTAAATGTGTGTGGCTGTGTGTCTTACAACTGTTGATTAACAGATAAACTTACTGCCAAATGGTGTATCTTTTAAGCAGGTGATGATAGTTTTCCTCGTGTAACATATACAGATCTTGCTGAATGTTGTATCTTAAAAGCAGGTGGTGGTATAACTATTATCAAACAGTATATAAACATACTGACCCCAAACAACTCAGATAGTTACCACCAGAGGCCATAATGAAAACCTTAACATTAAAAGCGATGTTCGCTTTGCTTTTGGTTTGTCTGGCAGAAGGGATGTCCGGAATACAATCCGAAGAGTCACTAGCGAAAACCGTTTGGAATAAAGTCGAGGGAAATCCTATCTTTACGCGCTTGAATGCAGTTGAGGATGTTGTTCGTGATCTAGAGGCCAAAATAAAAGTAATGGAAAAGGGTCTATTAGAATCAAGATCACTGCAGGCGGAACTTAAATCTGAATGTGAAGAACTAAATCGACTGATATACGGTGGAAGCAATGCTGTGATCGGGAAAGAAGATGAAGATAGGATAAATCACCACGATAGAAATAATTCATCCTATTTAAACAATAACATTATGCCGAATGCGCAAACACTTGGTAGAATTCTAGACAGCAATGGTGCTGAAGTATTGAAAGACTCTGCACATACACCGTCATCGAGTGAAAAACGTATATCAAGGTCTGTGGCTGGAAATGTTGCGTTTTCCGCTTTTCTTAGTCACTCAATTGATCACATAGCGCTGGGACAGGTAATAAAATGTGACAGAACAGTATTGAACGACGGAAACGCTTACAACACCGCAACAGGTATGTTCACTGTGCCAATTACTGGGGTCTACCTTCTTTCAATGTCTGTCGATAGTTATGCTGAGACACACGTGACGCTGATGGTCAACAGTGCCCGCGTGGCCGACCTCATATGTGATGCGACGCCGCAAAGGACACATATGGAACTTATGAGCAGCAACACGATCGTTATACAACTGTATCAAGGCCAGAGTGTCTGGATGGAGGTTACTACGGTTGACAATGCGCAAATAATTGGCAATGAAAATTGGCGTTACACGACGTTTTCCGGACTGTTGATGTACTAGAAGCGCTGACGAAACTAAAAAAGTCGTTTACCAATTGTCAGTACAGACGTAACCTAGTCATACGACTAATACTATGTCGTGCACTCTTTCAATATAGTGCATGACTCAATGACATAAGATAATATCTTGTGTTTGAAAAAAAAATCAAATAATAAAGCATTGCACTCTGGTTTTGGGTTTCACATTACTCGAATTAGCAATTCCATACGTATCCTGACGTTCTTTTGATATATTTAATAGTTTTACAAACATAACAAACATACAGGCATTTACATGTATATTAAGTGTTCACGGTGTTGTTAATTTATTTTCTTTTTTGCTGCTTTAAATGTGTCATGTCAGTGTGCTCTTACCGAGACGAAAGCAGACATTAAAACCAGTTTATGTACTAGATAATGTGAAAAACATTTGCAAAATGACAAAACGGAAACAATTGCTTTTCTCAATTTGATTAATTTTTTAAAAAGGGATTTCGGAAATTTTACATATGGAACTAACCTTGATTAGCGAAATACTTATGTGTAATGAATTCTCGTCTTAAATATAGTATTTTTGTTTCCAAACAATTCTTTGAAACGTGTATTAGTAAATTTCAACACTATTTGTTTCAACTACATGTATATGATATACGTATAATCCAAGAAGTCGTCAATTATACCAGACTTGTGTAAGTGCACACCAATGTCATGCAAAAGCAGTCAACATTTAACAGGACTGAATAGTTTTACTGCACACATTCCGTCGACAATGCGTAAAACTTTTAGTGAACCCCATCGCTAACACAAACTGCATCGATTGTAAAATCAAAGAAGTGGTACCTTGACCTTCGTGCCAATGTCTCACACTGTAAACGTTTGAGGTTAAGTCTTTAAATTGAAAACGACACGACCCGGAAGGCTGTTACATGCTCGATTTGAATGTTGATTTCTAAATGCGACCTTGGCCTTAGTGCAAAGGTCTTACACGCCAAATATCGTCTCCACATGGTGAACGTTTACGGCAACTAAAATGACGTCATGATTGATGAAGCTAAAATTTTAACAACATCGAAACGGACTTGCACTTCAAACATGCACTTTATGACAACCACGTCATCAATGTGACAACTGGCGGACTCGATAAAAATGACGATATATATATTTATCATACAAGCAAGTCTCGCCGTTATATTGTTCTAAGGTTTGCAATTGAGCTAAAATAAATTGGTTTAAACCATGTGATATGGTAGATCAAGTAATCCATGCACATATTCGTCTCCCTTGTAACTTTATTGACGTAGTAATGACGTCAAAGATGTAAGAATAGATAAATGACACATTCTTTTTACTTAAGGATTTTATTTCCAAATGTTCCAGAGTGCACCAAAGTTCAAGAATAAACATATAATGCACATATAATATCTGTAACTACAACCAAAAACTAAATAGTTTAAACATAGAACTGCTTTCGCACTCTCTTCAAATGCCCACGAACAGATACCACTGATGCAAAATAACCTTTCTATCAGTAGTCCACAAATAGCCTCAAAAGTAAAACAATATTCTTTCTTATGGACATCTTCAATATCAGTACAAGAGGTAAGGTCGCTGGTGAACTACACAGATTATGTTTGGGTAAACTTATCATGGCACAATTCATCAAAATATGTTTGTTTTAGAATTATTTGAATTTAGGACTGTTGCTATAATCATACCTATACATAAGAGGACTAAAAGTTTACATAAAACTCGATTTTGTTTTGTTTCCAATTACAACACTGATAACATTTGTAATGAACAAGAAAATTCGTTGAATTGATATCCCCCGCCTATATACTTCTGGACACAAAAGTGTTATATTTGACACTAAAAAAAGCATTTTTTTTTAAGATACAAAGGGCTATAACTCTGTTATTATCAGATGGTGTACAATGCCATTTGGCCTGCATCATCCTATTATCCATATATATATACTCATACCAAGTTTCAATGAAATCCGCAAAAGCACTTCCAAGATATGGCTCCGGACACAAAAGTTCCTATAGTAAAAAGCATTTTTTCAAGATACAAAGGGCCATAACTCTGTTTTTAACAAATGGTGTACAATGCCATTTGGCATGCATCATCCTCTTATGCATATATATACTCACACCAAGTTTCAATGAAATCCGCCAAAGCACTTCCAAGATATGGCTCTGGACACAAAAGTGCCGGACGGACGGAAGGACAGCCGGCCAGACGGACAACGCCAAAACAATATCCGCCTCTGGCGGGGGATAATAATAATAATCAAAATTTGAACACATTGCGTGGCAACTGTAGTGCATACTCAGAAACACTACATCTTGTTTTTATTTTGAAGATTTATAAATGTATCATAATTATCTCAAACTCATGGTGTTGGCGAAAAAAAAAAATGGCGACTTGCTTTATAAAACACTATCACCTTTGTCCTCACAGAATATTGCAGTCATTAGAGGTTTATCTCACTAACAGTCAACAACATTAGTGACAGTTTGCGTATACTATCTTGTAATCCTGTAATCCTGGATAGTTCTTGCTAGCTAAAACGTCTGGTCCAAAAAAAATCTGAAAAAGACAAACAGCCAATAAAAATACATAACATTCAGTAAAATTTGGATGCTGAATTGTTGTGATAAGTTTAAATATAAATATGTTACATTGATGTTAATTCATTTTAATTATTTAAATCTCTCTTACAATTAACGGAGCCTACAAAATCCTCATAGATTATTCTTTAAGCTGTGATATAGACCATAAAAAGTCTTCAGAAATATACACATTAAGTTAAACACAAAGTCTGCACAACTTAGATACTTATTTTTACAAATTTGTTGTCCCTTAGAAAGTTAAATTTCTTTAATTAAAGACCTTTTTTTACTAGATTCAATTTAGAAAGGCTTTATTTCCAACACTTATATACTGATGAACAGTAACAGCATAAAACCTGAACACACTGTGAGTTATTTGCAGGCTATTCTGGTTTTATGCTGTTTGCACATAGCCATTTTCACTTTGCTTCTGAGTGGGAAAGGGTTAAGTTTGTTACAATCCTTTACCAGACTGGTATGCAAAAGTCGAAAAACATATGAGTACAGGTGAGTTCTAAAGCTATTACTATTTAATAAATAGTCTAGCTATTACCATACATGGTGAACATGTCTTTTACATGTTGACCTCAAAAATCGATTCGAGTCTGTCTTTCCTGCTATGTAACAATCATAACATGTTTAAAGATCCAATGCAAAAGCGTTCACTAGATATTGTGGAACATAATAGTACATGGATGGAATGTTTTAAACACTGATCGACAGACAGGTGCAAAGCAATATACCCATGCTTCACAGATGGCAAACTATGGCAACCAACAAATGTCATACCAACAATTAATCTTGTAAATCATTTCCCCGCCTTGGCCTCCTTTTGTTTGGATGCTTTTTCTTTTGCCTGCACATATGAGAAAGCAACAAATTATTAAATCCACCATGCAATCAAAATGCATGTAAATTCAATTTTTGCTAAAAAAATAAAATAATTGATTTTATAATAAACATAAATGTATTTTTCATCCTAAATATCAGCACTTATTTAACTTCATATATTTGTGTAGTACATATACCAGATTTCTTTTACTTTTTTCTAAACGCCATAAATTGTTATAAGATCAAAATAAATGTATACAACATTTTACATCACAGTTTTTTTTAGTCAGCATTTAATATACACATGTATCTCCTGCCTTGAAATCTTTTACCTAAAAGTGTGACCTCAACATTCTAAAAACGTGAACATGTTAAACACAGACAGACTGACTAATGGACAAAGCTCATTCCTTAGTCTTGATTCACTAACATTAACATAAGTTTATAATAAAATTAACATGAACATTCATATATCATTTTCTGAGTCAAATTGTGGTACTAGTCTTACCTTTTCAACCAAGGGAAGTAACTGACCATTCTCGGACAGTATCTTTAACAATTCCATTATGAAAGGAAGGTAATTGTGCTTTCTTCTTATGTTTTCAACCTGAAATAGAAAAGTTTGAATATATTAAATGAAAGGTAATCAGGGCTGTAATTTTGGAAACACTTATGGCTAAAAAAGCAGAAGGACATACCCCCTCTGCTATTGGATTCACATAGTCTTCATTACAAATGTATTTATTTTACATCTGCATTAAAGCTTTAAGATAGTTAAAAAAATCCACAGATCCAATAGGTGTCAGCTGAAGGAGAACATATCACACCTATTATTTATAAGAAAAAGAAGCTACATGTTTTTAGGGGAAATTGTTAAGTCCAAGGCCCATAACTTCGCCAAAAATAAATGGACCAGAACGAAACTCACACTTCATCTGTAAGTCATGTAGGTTTACACACATACCAAAAATCGGCTTAATATCTGAAAGCCTTGCATAAAAAACTCTCCAGAAAACAATTATTATAGAGAACAAGTCTAAGTCCATGGCCCATAACTTCGAAAAATCAATGGACGTGAACAAAAATCACTCTTCATATGTAGGCATAATCACATATCAACACAAATCAGCTAAATATCAGAAGGTGCTTTGTAAAAAAACTCAGAAAAAACATTTATTATAGAGAAAATTTCCAAGTCCAAGGCTCGTAACTTTGCCAAAAATCAATGAAGTAGAAGGAAACTTACATTTCATCTGTAAGTCATATAGTAAGACTCAAATACCAAAAATCAGCTCTATACCTGAAAGAGTTGCGTAAAAAAAACTCCAGAAAATGGAATGATGGACAGACAGACAGTCTGATTGCTATATGCCACCTTATTGGGAGGCATAACAATCTATTTAAGACTACTCTTACCATGTGTTGCTTTATTTTTATTGAAGAACTAGAAGTGACGTAATCTCGAGACTCAAAGGAAATTTCAGCTGACTTATAAGATACACTGATTATGTAACTCATAGAAGAAGACACACATTTCTATAAGGGTAGTCTTCTTACCTGGTATTTCTTCATCTTCCTCTCTTCATCCGACACTAACATCCTCAGTTCACTGATCTGGGACTTGATCAGATCAGTCTCCATACCCCCTATCTGGAGCACAATATGGACAAAACATTCAACATAACACCAGGCAATCACAAACATATTTGCCTTACTAGTAACGCAAACAAATTTTAGTCAATCTTCTGACTCAACTTTAAGGTTTTGTTTTTTTCAATTTGTTTTAGATGAGTTTGATCATAAAGCTGAATTGCTGATCACAGAAGTGTTTTTAAAGTTTTGAGTCTGATTCAACCCAGGGTTGGAGGAGGATTGTGTATATATCCAGTGACTTGGAAAAATGAAACATTATAAACATGATCATAAATTACAGTATGCCAAATTATTTACAAGTGAATGTTTAACTGCATTTTAAAAGTAATATAAAGTGTTACAGAAATTTATCTCTGTATAATAAACTCAATAAACCAATTATTAAGTTCATTGGAACAGTTCTTCATCTTTTTGGGGAAATTTTTGTCAGATGTTTGGGGAAAATGTTTCTTTTTGTCATTTGGAAGCAGCCTGTAAGGGGCCGTAATTTTGGACAAAAAAATCACTGATATCCTTCTTGCTATGATATGAGATTGTTCTTCAGCAGAGCAGAAACTCAAGTCTCATCTGAAAATTCTAATAAATTGAGATTGTTCCTAATACTAGACCATTGTTTGTTTTTTGTTTATATTTTTTTGTTTTGACCATTTCCCACTGTATCTGGGTTAGCTTGTTTACCAGTGCTTATTGCACATACTTATGCTTGTAACACACAACTGGCCTGGTTGAATCAGATGTAGGAAGAGAATAATCATATAAATGAATAAATGGCCAGTCCCTCCACAAGTAATGTGTCTGCTCCAGGAATAAAACCTGTGATCCTCAGACATGTCATCCAGTGCTCTACCAACTCAGATAATCGGTAAACTACATTGACTATATGAGTCTTGAGAAATCTGGGCATAATGCATGTGCGCAGTTCGCACGGGATAATCAGGGACAACAATTTCCGCCTTAACTTGATTTTCGGTAAGGAGGAACTCCCTTGAAACTAAAAATACCATAAAAGCGGAAAGTGTTGCCATGATAAGCCTGTGCTGACTACACAGGCTAATCTGGGACAACACTTTACACACATGCATTATGTCCAGTTTTCTCACACGCGACTCATATCATCACACATATTTATAGACCTTAGATGTGTGACCAACACTACTTATAGCGTTAAATGGAAAATAATAAATGACAAATTGCTATAAAAATTTGCCAAATGTGTAACAGCCAAAATTGCTTTCTTTAATTTGAATAACCAGGTTTTTAACTTTTAACAAGATGTGTTTGTGAAACACTATGTCCCCCCATAAATTTGACCTTTGACCGTGAAGGATAACCTTGACCTTTCACCACTCAAAATGTGCAGCTCCATGAGATACACATGCATGCCAAGTGGCTATCTTCAATATTGTAAAAGTGTATATCAGATTAGTGATTTTGACCCATATATTTGACCTTTGACCTTGAAGGATGACCTTGACCTTTCACTACTCAAAATGTGCAGCTCCATGAGATACACATGCATGCCAAATATTAAGTTGCTTTCTTTAATATTGCAAAAGTTATGGCAAATGTTAAAGTTTGGCCCAAACCAACAAACAAACAGACAGGGCAAAAACAATATGTCCCCCAGTATAGACTGGGGGACAAAAAAAAGCATTGAGTTCACTAAATTGTTTGACACAAGTTCTAACATTTTGACTGACAGGCAAGTTCAATGAATACAAGAGTATTAAACCCTTTTTTGTGACATACTCTAGTATTTTATGAGAGTTAAAGAGTACCCAATGATTGTGAATTTTACAGGCAAAAAGAACGTATCCATATATTTTTTGTAAAGCATAACATTGACCAAAATGTTCATATTCTACTTTTGTAAAACACAAAAATGAATTAATTTGCTATAACCCCCAAATTGGCCTATCCATGGCGACCGACTACTCACCTCTGCCTGTGCACATAGCTCCTGTATTCGTCTCTCATAGCTCATCCGTCTGTCAGATACGATTGCCATCAGGTTAAAGTGGATCTCATCAGAACTGTATCTGGAATAGAAAAATTACATGGTGAGAAAACGAGTATGAAAGAACTCACCAGAAGTCTAAGTTGCACTAGAATTGTGTAGTATTATGCTTCAATTAGACTAAGCACAATTACTTTCATACTTGGCAAAGCCTAAAATGTAACCCAAAACTTTTAAACTTATTTTTTGGTAAACTTGGAGCCTTATTTGCAAATGTTAACCAAATAAAAAAATACTTTGAGTTTATCATATTCTATGAGCTTACTTTCATAAAATTGACTATACAATCAATGACAATCACAACTATTTGTGTAGCATAGCAAAATGGATTATCAAGTTATTAAAGTAAATATCATATAAAAACAAAGTAAATTGCCAATAAAAAAGAAATTTAATATTATTAAATTAAATATCATAATAAATATATGTAAAATATTATATTACATATTTATAGACTAAATATTATAAGAATTGGAAAAGTATAAACAACAGAAATTCAATTGGCAAATTCCCTCTATAAGCAATATCAAACATACAAAGATAAAATCTGGGATCGTGGTGCATGGATGTATATTCAGTCGAAAGATAATACACCAATGACGGGCTGTTGTTTAGATTTGCATTCAGATATGAAGGCCATGATGGAACTTCAGGATAAAACCCGTCACGAGTTGTATTTGAACATAACATATGGACGAATATAAGCTTGGGAGGGGTGTCTATATACCCAGAATCACAATTAAGAAACAAGCAAATTCGTTGAATTGATATCCCCGCCAATATGCTTCTGGACACAAAGGTGTTATATTTGACACTCAAAAAAGCATTTTTTCAAGATACAAAGGGCCATAACTCCGTTATTAACAGATGGTGTACAATGCAATTTGGCGTGCATCATCCTCTAATTGATATACATACCCATACCAAGTTTCAATGAAATCGGCCAAAGCAATTCTAAGATATGGCTCCGGACACACAAAAAAAGCATTTTTTCAAGATACAAAGGGCCATAACTCCATTATTAACAGATGGTGTACAATGCCATTTGTCGTGTATCATTCTCTTATCCATACATATACTCATACCAAGTTTCAATGAAATCCACCAAAGCACTTCCAAGATATGGCTCTGGACGGACGGACGGAAAGACGGACTGACGGACAACGCCAAAACAATATCCCTCCACCTATGGCGGGGATAATAATTGAACAGTAAGATCAAAAGACCAGATAGATAAGGCAGTGTACCTTCTAATTATACCTAATTAATAAGTTAACGGCTACATGTTTCCAACTTACCCCAAGACATGATGATGATACTGAACTAGTGTTAGAGAGAAGGAAAGGTTTTTCTATGTTATTATCCCCACGTTTTTCGGAGAAAAAGTGGGGATATTGTATTGATGTGCGTCTGTCTGTCCGTCCTGGCCACCTGCTCCTCCTACACTATTAGCACTAGAACCTTGAAACTTACATACATGGTAGCTATGAGCATATGTGCGACAGTGACAGTGACGGAATTTTGATCTGACCCCTGGGTCAAAAGTTATGGGGGGTTGGGGCGGGGGCAAGTCAGAGATTTTCAGTTATTTTTATGCCCCCAGTATGGTGCATTGGCCATAAATGCAATATTGATGATAGCAACTTTATATTTGGCATGCATGTGTATCTCATGGAGCTGCAAATTTGGAGTGGTTAAAGGTAAAGGTCAAGGTCATCCTTCAAGGTCAAAAAAACAAATCCAAGGGAAGTAATAAGCTTTAAAGGGAGGTAAGTAAATAACCTGCCAAATCATATAAAAAATTTAAATAAATAAAAGTGGCGCATAGTGTTACACAGTAGTGGCGCAGAGATGTATTTAGTATTCAATTGTTTGTGTTAATTCATCTGTGAAATAGTTTAGCTCAATCTAATGTTTATACAAGGGATTATAAAATATTGGCCCAAAGGGACACCTGTATATGAGAGAAGAGATAGAATGCAGTCAAGCATAAAAAGCATGAGAAACTCATGGAATATAGCCTCAAGAATCTATAAAAGGGCTGAAACTTTCAATTTGTGCAATGACAATTTTAGGCTCATTACTGAAAATCTGTCAAAATGTTCAAGTGGGAAAAATGTGAGAAACAATTTAAAGCAAGATGGACTTTGAACAGGAACATCAAAGACAGACATGAAATTCAACATATTCATTGTTGTGTACAAGATTGCGATAGAAAATTTCTGAGACGCTACTATTTAGTCAACCATTTAACCTCAAAACATAACTTTTCCAAAACAGAAGCAAGAAGATTGGCTATAAGAGAGCATGTTAAGTCATCTCATAAGTCATTCCAATTAGGATGACATGTACATAATTGACTACAGTGAAGTTGATTCATTATTAGATTTGTTAGGAAAGCAGGATGAGGAGGAGAAATTAGGGTATAGATTTTCACACATTTTTTTAGGTTATTTTACATTAAATTCTTCATTGCTACATTGAATTACTTCAAATTTACACTGAACATCTCTTATGACAATACGGTCAATCTCAACTATGCATGGCCCCATTACCAACCCTGTGTCAAACATGCGGCATGGGGATTTCATTTCTAGTATTATAAGTCTTTTAAATTATTAATTATTAGAACTTTGGATAGTAAATTAATAGAACTTATATTAAATAAAATTAACATTGTGAATTGACTTAATTGTGTTTTATCGTACTTATAAAGTTAATGTATAAAACTATGTTACATTTGTTAATAGGTGGGGGATGGGGGTTATACTGAATGTAAAAGAATGTAACTAGTCATCAATCAAGAGACTGTCCTCACTTCTGCATACGCTTCTCTAGAATAGGCTTTACCAGCTCTAGCCAGTCCGCAGAATCAGGCACTGCACCTGAAACAGAATTCTGAGATTATGAGCACCAGAAATGTGTTTAAAAGTCAACTCAATCAATACTTGAGAGAAAAACAATATGAAGTGTCAGTGATTTTTATCAAATATGATCAAAGTGAAACTTCAGATGGTAAAAGTTTCATTTCCAATGCTGAATTTTGTTTCCTTTTTATGAAAAACAAGAGCTGTGTTTGTGGAACACAATGCCCCCTACAGCTATTTTAGACAAGAGGGCCATGATGGCCTTGAATCGCTCACCTGACTAACCAAATACAATCCCAACCCAGTTTTCATCAAGATAAACATTCTGACCAAGTTTCATAAAGATTGGATGAAAACTGTGACCTCTATTGTCTACACAAGGTTTTTCTAATATATGACCTATTGACCCTAGTTTTTGACCCGAGGTGACCCAAATACAATCCCAACACAGATTTCATCAAGATAAACATTCTGATCAAATTTAATAAACATTGGATGAAAACTGTGACCTCCATTGTCTACACAAGGTTTTTCTATTATTTGACCTAGTGACCTAGTTTTTTACCCCAGATGACCAAAATACAATCCCAACCCAGATTTCATCAGGACAAACATTCTGACCAAATTTCATGAAGATTGGATGAAAACTGTGACCTCTATTGTTTAAACAAGGTTTTTCTATTATTTGACCTAGTGACCTAGTTTTTGACCCAAGATGACCCAAATACAATCCCAACCCAGATTTCATCAAGATAAACATTCTGACCAAATTTCATAAAGATTGGATGAAAACTGCGACCTCTATTGTCTATACAAGGTGTTTCTATTATTTCACCTAGTGACCTAGTTTTTGACCTAGTGACCTAGTTTTTGACCCCAGATGACCCAAATACAATCCCAACCCAGATTTCATCAAGATAACCATTCTGGCCAAATTTCATAACGATTGGATGAAAACTGTGACCTCTACTGTCTACACAAGCATATTGTTGACGGACACACGCATGCACACACGCACGCACGCACATACGGACGCCGGACATCACACGGTCACATTAGCTCACCATGTCACTTCGTGACAGGTGAGCTAAAAAACAAGAGCTCCCCATAACAAGTGCCACGCTTGGCTGCGGGTGCAGTTTTGAATAAATGAAAGCTTGACAGAATTTTCTTTTTTTTTTAGAGGTCATAGTGACCTTGACCTTTGACCTAGTTACCCAAAAATGGGTGTGGCATGTAGATCTCATCAAGGTGCAGCTACATAGGAAGTATCAAAGTTGTAGGTTGAAGCACTTTGATTTTAGAACCAATGTTCAAAACCGTGACAAAATGTTAGGTTTTAGCACGACACGGACGGCAGACGACACGACGACAGACACGACACAACGAGCTGGCTATGTCAATACCTCGGGTTTTCTCCTAAAACAGCCAAGCTAAAAAGACCTTTGACCTTGAAGGATGACCTTGACCTTTCAGCACTAAAAATGTGCAGCTGCATGAGATAAACAAATATCAAGTGGCTATCTTCAATATTGCAAACGTTATGACAAACCTTAAAGTTTTTGGGCAGACACACACATACAATGACAGACAGACTGACAGGCCCAAAACAATATACCCCAGATCATTTGATCCAGGGGCACAAAAAAAGATTTACAATTCTAGATGAAAGTATAATAAACAAGAGGGCCTGAAAGGCCCAAAGTCACTTAGCTGCAATACAAAGGAACTGACCTGTTGGGTGCAGCCAAAGATATCATTAGAACAAATGTTCTGACAAGTTTCATGAAAAGTGAATTATAAATGTAACTTTAAGAGTGCTAACAATAGCCATACAAGGATAACTTCAAAGCGCCCCTGGCTGCCATTTTTTCAACAGACTGGAAATATTTTCAAACTCATCCAAGATATCATTAAAACAAATGTGGTGAAAAAGTTTCATGGAGATTGGACAAAAAATGTGACTTAAGAGTGTAAACAAGGTTTTGCCATATAAGGAAAAATGCCCTGCCCTTTGGAGGACATATTTTTTAACCAACCTGCCTAATTTTTGCATACATCCAAGGTGTCATAAGAACTTAAGTTCTGACTAAGTTACATGATGATTTGACAATAAATCTGACTTCTACAGTGTTAACAAAGTTTTTCTATAGCCATTTAAGGAAAACTGCCATGCCTCAAGGCAGCCATGTTTTTCAACCAACCAGAACCATTTTCAAACTCGACCAAGATATGATTGCGACACATGTTTTGACCAAGTTTGATAAAGATTGGAACAATAATGAGGCCTCAAGAGTATTAACAAGGTAAATATTGACAACACACAGGGACAAAAGGGGATCACAAAAGCTCACCATGAACACATTGTACTCAGGTGAGCTTAAAACAAAACATTTGAAAGAAGCTAACTTGAAAATACTAACTAAATAATATTTATAATGTAAGCATGTATATAGTCTCTATATAATATTGCACATATATTATATGAAAGATAACTTAAGTACTAAATTGCATAACAGTAAATGTTACCTAGGTCTATTGGTCCCTCCTTCAAACCATCAAGCTCATAGAGACGGCCGTCTATAGGTATGTAGCCAACAAAATGGAAGACATCGTCGTCCTTCTTTGACTGCTTCTCATCAAACTCGAACATCTGCTGTCTGCAATCACGTTCAAATTTGTTTAAATCAGGGCTCGACAATAACGGTGGTCCATTGACCAGAGTCAGTAAAAAATAGGGAAGACCAGTGAAACTAGAAATTTGGTTGATCAGTCGGACCAGTTAAAAATCCTGGCCAGCTTATTGTGAAATACTGGTGGAAAGCCGTTTTCATCAATAAAACAACTTTATATGTTCATAATAAACCGATTATTTCATCATTACTTTATGGGCCGACTCGAGATCGGGATAAAAATAGCAACGTATTGGAAATTCCAATTTTTCTAGATGCCTGGATGACAATAACCTGTTGTCGGATCAAAAAACCTATTTGTGTTCCGTAAATGTCTCCGTATTTCGCCGTGATTGATACACAAATTAACATTAAATTCTAAGCGTTCGGATTGAGAAATGAGCAAAATGGTATTCATTATTTTGAAAATGCAGCAATAATCAGCATTTATCGATCTTAGTACCATCCGAATATACTTTGTTTTAATGTTTTGATATTGCCGCCTGCCCCGCCCCCACCGGATAGTTAACGTGCGTATTTTCAAGATTATGTACCCAGTTGTACTAAGCAGTGTTATGACATATTCAGTTGTACTGAGAAAAGTGTTATTACATACCCAGTTGGACTGAGAAAAGTGTTATTAAATACCCAGTCGTACTGAGCATACTGTTACAATGTACCCAGTTGCATTTAGCAGTCGTATTATGTACCTAGTCGTGTTAAGCAAAGTGTTATTATGTACCATGCAGTGGGGCATTAATGGGGAAAATGTTTTCCTAAGCAGTAACCATTAATAATGGATAGAAAATACCTGGAGAAACTGTTGTGGACTTGTTTGATGACGTCAGAATTGCTCAAACTGAGACCTCGTAACTGAAAAACCATGGTAACAAGAAGAATATACCGGTAAGTTAAACGGAGACTGTGCAACTGAACAAACATGGTAACAAGAATATCTGTGGAACTGAGAAACTGAGACCCCACAACTAAAAAACTTAAGCATGAACCCTCATGATGGGCTTTGGCAATGTATCTTTGAAAAAATAAAAATAACCGCGCATTTTAAATACCCTTATTATATTTACTTTGCCATGCCCTTGTGCCCTCCAGGGTAAAACATGATGAACGAGTTGTTTGGAAACAAATTATTATTAACTATTGCTAAAGGGACAGAGACTCCCTGAAAACTCACTGGAGCAGAGCAACGTGAAAGTATACTTATGTCTACCATGTAATGATATTGAACAAGGGCTGTTTGTAAAACATGCATGCCCCCATATGGGCTGTCAGTTGTAGTGGCAGCCATTGTGTGAATACGTTTTTTGTCACTGTGACCTTGACCTTTGACCTCTTCGAAGGGGGGCATAAATATAATGTCTACTAAATATTGCAAGTCAAATAACTGACAATTTTATGTTCATTCATTTGTGTGTGTTTTTGGTGACATACATATACATACTATTATAATATTAAAACAACCTTTTTGGTAAAAATAATGTTTTTTGCAAAATTTTCCAAATTGATACGAGCGAAAACATCGAATCCTGAATGTTAAAACTAGTGTAACTTACATGTTACATTTTCAGGAGAAGAAAAAAACAGTTTTATTGAAATAATGAACATATTTCAATACTTCAATGAAAAGTATTATAATTACGTTTTAAAAACAAAGCAAAACTCAAAATTAAAATGTCAATTTTTCAAACAATAAATAATTAAGAAAGGAGCATAATTTCAAGGATGACATATTTTTAATGCTCAGAATACCCTAAGCTGCTCTTTCTTTATTTCTGGAAAAATATACTCCTGATTATTTTCTTAAATGTCAGTAACACTAGTTATAACATTCAGTAGACCATAAAAGTCCTTCAAATTTGTGTCATTAGTTTATAAGTAGTTTTGTTGATCTGTAACATAAATATAAAATGCATTTGAAAATGTCATATATTATTGATAAAAAGAAAATTACTGCCTAAAAATAATTGGCATAGAACAACCTGAAAATAAATGCTTGTAAATCCAACAGGGAAGCTGCAAAAAAAGTGTCATAGGAGTTTTTTAAAATTGGACCATAAGTGTCCCAGATCATTTACTGCCAATATCCCCTTGAAAATTCTATTGAGCAGGACAACCTGACAAAGTCTGGGAAGAAATTATTATTCCTGGACCAAAACCAAATCTTTTATTACAGATGTGACTAATATTCCCTGCACTGCTTTGTCAGCTACAGTATATTAAAGTGTGCATAACTTTGGAGTGTGTGAGTCATTGGCAAACAAGTGTCTTACACACTGATATCTACACTTCATTAAGACTAAATTATTGTAACTTCAATTTCATCAATTTAGAAAATCTTGAAGTAGTTCCCGATCTTTGTACTTTTTATTCTGCCTTACACAGTATTATTGCTTGATTATAATTTATTAAAATTCGGGGACCTTATTCAGCCCCGTTCCCCATTGAAACAAGAGTGCCAAACTGTCACAAGATACGCCCGTTCAAAGGTTTTGGACACCATGCTCCATGCTTGAAATGCACTAAGTGACCGCGAGACCTAGTTATTGGCCCGGCATGACCCATATTTGAACTTGACCTAGATATCATTTAGATGTAACATCTGACTAAATTTGGTTAAGATCAGATGAAAACTACTTCAATTAGAGAGTGGACACCATGCTTAATCCTTGAAATGCACTAAGTGACCCCCTGAACTAATTTTTGAACCGGCATGACCCATATTCGAACATGACCTAGATATTGTCTAGACACAACTTCTGACCAAGTTTGGTGAAGATCGGATGAAAACTATTTGAATTAGAGAGCAGACACTGCTGTGGACGCCGCCCGCCCACCAAGGGTGAAACTATAATACGTCCCGTTTTTAAAAACGGGCATATAAAAGTTTGTTTTTTTCAAATTGGACCTCAAATTTCCCAATTGGAGATTTAAAAAAGGTTTTTTTTAGATCTCAGCATTTAGTTCATCTCCCATCTACCTCTATACATTGCACCTTATAATATGATATAAAACAACACCCTTTTTTATTCTCAATTTTGAAGTGTTTGATAGCAAAACAACAACAACAAAAACACCAATTTCCCAATTTAAGTTAAAACACAGCACATTTTCCAAATCTTAAAAGACCTGACCACATTTCCCAAATGGTGAAAAAACACACTGGCCACAAAAATGGCTAGTTCAAAAGCACATAACTTACCAGCCTTGGGATAATTGGGCATCAAAAGTTACTTGCAAATTTACACTTCATACCAATGCATATTTTCAGGTTACATTTATATGCCAGAGAAACATTTGATGTTCACTTACTAAATGAAACTCTTAATATATACCCTTCACCACAAATAGGGTCAGAATGACCCAAATTGCTCACCTGGACTGGACACTACAACACGTGACCTAGCTGGCAATGCATTGCCAATATTTGTTACTGCTTAACCCTTTGCATGCTGGGAAATTTGTCGTCTGCTAAATTGTCGTCTGCTGAAGTACTAAAATTAGCATTTTCTTTGATTTTTTTCAAAGAATACTATCAGAATAGCAAACAGTTTGGATCCTGATGAGACGCCACGTTCTGTGGCATCTCATCTGGATCCAAACTGTTTGCAAAGGCCTTTGAAATTCGGTTCCCGCACTGAAAGGGTTAATTGCGAATCCTTATTTGTTAATTTTACAG
The DNA here is from genome assembly GCF_020536995.1 of Dreissena polymorpha. Taxonomy (NCBI): domain Eukaryota; kingdom Metazoa; phylum Mollusca; class Bivalvia; order Myida; family Dreissenidae; genus Dreissena; species Dreissena polymorpha. Next base: position 66,686,446 of record NC_068361.1, on the reverse strand, counting down.
ATGAGTATACATCATCTTGAGAATTATTTTAAGAAAGCATTTACATATTCTTACAATAATACTTACAGATGGGTCGAAATTCTGTGAGAATTCTTTGAAGGCTGACAATGTTTCGCCTAACCTCATGTCTGGGTGCGAGCAGTTGAGTAGAATACTGAGGATAGCTTGTGTGGCACACGCATTGTTGATTACCTGCAGTAAACATAGTGGTAAAAACATACTAACAAAAAAAAAAAGGGCATGAGGGCCCAAAGTCGCTCACCTGAGATAAGATATGATTGGGACAAATCTTCTGACCAAGTTTAACGAAGATCGGAAAATAAATGTGGCCTCTAGAGTGTTACCAAGGTTTTACTATAGCAATATAAAGAAAAATGTCCCCCCTGGCAGCCATGTTTTTCAACCAATCGGCATCATTTTTTAACTCATCCAAGATGTTATCGGGATATATCTTCTGACCAAGTTTCATGAAGATCGGACAATAAATGTGGCCTCTAGAGTGTTAACAAGATTTTACTATTGCCATATAAGGAAAAATGCCCCGCCCCTTGGAAGCCATGTTTTTCAAGCAAACATAATTATTTTCGAACTCCAAGATATCATTGAGACCAATCTTCTGACCGAGTGTCATGAAGATTGGACAATAAATGTGGCCTCTAGAGTGTTAACAAGGTTTTACTATAGCCATATTAAGCCATATAAGGAAAAATGCCCTGCCCCTGGTGGCCATGTTTTTAAAGCAACCAAAACCATTTTCGAACTCATCCAAGATATCATTAAGACAAATCTTCTGACCAAGTTTCATGATGATCAGAAAATAAATGTGACCTCTCGAGTGTTAACAAGGTTTTACTATAGCCATATAAAAAAAATAGCCCCGCCCTGTGGTGGCCATGTTTTTCAACCAACCGGCATCATTTTTGAACTAGTCCAAGATATTATTGGGATGAATCTTCTGACAGAGTTTCATGAAGATTGGACTGTAAATATGGCCTCTAGAGTGTTAACAAGATTTTACTATAGCTTTATATAGCCATATAAGGAAAAATGCCCCGCCCCTTGGCGGCCATGTTTTTCAAGCTAACATAACCATTTTCGAAACTCATCCAAGATATCATTAAGAAAAATCTTCTGACCATATTTCATCAAGATTGGACAATAAATGTGGCCTCTAGCGTGTTAACAAGGTTTTACTATAGCCGTATAAGGAAAAATGCTCCACCCCCTGGCAGCCATGTTTTTTTAACCAACCGGCATCATTTTCAAACTCGTCTAAGATTTTATTGGGATGAATCTTCTGACCAAGTTTCATGAAGATTGGACAATAAATGTGGCCTCTAGAGTGTTAACAAGATTTTACTATAGCCATATATAACCATATAAGGAAAAATGCCCCGCCCCTTGGCAGCCATGTTTTTCAAGCAAAGGTTACTATTTTTGAACTCATCAAAGATATCAGTGGGACAAATCTTCTAAGCAAGTTTCATGAAGATCAGAAAATAAATCTGGCTTCTAGAGTGTTAACAAGGTTTTACTATAGCCATATAAGGAAAAATGCCCCGCCCCCTGGCGGCCATGTTTTTCAACCAACCAGTATCATTTTCTAACTCGTCCAAGATATTATTGGGATGAATCTTTTGACCAAGTTTTATGAAGATCAGGCAATAAATGTGGCCTCTAGAGTGTTAACAAGATTTTACTATAGCCATATAAAGCCATATTAGGTAAAATGCCCCGCCCCTTGGCAGCCATGTTTTTCAAGCAAACGTAACCATTTTCAAACTCATCCAAGATATCATTGAAACCAATCTTCTGACAAAATTTCATGAAGATTTTACAATAAATGGGCCTCTAGAGAGTTACAACGGACAACATACAAAAAGCGATCACAAAAGCTCACCATGGGCAAGCTGTGCTCAGGTGAGCTAAAAAGGGCAAAAAATCTACTGTTTTGAGACACAAATCAAGTGTGTACCTTCAAGCCCAAGGTCATTGTATAGGTCATGAAAAATAGCCTTTTAATGTGAAAATAGAATACATCCTTGTTCTAACACTCCGTGGAAATTCTCTCAGGCATACCAAATGAATTTTAAAAGATGCTAAAAGGGATGGAAATAAGCAGAGTTAATAACTTAATGGGCAATTGAGTTTGAGGTACAAATGAAAGCCCCATATTTTTTCGTGACACTTCACACATCAGAAACAAAAATTTACTTTGATACAGACAAACAATGTGCCACATCTGAAACCAATATAATATTTCCACATACATTGTGCTTGCATTAAAAGACAAACCTGCTTAGCGAAGAAAATCTTCTCCAGTCTGCTGTCTTGTACAATGGAGCCGTCTGGTTCTGAGTCTGGCACCCACTTGAACAGGAATATGAGACCATGAACTGGCCTGAAATGAATACAAGACCATGAACAGGCATAACATATATGTAAACATTTCTGATAGTATTTGCTAAGGCCTGGTATTACTTTCCAGAATAATCGGTCCTCAACAATATGTACAATGAAAAACTTTGTTTTGGTTGAAAATGAAAACAAAACTAGGAATATGTAAAAAATACGAAGTGGTTTATGTTTATTATCCTTACATAGATTGTTTAACAATAACCAGAACAGGTTTTAGCAACCAGTCAAACTTGCTATCTTCGCTGGTAACATAACAAACTCCACATGCAATTCTTAGAACCAGTCAAGTATTGAACCTTGTTGTGTGACAAGGCGACACAACAATTTTTGTATTGTTGGCATGGAATTTGAATTTTACTGGTTTCAATCCTTTTATTTAGTTGTTATTTTATTTTCAATTGTTAAACATTGTGAACGTCATAATGTTTGTGATGTAACAACTTTACAGTGTTTTTTTCCCATTCAAAATCAGGTCCGTTAATTGGCCCCGTTCCCAATGGAAAAAAAGTATATATTTTTTCCCAGATAGGAGCTAAAAATTCCCAATGGAAGGTTTCCAAAATTAAAGCAAACAAAACATACTTACATTATTTTAGATCTCAATATTTTGTTCAACTCCCATCCATGTAAGTTCAAGTATAGTAAATACTATATTGAAACACTTGTATTCTCAATTTTGAAGCATTTTTTAGCAAAACAACAACAACTCTGAACTTTAGTCAAAATGACGCAAATTTTCCCAATCCAAAAGCACCCGGCCACATTCCTTAATTGGTGAAAAAAACCCTCACTTTATGAAAATTTATTCACGACTAAGATAAGTTTAATTTAAAGTTGGAAAGATAGCAACATATACAAACATAAGCTCATGTGACTCTTTTTGTGTGAACCCACTCAAAAAGCATATACCACAGGGGCGTAGATAACCCCCAAACATTGGGGAGGCGGTCCAGTTTCTGTACTGGGGACATAAAGGGGTTTGTTTGAGAAGGTTGTCCTCTCCCATGGTTCCGAAAAAAAATTCAAATTACAATTAATATGGCCCGTTTTAATGACGGAGTTTAAAAGGTGATATGAGAAAAAATAACATTAACATTACATTCACAACACTAATATTTTATTACTGATGGGCATGTTTAACACCTGAAATGGGAAGACTGTAATAAATAATCACATGAAAATACACAACAACCAATATAATATGACATGATAAGTAAAGTATATATCCACATTTCGAGCACTATTAAAATACTGAACCAGGATGAATAAATATTATTAAATTTGGTTATATAAACAAAAATTAAGGCAAAATTCATTTTTAAAGTCCCTAGAACTATATCCACACCAAATTATTTATTGATTGAGGTCACAATTTATCATGCACTGTTCGCATAATGTTAATGCCAAGTGTAGTAGTGTCACATTCTATGAAAACTTTCCGAAGATAGTTAACCATGAGTCGTTCAAACTGACGAACTCATTGGCAACATCTAACAAGTCCATTGCATCGGTAGCACACCTGTGCACGTGGAGCGTCATGAGGTGGGGGAGTCTCTCCTGTTTTATAGACGTCCGGAGGTACGTTTTAAGGCGTCTCAGGGCGGAGAAGGACCTCTCGCTGGTGGCGTTGGTGGCGGGCATTACCAGGACGTGGCGGAGGACACGCATCACCTCCGAGAAAAAGAGGCCAGACTCAGGATGCAAGTCGCGGTAGAACCTGACAATGTCCGTGATGGTCTTGACATCTTGCCCGTCTTCTTGGCCACCATGCAGAGATGGCAGAACGCAAGGTCCCGGCTCTGAAAATAATAACATTGTTAAATTAATAAATCAAATTAATTAAATTTTGTGTTGAATATTAATGATAACAATAAAACAAACATTATTAAGCAACAATACAAGTATTGTTTGTATTTTTTCTGACTTTCGTTTGTATTTAGATCGACGTTAGGTTCATGAAAGGTAAGAACGGTCGCAAATTAAAATTTAAAACTAATATAAATACCTTTGTAGTGGAGCCATGTGTACGAATCAAACCAACTAGATTGGAATGAACGCTGTTCTGGCTTTTTCTCCCCCAATGAACACTTAGGAAAAGCAAATTTTGAGGATGATTAGGAATGCTAATTTTGAACATTAAACAATTAAATATATGATTTTGTTTCAATGAACTCTAATCAAATAATAACTGTTATGCTTAGAGAACAAAAATATTTTCAATCAAATAAATGTTTTTCACGCATATATTTACTCAAAATTGTTTTAAGTGGCTGGTTAACCTTTAAATTAAAGCGACCAATTAAAATTAAAAGAATAGCCTGTCCTTAATCAAAACACTGACAGTGCAATCACAGAAAAGAACAACAAAACAATTAACACGATGTCATTTACCCGGGCCACTGGTTTATGACACCTAACAAGCAATATGGATACATCACTATTGGCAACCCAGTGTTTTTTTTCATTAAAAATCGGGTCTGGTAACCCAGGGCTCGACATTAAAGGTAGTCCGACTGTCCGGGACAACCAAATTGTTAGTCCGGACAAGTAAATAAAGAATTTGCTAGTCCGACGGGACAAGTGGTCATTATAATTGTATAACTTAGAAAAAATGCCTTTAAAGCCATTATTTCTGTTGAGATATCACTCAACTTTTCCGAGTATATTTTGTATACGTTTAATCGTCGAAGCCCGAGATATTCCGATAGTTCCCATCGTCGGACACCCCCAGTCTATTCATTACGTTACTCTCCATTCCTAAGTGAGTGATACATGTACTACACTGTACTGTTTACAAGGGAATCAACCCTTAACATTTTTTTCTTTGCCAAGATAACAAGAATATTTTCCCTTGTAAAGAATATGCATTTTACAACACCGCTACACACCGATCTTACAGACAATTAAAGTAGTGACATCCTCTCTATGTATAGAATGATTTTTTTTTAAATATCAGTTAAGTACTGTACATATACATCACTTTTAACATTTTCTGTTTGATGTTGGCAACACACAAGTTTTGTCAGGTATTATGGCTTTGTATAATGTTTAAAAATCAATAATCTTGAGTTCTCCTGTTATTCTAGTCAGTTCTTTTTGTATTTAAATTGCCTACAATTATGTTTACATGTATTTTGAACGATTCGAGTCTTTATGATTTGAGCATTTTGTATTATTTCATTATTTTTGCAAAGTACTGAGCAGAATAAGATACAACGGTCAGGACAAGTTGCTTTTTGGTCAGGACAAGTGAAATTATGGTCTACTTGTCCGACTGGACAAGTGGCTTCAAAAGTTAATGTCGAGCCCTGGGTAACCGGACCCATTCCCAATGGAAAAAAGTATATATTTTCCCCAAATGGAAGCTAAAAATTCCCAATGGAACCAAACAAAAAAAAATTTTTTTTTTAAGAACAATATTTTGTTCATCTCCCATCCATTTAACCCTTTCCTTGACAGCCATTTAGCCAATATAAGCCTCTCCAGTTACCACAAGACCTAGCTGCCTGCTGACCAGTGACTGATAGCCATCTTATCAATATCAGTACCCCATCTTTACAGGCATTATTGGAAAAACGCTGTTTTATGACCCTCATTGCTTTTGAACCTGATATTCTCATAAAAATTGAAATATTATTGAAAAATACACAATATGAAAGTTTAAGCTAATAAAATTTCCTTTCCTGTGGTGTAAACTGTATGTTTCTACCTTAATTTATTGGTCAGTTATAGTCATGCAAAGTTGACCTTGTGTTTTTAACTGCGTTTCAATGCAAATCTACCTCTTTGGAAACGCAACCGTCATTGCCTTTAAACCTGATTTTCTCATAAAAGTTGAAATATTATTGAAAAACACTCAATATGTAAGTTTTAGCTAATAAAATTTCCTTTCCTGTGGTGTAAATTTATGTTTCTACATTATTTTATTCATCAGTAAAGTCATGTAAATTTGACCGTTGTGTGTTTTACTGGGTTTAAATGCAAATCTCTTTCCAGCTCATATAGAAACTTTGCGAAGTTGGTGTGTTGAGACAAATACAAATAATTATATTTTGGAATATTTTTTTTTTCTTACTTTCCAAACTACAAATCTTCTTTCTTGAAGATTTTTTTATTTTATAAATTCATTCTGCAAGCCTCAAAATTTATGTAAATTCTTATAAATAACTATAGAAAAACACAGAGTTTTTCAAACAACTTCATGCATTTTCAAAATCAATTGTATTATTTCTTATGAAATTCGTACGATACTTGGTATTTCTATTAAATTAATCACCAAATGATTTATAAACATTTATAGATACCGGTAACAATTTAATTGGATGTTGCATAATGTGCCATGAATATTCATATAATTAATTTGCATTTTGCATTTTATTATCAATCAAAATCTGGCAATGTCGGCGTCTTCAATAAGTATTCAGTTCGTGTATTTATTTGCAAAATTCTTATTTTAAGCGGCTACTTTATTATCAAATACTCCAGTTTATCTGATCACCGACATATAACTTTACAACCCAGAAGTCGCCGACAAATCCGTGTATTCGTGTACCAAATTACAAAACGCCGAGGTAACATGGCACGCGCGCCAATGTCATCTGAAGACTACTGCTGCGTCCGGTAAACATGTTTATTCAAAGTGTCTTGAACCCGTGTTTCTTATCCCTAAATGTTAGATTAGCACGTGCGCTATTAATTATTATTGGTCAGTTCAAAGGCATATTGAAGACCGCCGACTGAGTCTTTGTTTTATTGCCCAATCAAACATCGATAATCCAATATCCTGTGTATTACGAAACAAAAACTTATGATAAGCATGTGTCGTTTGTAAAAACATTTTAGTGTACATGCCATTAAACATATCGATGTAATTCTCGTATATGATCTCGGAAACAAACATTTACGATATAATGGAATCAAACAACAATAAGAATGAAATCGATTTACACCCAAATGATATTATATCCCTATGGAACGTGTTTATTTTTGCTACATTTTTAACGAGTTATTAATACGTTTTCGGAAAATGTCCAAAGTAAATACGGTTCGAGAATAGCAGTTATTTTAGGACATTACGAAATGCCTGAAGCCTGCACATCCCGGCACGTGATTTATGCATGTCAAATGGTAAACCCTCGTCTTGATTGGGCGCCAATTGCATCATAACTTTAAATAGCAACATTACCGGATGTTTACTCGACAGTTTAGAAAAATGATGAACGCAGGTGTATATGCATTTCTGTTACACTTAAAACGTCATTTTAAGCATTTAAATAGCAAATTAAATCGTGCGGCGTAAAAACACGTATATATCAGGTAATAGATAGGGTAGTAGAAATGCGTAGATAACAGGGAATCGATACAGGCGTAGATACGCGTATTTGACAGGGAATCGATAGGGTCGTAGAAACGCTTACCTGTCAAGGAAAGGGTTAAGATCAACCGTAGTAAATATAATACTGGCCACACATGTATCCTCAATTTTGAAGCATTTGTTAGCAAAACAACAACACAAATTTTTCAAATTTAGTCACAACGCCGCGAATTTTCCCAATTCAAAGGGACCCGGCCCCATTCCCAAAATGGTGAAAAAAAACACTGCAACCTCGGAACAGATGGAAAGGGGACACATGGCTTCTGCACTGACAGCGCGTGATTACAAAAATACTGGTTTTGGGGAGGCGTTTTTGGGGGATTTTACGCCTTATTTATATAACGATGACTAGCCGAAATATTGGGGAGGCGGCCGCCTCCCCATTATCTACACCTATGTACCATCACTTTTTTAACCGAATATAAGTAGGGCTTCTGCTATTTAAATTTAACTTTTAAATACCACATATTCTCAGCAATCCGGACATGTCTGTCATATGAATGCAATTGCCAATCCTTATTCTTAACTTGCTTGGCCAAAATGTCTCATTCATACAGCAGAACATTTCTTACTTGAGATTTCTGAATGTGTCTTCATCCAAACTCCAGATTTCTTCTACTTGAACACCATGGCAGCCTAAAAAGAAAAAAGTTCCAAGCCAATATTTATATAGTTGCATTTCGTATATTGTTTGAATCAGTAGGAATCATAGACCATCTTACGAAAATGTGTTGTTGTTTCTAAATTATATAGTATATATTCGGATAAAAGTCATACCCGAAACCAGGTCGCTATTTTTAAAGCAATAAACTAATGCATACCAAATCCTTTAATGAGCTCCGTAAAAACACCCGGATCACTTTCAATCAAGCACCAGTCTCCTGCACTAGACATTATTCTATTGTATTCTTTAAACTAAAATATGGGAACGTTTGTCCGATTTTAATCACGCATTGGCGGCGTCCGAATTTGTCGAAACGTGGTACGACTAAATACCGTGTATGACTATTATCCGAGGATAAGACCGAATATAAACAGATACATGTTGTTTTGCACTCTCTTACACTGCGGTTCATTGACATGTATGTTAAGGCATGAACGACAACTCTGCTATGAGAATGGTTGTTTTGATGAGTTTTCTATTGAGTTGATATTTTTTCTGTTTTGACAATGTTCGGTCAACGACTTTTACCAACAACCGACTAACAGTTTGAAGAAATATGTTGGGCCAACATAGGACCGATTTCGCTCATCCAACAAAAAAAATGAGCCAATGTTCCAACCATTAGCCAATGTTTACCGAAATGCCAGCAGGTTGACGGGGATTACTCATATTTGCACATGATTTAAATAAATATATAACAATCTCTGAAGGTAAGAAATAACTCCTTATTCCTCTAAATAAAGTCGTAATTGAAAATGTGTTAAAATCTGTAATACGGTGAAAGAAATTTTGGTAGTCTACACATACACAATATAATTTTTATTTTTCGCCTATAACTTTTGTATTAATTGAATGTAATTTGAATGTTCATTCAGAAATTTATTTTCCTATTCGCAATCCAACTTGATTGGGTATCAATGGATCATGTGTGTGGACCAGTTTCTTAAGCTATGCAATGGTATTTGAGAGCATTTTTTTTCGAAGTATAATAATTAATATTATACCTCTGTAATGTTTAGGGTAATTTGTGTCAACTTTCTCGAAAATAGGGGTAATGATTCCGTTACCCCATGACTCTAGAAACTCAAGAGTAAAGAATATACGTTGAATAACGTATTTAGAAACGGAATTATAATATCAACGCTGGATTTGAACATTTATGCTGTAAGTTCATTTATAACAGGACTCTTATATAAGTTTTTTAGCGTTTATCGCGGAAAATACCGTTTTTTTGTGACCCGGATATTTCTACGTCCACACATTATCAAACATCCGGTATTCACGATTGTTTTGGATGGTGACAGCTAGCAGATCTAGCAATGCCCTAAAGTGTTTTTAAAGATGGTGGGATGTAAGCGAATATCCCGAATCCACCATTTTGGTTGTGCAATTTCTAATTGAATTTCAGAAGGAGCGCGGATTAGTTTTGGCGAGATTATTAATGTTCAAACCATCCTTTTTATTTTAATCATTTCATGATATAACATATCGACACATATTTCTTTTTTTTATTTCAAATTGACCAAGCATTTTCAATGCAATAAGCATATAACAAATAAAGTACACGTGAATATGATTTTCATATGAAACTTTTATCTGGCCAGCTTAGGACACGGTTTTGAAGGGTTAATATTTTCCCACCTAATATAAGTAGAAAATGGGTTTTTGTATAAACTTTGTAAACTGTGTGAACATCAATATACATGTAATATGTGATACTATGTCAGTGCCGAAGTGACAAACTGCGAATGCCCAACCGGTCAAACCCGAGTGCCGAAGTGGCAAATTTTTTTACGATGCCGGAGTAACCAACTACCGGAGGAACTAGATACAAAGCAACACTTATATTCTGCATTAATTCACATGATAACCACACCACCATTTTTGTTTTTATTTTCTATACATTACACTTATGTATATAGAACATATTATTGCATCGTTTAACACCAATCATCACCATTCGTTTAGCATTTTACAGATTGTCGAGGTATTATTAAATAAACTGCGATGCGTTAAGAGACGAAATTTTATGTGGACGAGTCTGTTCGCATTCCCGACCGTATACGGCATACCTAACGTTAGGACTTTCTCTTTCAAACCACTGTTTATTGCGAGATTAGATTGACATGGAAGTATTTCTTTGAAAAAAAAATCAACTACTAGACAATACACGTATCTCTAAATAGTCAACATACCGATTAAACAAGCACGTGCACGTTTGCCATTTTCATGCATGTGGACTTACTATAGTGTAACCTATCGGGAATCTTATTTCTGACAGCTTCCGGTCAAAATTTGCATGAAATAATGTAAATAAAAGTAAGAACTAAATTAATGTCACCATGTTAAATATACATAGCATGTCAATTACAACAAAATACTTCTTAAAAATATATCGGTGTACGCCGAAAATGTACAGTTACATGATCCGAGTACCAATTGTTCAATTGTTGTATAATTTATGAAGTCCAAATGATTAATTCTAATAATCTTGAACTTTATGACACCCGTTGTAAATAAAGAAAGTAAAGCTTGTTTGTTTAACAAATACAACTATAAATTCTGTTAAATTGTTACTGTTCACATCTATGCCTATGGTAGCTCACTGGCTGTGACTAAATGGCCATGTCATGTGAATTGCTACATGTAGTTTTGTCACGCAGTATGATTTTGCCTACATTTGTAGGTTAAACTTGTAACACCTAGATTTGTTCTACTTTTAATTGGATGATCACATGATAAGATTTAAAAAATATTAGGTTGGAAGTTCAGGTAATATAGTCTATACAAGGATGAGTTCCCCTAGAAATGTTCTAGATAAGAAGTGATGTTTGCTTTTTATTGTACCACATTTTACCGCGTTTTGGATTGGAAAAAAACGATGTGACTATTCAGGACTTGTGGAAAATTTTAATATTATTTATATGATTATAAAAAACAGTTTTTCATTTTTTTTATAAGGGCATGTTTAACTGCATTTTTGGATTTATATTAGTACAGAGTTTTTACATTTATACAAAGACCTATAGAATACACAGATTGGAAACTTCGGGCCTTGTCGGGCTATCTCGCGGCGGGGTCACGTGGTCGAGAAACTGATAAGAACACTTTGGATCAGCAGACGATTTATTCCATAAATCAATCGGAGGAGTCCGAAGATAGCCGATGAATCATGATTGCGATAAGATAGCGACGTGTCCAGTAGCAACGGCTGCAATTATCGGGAAAAGTTATGCGAAAATGTTACGGCGCTATAGAAAGGCGGCTGTAACTTGGTCAATAATGATCCGATTTTTATAAAGTAAAGTTTCATAGAAACATGAGTAATTATGCTTTTACAAAATTTCGATTCTATTAACCTAAAATAAGAATTTATAATGCCGCGCTCGTTGAAGTAATAGCGCTATAAGAATTTCAAAATCGCGGCGAGAATGCCGTTGAATAATTTATTTGAAAGGCTTTTGCTGATAAAATTTTCTTGTATACATTTTTAATTCAAACATTTAAAACCTTATAAAATAATATTATTTCAAAACGGATAGATACAGTACAGCCAAAGCGGAACAAACGTATTTCGCGATCCGCGGCGGCAAGGCGAAACGAGTCGATGCCGCGTCAGTCGTTGAAGCCGCGTCAGTATGCGGCGGCAAGTCGCATTTCGCCGCAAAACTTCGCATCTGTCCGCCAAGGCATGCCGCGGTCCGCGACATGATGCCGAGTCGATGCGATCATAAAATATTTTTTTTTAAATTATTAGTTACATGTAGTTAACAAATTTTGAAAGAACAATTATAATAATAATTAAAATCATAATAAATTTATTGTGCGCGGATTGTATTAGCATATACATGTAAGCATAGTTAATGTGTCCAATTATTAAGTTTGTTTCCCGCCCGTAGCGTATGTATTTCACACATAAACAAGGTCACGTAATTATGTTTTCGCACATACAAGTGGTCAAGGCTCCAGCATATGGTGGATTTACAAATTAATTGCATGTTGATTCCGCTATTATATTTTAGCTGAGAAAATTAGCAGTTTGAAGCCACATCAATAATCAAGACGGTGACGACGTATTTGTAGTTTTGTAAATTATCAGCTTATTACAACTATTGCTTGAATATGCGTATATAAACACGTTTTATTTTGTTCATATTATACAGTTTATATCGCTACTAATTACCCGATAATCCCGTATATTCCATTTGGGCATTTGTTACTATTTATAGAGATGATGAAATAACGTCTAATCGGGGCGTTTTTTTTCTCCACTGAACACGCGATTTACGCCTGATGTCATGTTCATGTATTTATACAACACAAAATACACCCAAACTTTCCAAACGACGTTCTACATGTCTGCATAATTTTCGCGCGCTTTTTATGAAACAAAGGATATTTTAGCACTGTTTATTTGACGCTAGAATTTGCCAAAGGACGCGTTAGCATTAAAATTCTGAAGTGTGTTTCGGATTACAAATATAATAATGATAATCAAACGAAACATAAACAGTTGCGCGTAATTAATTCTACGCTACACATACATGTATGTACATGTAGGTGGATATCTTTTCACTCGATCCGCCGCGTACGTATGCGGCGGATTTACTCCGCGAAAGTACGCGAGGTTAATACAGACTCGGCGTCGTTGCGCGGATCGATGCCGAGTGCCACGGCGATACGCCGCGTGAACACACGATTCGGCCGCCGCGGACTAATAATCTGGCCGTGGCGTAGCCGCTGATTATGTTTGTGCGGCTTTGGCTGTACTGTATATGTGGACACATAGATCTAGGTCTCTGATAAAAACAACATTACAGTATAATAAATGCTATGATCGTTCGATCCAAAAACGGTTTCAGTTAGTCTTATTTCAATATTGATTTTGTGGAATTTTTCAATTTTTTAATTCTCTATTTTTTATTTAGATCTTATTCATGAGTTAAAGGTTATTAACGTTTTCAAGTTTTTTTTCTATTGGTAATTAATAAAAGCTCTAAGTGATGGACTAGGATTTCGCGAAAAGAAAAAAAAAATTCACGCGCGTTTTAATTGTCGGATCAATTAGCGAACTGAAGGAGATGTTATGTTTGTATGAAAAATGACAAAGGTTTTCACAATGAACCAAAGCACGTTTGACGACAGGTGTGTACAATAGGGTATAAGAGCTAAAAATTGTACCAACTTTGAACAAGGCCAAAATCCTTTAAAATGAACATTTTCCTCCAGTTTGTTTAATTCAAAACTAGATAAACATATCACCAAGCATAAAATGATTGAATGAAATAACAGTATAAAATTGTACAAAGGCAAAATTCTTTAAAATGCCTTATTTTCTTCTACTTTTTATAAATCATACCTAGATTAACATCTCACCTAGCATAACCATCTTACTTAATAAATCTGTGATGAGAAATGAAGAAGTTTTTGAAAAAAATCGTTTGGGCCTTTCAATTTTTCAAAAATTATTGAAAATGAACAAATCCATTGTTCTCTTTCAAATTCCGATAAATTAATAATACATTAGAATAATAACTATCAAAACCTGAAGCATTATCAACAAAGAAAATAAAAACTTATTTTTATTTACACAAAAAAATATTCAATATGTCTGTTTGCTGCGACCGACTTTGCCCATAATTGATTGCTTTAAAACAAAATGGCCGACAGTAGCTGGAACAGGGAAGAATCTACAGGTACACCGGCATCTCCAAAATCCATGTCACGTGACCCGGGTACGCCGTTAGATATTATTGCATATCGCTATCGCAAAGACGAGAGTTTCCAATCTGTGTTATCTATAGGTCTTTGATTTATATTATAAAGTACTGTTTACATTTCTTCTTCCAATCAAGAAAATGTTTTGTTGACATCCTTTAATGTTAAACTTGCATTTATCTAAGAACAGTGTATTATGTGAATATAATAGATTATTTAATACACAATTAAAACATTATCTTTTCAAATTTTAAGAATTGTATACAGTAAAAGGGACCTTTTCATGTTTGGTATTAAAATTGACAAAATAAAAAAATGGTTCAGATTCACACATTTTGGCTGAAGTTATGATATTTGTGATGAAACAGTAATACTGAACATTTACCATGCTCTAAAATATCCATTTTAGGAATCTTTTGACGATTTAAAAACCTGAAAATTATAATAAAAGTGTTGCAACGCTAATCAATTGAATAATGTGGAGAGTTCTGTTGTGGTTATATTTTGTAACACTATGAGGATAGGTTATAAAAAGAATAAAATACATCACTCATTGCATGAGCATGGATGGCCCAGTGGTCTAAGCGGTAGACTTTTACTCCAGGGGTCAGTGGTTCGAGCCCAGTTGAGGGTTACTTTTTTTCTTTCAGTAATTTTATTCTTGTTTTTTTACTTGAGCTTTTTAGATACAATTGTTTACATTTATCAATATTAGCATTTAATGACAAACTTCAGTACATGCCAAAATCTGTGAAAAGGTCTCTTTAATGGCTTTTTGAAATTAAATATCATATGGGAAAAACATTAACCAATATTAACTAACACACAAGTTCTTTGTTGTGTTCTTGATACATTAAACTGAGTTTAAATTAATATATTTAAGTTGTTTACCTTTTACCATGTTGCATTTCACGTTTTCAATCCCATGCTTCTTCAGTGAAAAGCTTGACAAACTTAATAAAGCAGGATATGAATCTGATTATACACAGATCCATTAACATATAAACCAAATCATGTTTGTCTTTCTCCTTTTTTTAACGATAATAAATATTTTTAATTTGCAAGTAGACTGAACTCCAATTTGCAAACACTTGTTTCTGTGACATACACTCACTCAGTAGATTTCTAATACGTATTTGTGCTTTGTATCTCACTTTTTAAGTGACACAGGCATTTTATTAATCCCTGCTTAAGTTATGAAATCCTTTGTTAATATAATTGTTATTTGTCATTTTTGCAGAGAATTGTAATTTCTTTTCTCCACTTTACGCCATTTTGGATAACGACGTATACTACAGGTGTGAATTGCAAGGTACAATCTTATGTTTCGGCTAAAGTGGCAAACAAATTTTAAGTCTTATTTCATTTTGGCTACAACTCGACACGCTCCGTTTAAATTCATGCTGCAGAATTATCATTGTACATCATTTCTAATGTTATTGTGTTTATAGCAGAAGTTTTATATTGCTTTGGGAAATTATGCCCCCTTTTCAAAGAAAAGGTGGCATATAGTGATCGGACTGTCCGTCTGCCCGTCTGTCCGTCTGTCTGTCTGTCTTTCCGTCACACTTTGCGTTTAGGTTTCGAAAAATGCTCATTACTTCTATGTCCCTTGAGATATAACCTTCATATTTGGTATGCATGTGTACATGGACAAGTCCTTTCCATACCCACACAAATTTTTACCACTGTGACCTTGAACTTAGGCTCCGCGTTTAGGTTTCGAAATCTGCCTTAAGGTTTAGAAAAATGCTTATAACTTCTATATCCCTTGAGATATAACCTTCATATTTGGTATGCATGTGTATTTGGATGAGGCCTTTCCATACGCACACAAATTTTCACCCCTGTAACCTTGACCTTGAACTAAGAGTCCGCGTTTAGGTTTCGAAATCTGCGTTTACATTTCGAAAAATGCTCATAACTTCTATGTCCCTTGAGATATAACCTTCATATTTGGTATGCATGTGTAGATGGAAGAGGCCTTAAAAATTTTCAACCCTGTGAACTTGACCTTGAACTTAGGGTCCGCGTTTAGGTTTCGAAATCTGCGTATAAGTTTCGAAAAATGCTCATAACTTCTATGTCCCTTGAGATATAACCTTCATATTTGGTATGCTGAGGCCTTTCCATACGCACACATTTTTTTACCCCTCTGACCTTCACCTTGAACTTAGGGTCTGCGTTTAGGTTTCGAAATCTGCGTTGAGGTTTCGATAAGTGCTCATAACTTCTATCAAAGCGTTTATAGGTGGCATATGTCATCCTATGGTGACAGCTCTTTTTTTATGCCCCCGAAGGAGGGCATATAGTGCTCGGACTGTCTGTCCGTCTGTCCATCTTTCTGTCACACTTTGTGTTTATTTGTTATTAATTTGCTTAATTGGTTGCAAATGGTGCCTTTGGCTTTGTGAGTTTTGGATTTCAATGGTCTTTTTAGCTTGAGTATTATATATGAAATATATATATAGTGGAGCTATCCTACTCACGTCGGCGTTCCGTTTCCATGCCGTTTCCGTTAGCGTGCAAATGTTAACGTTTTCGTACTACCCCATTTATTTTCATTGTCCCTTGACATATTGGCAATTTGCTTTCATATTTTGCATACTTGTTAACCAACATCACCCCAACCTATAAACAAGAGCAGACAACTCTATCAAGCATTTTGTCATAATTATTGCCCCTTTTATACTTAGAATATGCATATTATTGATAAATCTATGTTAAAGTTTGCGTACTACCCTAAATATTTCCTATATCCTTTGACATATTGCTTTTATATGTTGCATACTTGTTTACCAACATGACCCCAAACTATAAATAAGAGCAGACCACTGTATCAAGCATTTTGACATAATTATGGCCCCTTTTACACTTAGATAATTGAACATTTTGCTCAAATTGCCAAAACTTCTTCATTTATTATCACATTTGATTCATACTTTGACAAAACAACACTGACCTGACATACCACAATGCACTCCACCAAAACAATATCCCACGCTCCTACCCAGAATCCCTCCCCCCCCCCAACCTCCCCCCCCCCCATTTTTTTTAAAACATCATCTAATAAATAACCACACCCCACATTATACCCCCCTCTCACCCCCACTCACCCCTATCCCCCCCCCATTTTTTTAAACATCATCTAATAAATAACCCCACCCCACATGAAACCCCCCTCTCAGCCCCCCCCCCCTACCCCAACCCCCATTTTTTTTTTCCTTTTTATACGCCCGTATAAAATACGGGACGTATTATGTGAAACCCCTTGGCGGCGGGCGGCGGGCGGCGGGCGGCGGGCGGCGGGCGGAAGGCATCACTTTGTCCGGACTCTAATTCAAATTGTATTCATCCGATCTTCACCAAACTTGGTCAGCAGTTGCATCTAGTTGATATCTAGGCCAAGTTCGAATATGGGTCATGCCGGGTCAAAAACTAGGTCATAGGGTCAATAAGTGCATTTTCAAAGGGGCCACTTTGTCCGGACTCTATTTCAAATTGTATTCATCCGATCTTCACCAAACTTGGTCAGCAGTTGCATCTAGTTGATATATAGGCCAAGTTCGAATATGGGTCATGCCGGGTCAAAAACTAGGTCATAGGGTCAATTAGTGCATTTTCAACGGCGCCACTTTGTCCGGACTCTAATTCAAATTGTATTCATCCGATCTTCACCAAACTTGGTCAGTAGTTGCATCTAGTTGATATCTAGGTCAAGTTCGAATATGGGTCATGCCGGGTCAAAAACTAGGTCACAAGGTTACTTAGTGCATTTCAAGCATTTAGCATGGTGTCCGCTCTCTAATTGAAGTAGTTTGCATCTGATCATCACCTAATTTGGTCAGAAGTTGAGTCTAGATGATATGTAGATCAAATTCGAATATGGGTCATGCCGGGTCAAAAACGAGGTCACGATCGGACACATAATGAATTTCAAGCATTTAGCATGGTGCCAGCTCTCTAATTGAAGTAGTTTTCATTTGATCTTCACCAAATTTAGTCAGATGTTACATCTAAATGATATCTAGGTCAAGTTCAAATATGGGTCATGCCGGGTCAATAACTAGGTCTCGAGGTCACTTAGTGCATTTCAAGCATTAAGCATGGTGTCCAAAACCTCCGAACGGGCGTATCTTGTGACAGTTTGGCACTCTTGTTTATTTTTGAAAGATCATCTAATAAATAACCCCACCCCACATTATACCCCCCTCTCAGCCCCCCCTCTACCCCCCCCCCCCCCCCCAAAAATATTTTTTTCCTTTTTTATTTTCGAAAGCTCGTCGAATAAATGACCACACCCCACATTATAACCCATTTCATCCCCCCCCCCAATTTTTTTATTTTTCTTTTTTCTTTTTTTTCTTTTTGAAAGATCGTTTAATAATAATAATAATAATAATCGTTTAATAAATTATTGAATATTAACAATTTCCCCATGATGGCTTACGTTATACTGTCAAGCACTGGAATAGTCGAGCTCGCTGTCCTCTGACAGCTCTTGTTCCGTCCTAAAACTTTAACCTTCGTTAAAGTTTTGTCATAACTTTTTGAATATTGAAGATAGCAACTTGATGTTTAGCATGCATGTGTATCTCACAAAGCTGCACATTTTGAGTGGTGAAAGGTCAAGGTTATCCTTCAAGGTCAAAGGTCAAATTTATGGCTTCAAAGCGGCGCAATAGGGGGCCTTGTGTATCTGACAAACACATCTCTTGTTTCCTTCTGGAAAGAGCAGAATATCGGCGGTAATTTGGTGAAAAAATCACTATTATGAATAATTATCCCCACGCTTTTTAAAAAGCGTGGGGATATTGTGGTTATCTCCGCCGTCCGTCTGTCCATCTGTCTGTCCGTCCTGGCCACTATCTCCTCCTACATATACACTATAAGCACTAGAACCTTGAAACTTACTCACATGGTAGCTATGAGCATATGTGCGACCCTGCACTATTTGGAATTTTGATCTGACCCCTGGGTCAAAAGTAATTGGGGTTGGGGCGGGCCGGGTCAGAGATTTTCACTCATTTTTTATGTTATTTTACATTAACTTCTTCATTTCTGCACCGATTTACTTCAAATTGATACTGAACCTCTCTTTTGACAATATGGTCAATCTCAGCTATGCATGGCCCCATTACCAACCCTGATGCGCCTCGCCCACATAGACCACACCCACCCAAAATGTCTTTTACTATAATTTCTTCATTTTTACACTGATTCACTTCAAATTGATAATGAAATTCTCTTATGACAATACGGTCAATCTCATCTATGCATGACAATACGGTCAATCTCAACTATGCATGGCCCCATTACCAACCCTGAGGCGCCCCACCCACATAGGCCACACCCACCCAAAATTGCCTTTTACTATAACTTCTTCATTTCTACACCGATTCACTTGTAATTGATACTGAACTTCTCTTATGACAATACGGTCAATCTCAATTATGCATGGCCCAATTACCAACCCTGGGGCGCCCCGCCAAAATAGCCCACACCCACACAAAATTGCCTTTTTCTATAATTTCTTCATTTCTACACCGATTCACTTCTAATTGATACTGAACTATTCTTATGACAATACTGTCAATCTCAACTATGCATAGCCTCATTACCAACCCTGGGGCACCCCGCCCACATAGGCCACACCCACCCAAAATTGCCTTTTCCTTAACTTCTTCATTTCTACACCGATTTACTTCTAATTGATACTGAACTTCTCTTATGACAATATGGTCAATCTCAACTATGCATGGCCCCATTACCAGCCCTGGGGCGCCCCTGGGTCAAACATGCGGTGTGGGGATACGTGTCGGCCTCTGCCGCGCCATTTCTTGTTTGTATTGGCTTTATTACATTTCTAAAACAAGTCAAAGATGTGATATTTTTTGTAGATGTGTTAATTATTATCTCTGTTGTTGGAATTTTGCAATTATGATCTCAATTACTAAGCATATTGTTGTTTCAGAGAATGGCGAGGCTTGTGCATTCGAGTTCAGACGAGGTTGACCCTTGGCCTGTCAACAAACCAAGCTCTTTAGAAGATCTGTGCATTGATTTCTTAGTTGGAAATATTTTCACTTTTCTTAACAAAACTGATGAGTCTTATTGCCTCAAACCAGGAATCAACTTTCCACAGGGACTGAGTGACAAGATTTTAATCAAGTTGGCAAAGTATTCCAAGCACCTGGAAAATCCCAAGGACAATGTGTTTGGAATATTCAACAATCGAGCAACCACTAGTTTAACAGAACTCCCGTTGCGCTATACAGCTGTGAATAATCAGCAGTTAAAATTTCTTTGTCTTCATCCTGTACGGCGTGTAGACATTTCATATTGTTCGGAAATCAATTCTCAGTTCCTTGATGCAATAAACCAGACATCCAAGACCCTCCAATACCTCCAAATCGGCGGCAATGACATAATCGCTAGACTAGATTTTATACTCAATGAATCACGTCAGGTAGAGGATCAAACCAATGCAAGTGGAGATCACGATGAGAGGCTACAAAACATGACCTTAAACTTGCCTCATCTAAGACACCTGTGCTTGCGTGAATTTCAGGGATTTAAACCGATCGACGATATGCCGATGGAAAGTGTGAGAATACTAGAACGTGTGATACAACCTCTGAGGAGCTTAACTCACTTAGACCTGTACCTATGTGGCTGGGGTTTAGGGCAGCGGTTCCTGATAAAGCTGGGCAACCTTGACCTTCCTAATCTTGTCTCCCTCACACTTTGTGATACACTGAATGGCTGTGAACCTGCCTTGGATAATCTCATGAAGCTGAGAACTCTGAGGTAAAACCCTAAATGTGCTCTTTCCTTAATCCAACAAGTTAAGAATCAAAATTGATTTATGATGCTCCCCCAAAATTTATTTTGGGGGGAGCATATAGTCGCCGCTTCGTCTGTCCGTCTGTGTGTCCATCGGTCCGTCCGGGCACAATTTTTGTCCGGGCTGTTTCTCAGCAACTTATGACAGGAATTCAATGAAACTTTATGAGAAGCTTCACTACCAAGAGGAGATGTCCATATTATCAGCAGGTTCTGGTCGGCTGATTTTTCACAGAGTTATGGCCCTTTGAAATTTTCAATAAAAAAATTCTTGTCCCCCCAACTACTGTGCCCTCAAGATGTTTCCTTTTATCTGAATAATAGTGCAATATTGTGGAAAAAACAAGCTTTGGAGAGCATCACCCGTCTCCGACAGTTTCTTGTTTTCTGACATGTTATTGTTTTCTCTTCTGTCTTTTACAATGTATTGTTTTGACTTTAAGTTCTACTTTTTTTTGTTAGACTGATAAGTTGATAATCATATTTCTAAACATTTTTGATCCAAATGATAGCCAAAGGAAAGAGGCCTGTTAATTCCATATTTATTTTTAACCAAATAGGTTTTGTTTATTGCATGACATTATTTTATATATTATATATATATATAAAGGAATAATCTAAGTATCAACCATCTGTTTCAAGACTTTCTGTATAAGCATTTTACTTTCCAGCGATTTTCCTTGTCCAATTGGGAAAAGTACCCGTACCGGTCCAATTGGGAAAAATTAAGTCGTGAAAACCTCAAAATTGGGAAAAATCGAGTCGTGAAATCCTTAAATTGGGAAAATCGCGTTGTGAAGTTTGGGTCTTATTATATATTATAAATAACAAAATATTATTAAGAACACACAAAATCAATTACTAGTTGTTTTAATCTCTTATAAAGCAATGTGTCTCTCTTTCACTTTTTTGAAAATTTCAACAATCTTTGATGTTTGATCATCACTCAGTTGCTGGCATCCCTCTCTGCACAGCATCATTAGTGCTGTCAATGTGTCCTGTGATAGACGGTTCCGATTGGTCGTGCAAAGATTGTTTGAAATCTTGAAACCAAACTGCGTCAGTAAACGGGATCCACTTGCCTGTGACTCTTTTTTAGTATTTTTGCATAATATTTGCTATTATGACTCATTTCAAACTATGATAAGGTTACAAACCGACGTAGAACAGTACGCTGGCTGCCTGACAAAAGAACCGGAAACAGTAATGACTCTATTGATTGAACGCGCTGATTAATAAAACCCGAAATTAATCGAGCGAGTGGTTACACACAACTATACGATTTTCTTTGTTCGCTTGCCGAATGTTGGGTTTTGTTACATAACTTTCGATCGTTTTGAGAAAAAATTCGGACGCCGATTGGGATTTTTTCAGATGCTGATTGGGAATTTGGGAATTTTCGCTCGATTGGGAAAGTGCCGTTTACCGGTACTTTATAAAGAAGGAGGAAAATCGCTGCTTTCCCATTGAACTATTATTTGTATGTTTATGCTCTTGTTCAAATTTACATGTAGGAAACCCCTAGAGACCACATCATCATTTTGTTGCATCGCTGTCATAAATGAATGACTTGGCAGTATTTTATAGTAGCAGTATTTTATAGTGACTCTTTTGGTTTGTCTCATGGTTAAGTAGGACTTATTTTCAGAAGAAAGAACTCTACTTTAATATTAGTATTGATAAAAAAATCTTATTGTGGGGGCAATGAACAAAGTTCCTTTGCCCATGTTCAAAATGTAAATATGAAAAGGCATGATTGTTTTTATGTCCCCTATAGTGTGGGACATATTGTTTTTGCCCTGTCTGTTGGTCTGTTTGGTCAAACTTTAACAATTTGCCATAACTTTTGCAATATTGAAGATAGCAACTTGATATTTGGCATGCATGTGTATCTCATGGAGCTGCACATTTTGAGTGGTGGAAGGTCAAGGTCAAGGTCATCCTTCATGGTCAAAGGTAAAAAAAGAAAAAAGAAGTCAAAGCAGCGCAGAAGGGGACATAGTGTTTCTGACAAACACATTTGTTGTTTTGTAATTATAATTCCACTGTTGTCACATATGGATGTTGTGTCAAGTACAGGACCGGTAATTAATGAGATTACAAATGTTGTTTTTATATTATATACCTAGTAATCGCAACAAATCAGACTTTTTTTTCAAGAAACTTTTGCTCTTAATACATGTATGATATCATCTGTATTAAAGAAACCAACATAGATGAAACTTGTTTTCTGAAATATTTATTGATGTATTTTCTGAACCTTTCAGAAGAAACAGAAACTGTTTGGGGTGGGGTTATTGTTTATTATGCCCCTGGTAGGGTGGCATATAGCAGTTGAACTGTCAGTCTGTGATTCCGTCCGAAAACTTTAACACTGGCCATAACTTTTGCAATATTGAAGATAGCAACTTGATATTTGGCATGCATGTTTATCTCATGGAGCTGCACATTTTGAGTGGTGAAAGGTCAAGGTCATCCTTCAAGGTCAAATGTCAAAAAACAAAACCCAAAGGAGGTAACAAGCTTTAAAGGGAGATAATTTCTATTTTATATCATTTGGCAGGTACAGATCATTTTCACAAGGGAAGTTATATTTTTAAAAAGCGGCGCAGTAGGGGGCATTGTATTTCTGACAAACTTATCTCTTGTTTATCTGAATATTTATCTGAATATGTTTACGGCATTAGGTGTATTTTTGAGATGGGTACATGAAATTGCAATTCCATTTGGTTAAAATAAATACAATATCTGTTATATACAACTTACCGACCACCTAATTCTGCTGCTGCATTTTTGCTTTTGACTTTGCCAACATTAAGCTTACAAGGACAGCATACAAATTTCAATCAACTTCTTGAATGTTTTAATTGAGATGTATACATTTATTAACATGCTGATTTAATTTGTTCTTTTTAACTCTGTTATGTTGTGTTATCCCTTTCCTTCTCAGAAGCAAAGTGAAATTGCTATGTGCAAACAGCATAAAACCAGAACAGCCTGTGAGTAACTCACAGTCTAATCAGGTTTTATGCTGTTTGCTGCTCATCAGTGTCTAAGGGTTTGAATTGAAGCCTTTAAAACTTAAATCTAGTAAGAAAGGTCTTTAATTAAATTTAACTTTCTAAGGGACTACAAAATACATATCTCAGTGGGAAATAAAGGGTTATAAGAAAGTATGAATAGGAACATATATATAGTGGAGCTATCCTACTCACCCCGGCGTCGGCGTGAGCGTCTGCGCTAGCATTAGCGTGCAAATGTTAAAGTTTGCGTACTACCCCAATTATTTTCATTGTCCCTTGACATATTGCTTTCATATTTTGCATACTTGTTCACAAACATGACCCCAACCTATAAACAAGAGCAGACAACTCTATCAAGCATTTTGTCATAATTATTGCCCCTTTTATACTGAGAATATGCATATCATTGATAAATCTATGTTAAAGTTTGCGCACTACCTAAAATATTTCCTATATCCTCTGACATATTGCTTTTATATGTTGCATACTTGTTTACCAACATGACCCCAACCTACATGTATAAACAAGAGCAGACCACTGTATCAAGCATTTTTACATAATTATGGCCCCTTTTACACTTAGATAATTGAACATTTTGCTTAAATTGCCATAAGTTCTTTATTTATGATCACATTTATAATTACTTTGACAAAACAACACTTACCTGAATACCACAATGGATTCCACCCAAACAATACCCCACGCCCCTACCCAGAATCCCTTCCCCCCTCAACCTCCCCCCCCCCCCAATTTTTTTTTTAAACATCTAATAAATAACCCCACCCCACATTATACCCCCCTCTCACGCCCCTAAACCCCCCTTCCCCCCCTTCCCCCCCCATTTTTTTTTGTGAACATCTAATAAATTACCACACCCCACATTATACCCCCCTCTCACCCCCCCCTACCCCTTCCCCTACCCCCTAATTTTTTTGTCCCTTTTTTTATTTTTGAAAGATCGTCTAATAAATGACCACACCCCACAATATACCCCCTCTCAACCCCCACCCCTCCCCAAATTTTTTTTTCCTTTTTTTATATATATTTTTGAAAGATCGTCTAATAAATGATTGAATATGAACAATTTCCCCATGATGGCTTACGTTATACTGTCAAACACTCCAATAGTCGAGCGCACTGTCCTCTGACAGCCTTTGTTAGCTTACATGTACCTCCTAATGTGGTTTCCTGTTTGCATCCTAAACATTTAGCTTGTTACCACTCCAGAGGCTCCATTTTCATCCAATCTTGATGAAACGTGGTCAGAATGTTAAGCTAGATAATATCTGCTAACAGTGCTAATATATTTGCTAAATTATTTTAAGAAAAACGTTACAAAAGCTTTATAATTTTGTTATTTTGCTTAGTAATTATCAATAAACTTACATATACATGTATTTTAAACAGTTTTCTTAGTTAACCAGGAATGTTTTTTTGTTAAAATATAATTATTTTGTTCTTTTATCTTTTAACAGCTTTTTTGAAGTTGTAATATTGTTAAACTAAGAACAAGTGGGATGTATTCTTCAAGCTCTTGGACATATCTCAAACAGAGGAAACAAACTGGTACCTGCCAGTTAAGTACTGTAATGCAACAGATAGGATCAGTAACCTGCTGGCTGTGTTTTATGTTTAATGCATGTGTGTAAAGTGTCATCACAGATTCTAGTGCAGTCTGAACAGGCTAATCAGCGGCGAAACTTCCCGCCTAAACATAATTCGCTAAGGATCAACTTCCCCCCCACCACCCACCCCGCATCAAAGTGGTAAGTGTTGTCACTGATAAGTCTATGCAAACTGTGGTAAGTGTTGTCATTGATAAGTCTATGCAAACTGTGGTAAGTGTTGTCACTGATAAGTCTATGCAAACTCCTCAGGTTAATCTGGAACAACACTTCTCGCAAATGTATTCCGCAGGCACCTGGACATATCTCAAGCTGAGGACACCAACTGGTACCTGCCTGTCCAGTATCGCAATCCCACTGAGAGGATCGCTAACCTGCTGGCCGCCCTGCCCTTCCTGCGGTCCCTTGACATCTCTGGGACCAACCTTGCCGGGGACCTGCCATGGGAGCCTGTGTCTCACAGGCTTGAGCCCAAGAAATCTGAGGAGCCCGAAGAGTGAGTAACTTGTAGTTCAATGATTGAATGTTGAAATTATCATTTAAAGATATGTAAATAATTAAATTGGCACCAATGAAAGTAGCGGAAGTGCATATTATTATGCCCCCTTCAAAGAAGAGGGGGTATATTGTTTTGCACATTTCGGTCCATCCGTCCGTCCGTATGTGTCACCAGATGGTTTTCGGATGATAACTCAAGAAACCTTAGGCCTAGGATCATGAAACTTCAAAGGTACATTGATCATGACTCGCAGATGACCCCTATTGATTTTGAGGTCACTAGGTCAAAGGTCAAGGTCACGGTGACCCGAAATTGTAAAATGGTTTCCGGATGATAACTCAAGATCGCTTATGCCTAGGATAATAAAACTTGATAGGTACATTGATCATGACTCGCAGATGACCCCTATTGATTTTGAGGTCACTAGGTCAAATGTCAAGGTCATGGTGACCCGAAATAGTAAAATGGTTTCCGAATGATAACTCAAGAACGCTTATGCCTAGGATCATGAAACTTCATAGGTACATTGATCATGACTCGCATATGACCCCTATTGATTTTCAGGTCACTAGGTCAAAGGTCAAGGTCACAGTGACAAAAAAGTTTTCACACTATGGCTGCCACTACAACTGACAGCCCATATGGAGGGCATGCATGTTTTACAAACAGCCCTTGTTGAGATATTATTTCCCTAAAAAGTGTGGATTTCTTAACTTTTAAACAAGTGACTTAAAGGTGACACTCTAGATATTAGAGCTTTGTCTGGGAAAACGGGGCTTAATGCATGTGCGTGAAGTGTTGTCCCAGATAAGCATGTGCAGTTCACACAGGCTAATCAGTGACAATTCTTTCTGCTTTTTCTGCATTTCTGTTTAGAAGAGACTTCCTTTGAATGAAAAATTCCATACAAGAAGAAATGTCATCCCTGATTAATCTTTGCAGACTGCATAGGCTAATCAAGGATGACACTGTACGCATATGCATTAAGTCACGAGTTTTATAAGAGAGTATGCCAATACTGTTCATTGATTTTGCGTTCCATAATAATTAGCATTAACTATGAGCAAAGTAACTTCTCTGAAAACACAAGGTTCATAGGTTTTATATATTTTGTATGTAAAGAAGTCCTCTACAACATTTGGTAAAGTTATGCCCCCATGGTAAGCATTTAAACAGCTTTGAGCTTCCCGCTCTTAAATCCCAGTGGACTGTGTTAACACAATGCTAGCATTTTTACAACTGTCAGCTTTTGTGATCTCCTTTTTTCTGTCGTTTGTGTGTGAAGTGAAAGTTGTTTTTAACCAGGTTTTCCGAAGAAAAAAACTGGTTATTAGATTGGTGAATGTCGGCGGGTGGGTGGGCGGTCAGGCAGGCGGAACAATTCTAATGAGCGCAACTCCTTTATTCTCAACAGATTTCAATGAAACTTTCACAAAATGATTGTCACCAAGTGCCCTGGCGCATATTGTCGGGATTTTATGATTCGGTCTAAATCAAGGTCGACACG
This sequence comes from Dreissena polymorpha, assembly GCF_020536995.1. Classification (NCBI taxonomy): domain Eukaryota; kingdom Metazoa; phylum Mollusca; class Bivalvia; order Myida; family Dreissenidae; genus Dreissena; species Dreissena polymorpha. The sequence continues at coordinate 66,658,772 of NC_068361.1, read as the reverse complement.
ACTAAAAGTAGATTGAATTTGACACAAGGGGGGTAACTAGGAACAATCAGTAACAATGCGTATTTTGAATTGTCTCCCTTTATCAGACTTTTAAATCAAGGTTGCCACGACTAAAAATACTTTACCGGGTAGATTGAATTTTTCACAAAGGGGTTAACTAGGAACAATCAGTAAAAATGCTCATTTTTTTTTCAAATTTTGAAAACCTGGTTTTGTGATAAATTTGTCCCTTGTTTATAATTGTCATGATGATGATGCTTTTGGGCTGCTTGATTGTATTAACTTGCTGCACATTATGACATGTGTGATTTTGAGTTATTTTTCTTCCCTTAAGTGACAAGCTTTAATTGATATCATTTGAACAGGGTTATGAAATTAATTATAATTATTGTGTATTAGTATACACTATTGTGCCTTTTTAGACAGAACAAAAGACATAGAAAAGCACACATAAAATCCAGCATAAAACAGACAAAAAACAACAACAAAATAATTCCTCATTTTAATAGTTCCATGGTGGGCAATGTTTTTTGTCAATTTTTTTGAAAACGATCTGCCCCATTCTCAATTTCAAAAGGATATATTTGTTTCTGAAATGATTGCCGAAGATTCCAAATTGACATTCCCTCTCACGGAAAGGTCATATAGCAGTCGCACCGTCTGTCTGGAATTCCTGTTTTTTTACAAAACACTTTCAGATATTTATTTTATTTTGAGTATGCAAGTCAACCTACATGACTTACAGATGAAGTGTAAGTTTCGTTCCAGTCCATTGATTTTTTGCAAAGTTATGGGTCATTGACTTAATTTTTTCTCTATGATAACCATTATATGGAGGTTTTGTATAAATCCCTTTCAGATATTTAGCTGCTTTTTGGTATGTGAACCACGTGAGTACCATGACTTACAGATGAAGTGTGAGTTTTTTCAGGTCCATTGGTTTTTGACGAAGTTATGGGGTTTGGACAGAAATAGCTAAATAACTAAGCAATTAAACGGGTGTATTTGCATCATTTCAATTAATATTTTTGGGAAAAGTTACTGGCATCTACATTTAGATAGAATGTAACCGGTGAAATCGCTGGCTGCCGGTGTTTCCGGAAAACACTGGCATTGTGTTTCACAAACACAGGTCTTGTAAAATTAAACATTTTATTTTATGATTTTAGACTTAGCAAATGTAATATGTAAATCCCTTTTTAGAGAAACAAAGTGTTTGGAAGCAAAATATTAAACAAATCAGTTTTTGTCAAAACAACGCTATTTTCCCAATACCAATGGCCCCAGCCCTTTTCCCAAAATGGTGAAAAAAACACTCAAGCAGTATTTATAATTTTTACCCAATAGAGACAATATTTTATTTTCAGACCATGTGGTCTGCCTGGAAATGATGGTCGGACGTTTGAGTTCCTGGGACTGTTGAACTGCCCTGGTGATCCCTGTCGAAGAAAAAAACTTCCAGCTGTTAAGGTGACTATGGTTATTGTTTTTGAATTTGTAGGTGTATTTAATTTTTCACAGCTTTTAGTGCTCTGTATTTGCCTACCACTATGTCTAAGTGTTCTTCTTACGCCATGGAAACTTGGTGAAGTACAAATTAAACTATTATAAAAAAGCCTTGAATTATTAAAATTTGTGGACACTAATTTGTTTTTTAAATATTTGCATATTTTTAACATTTTTTTTACTGATAATTGTTAAAATAATGTATTGGTAATAAACCATTTACAATGGCTTTCTTTTTAAGACTTGGTAGTTCACAAAACTTTAAAATGTAAAGACCTTTAAGCATAAAATTATATTTACTATCTGTTTTCATGGAGTTGTCAGATAGGACATGATAGAGCATATTTACATTAAGATACTTTTTTTCTAGATGCACAGTTATGTTAGTAACAAGTATATTATTTACTACGATATCAATATAGAGTGCACATTCATGTAACAAGATCTCAACTATAAAGCAATCTTAGGCCCTCTGGGACATCTTGTATTTGTTTCCTTGGTATCTTTTGCATATTTTTATTACTGTAAAATACTAAATGCAAATGTTTTATTTTATCAACAATCATACACATGTACCCTTACAAGATGTATTAATACTGTAAAATCATTATTTGTGGGAGATTACATTTTATGCCCCCAGATCGAATGATCAGGGGTATATTGTTTTTGGCCTGTCTGTCAGTCTGTCATTGTATGTGTGTGTCTGTTCCAAAATATAAATTTTGCAATATTGAAGATAGCAACATGATATTTGGCATGCATGTGTATCTCATGGAGCTGCACATTTTGAGAGGTGAAAGGTCAAGGTCATTCTTCAAGGTCAAAGTTTTTTTTCCTCTAAAATAGCTGCCGTGCGGCTTCAAAGCGCAGTAGGGGGTATTGTGTTTCACAAACACAGCTCTTGTTATTTATGCTGTGTGCTCACAGATCCAAAATGACAGACACAAATTTCTATTATTTTTTCCCAAAATCAGAAATCCACAAATTAATGTGTTCACAAAAAGTCATTATTTGAAAAACCAAGAAATTCCATGCAGACGACTATTAATGATTTTACATTAATATCCATGGACACTGTTTTGATGCCTAGGTGACTTATACATGTACCTCTTTCCTTTTAGTTTACTATTGTAAAATAAGGAATGCAAATGTTTTGATATATAAACTAACAATTCAATCATAACCTTGCTATAGTGAATGATGAGACAGGCACCTGTTTTGTTGCCTAGGTGACAGGCGATGGTTCGGAGGAGCAGATAATCCTGTCACTGAACGTGTACAGGGACAAGCCTACCCTGCTGACCCGGGCTTTCAACGCTCTGTTCAACAAGTTCCGCTTTGAGACCGTTAAGGCTCATTGTGCTGCGCTGGAGGTATGCTGTAATAATTTTGGTACAATTTATGTAATAATTGTTATTATTATGGAACATGCAGGTTGATTAAGCACTTTATACTGTCAAGGCACATAGTGCTGGGCTTGAGGTAAGTTAGGAGCCGCGTTCTGAGAAAACTGGGCTTAATGCTTGTGCGTATGTAGTCTACACAGGCTAATCAGGGACAACTCTTTGGGCCTAAACTGGATTTTTGCTAAGAAGAGACTTCTTTGAACAAAAAACTCAAAAAAAGTGTAAAGTGTTGTCCTGGATTGGCCATTGCCATCTTCACAGGCTAATCTGGGACAACCTTAGAAGAGAATTCCTTCAAGCCAAATATTCCATAGAAGCAGAAAAAAGGTCGACCTGGATAAGCCTGGTTCGAGGTTTTTATAAACAGCAGGTATGTATTACGCAAAAATAAATCCCCTGGTTTCCAAAATTCTCTTTCTTTTTCAAAGAAGACAATATTAAAAATACTTTAACAATCATTTAAGTACTTCCAAAAACCAGCACAGGATAGCAAAGTGCGGATTGAATATCCTTTCACACATTTAAACCAAATCATATGAGAGTCAAAATTAGATGTAGTCAGTTAGTAGTCCAAGATATACTACTCTCCCGAATGCCGGCATCAGTGTTGTCAGCCATGACCAATATATTACTGTTATTAGTGTTTTTGAAAGGTTTAAAAAAAGTCTGGTCAAGGTTTGTGTGTACGCTGAAGTTTGCATGCAACAAATACATATCTGTATGACTGCTACAGATAATTAATTGAAACTTCACAAATGTCCTAAGGATAATCAGGTGAGGTTAACAAACACCTAGATATTGTTCTGAAATTGTGTGTAGGTAAGTTGCAGGCTCATTTAGGGCAGGATTGCATTCATGGTCAAAGTTCACTGTCACTTAAAATAGATTTTTTTTCCTCTTGGTAACTTTTGTTTGGATGGAGGCATTGTGCTGTATGTTTGTTGGTAGCTTACATGTTGACCATGTTTAAGATGAATAATATGAGATTGGATGGAGGTATTGATGTCTGTGAATTGTGTGTGGTAGTAGCATACATGCAGACATTGCTTTCAAACTTTATAAAATTCAACTGAATTAATTGGTAAATAGTTAAAAATCTTGTTTCTTAGCATAGGCACATTTCATGTTTAAATTGATAAATTGTTATGCCCTTGGTAGGGTGGCATTTGGCAATTGAACTGTCAGTCCGTCTGTCAGTGTGTGCCTCTGTCCGAAAACTTTAACATTTTCCATAACTTCTGCAATATTGAAGATAGCATATTGATATTTGGCATGCATGTGTATCTCATGAGGTCATCCTTCAAGGTCAAAGGTAAAAAAATAAAATCCAAAGGAAGTAACATGCTTTAAAGAGAGATAATTTCTATTTTATATCATTTGGAAGGTACAGATCATTTTCACAAGGAAAGTAATATTTTTTAAAGGGATATAATTAATTTTTTTTTAAATTCAAAACGGCGCAGTAGGGGGCATTGTGCTTCTGACAAACAAATCTCTTTTTATTTCAGTTTTCATATACTATGTAACTGCTACAGGTGCTAAACTTCAAATATGTCTTTGTGGTCATTTTATCATGTGCTTGACAGAAAATGTACATTATAAATTAAAAGCTGAAGGATAGGACAGCTGTTGTTGTGTCTTATTAATTAGATAGACCATGAAACAATAGTGTGTGCCAAAAAACTTGATACATGTAGCTCTAAGGATTGCGTTATAGTGAGTAATAGATCATTATTTGTATTAAATTTGTACAAGTTTAATAATTAGTAATAGATAAATATATTTGCAAGCCTTTCCCCAGAGTTTTGTTAATGGGTCCAGGGGCATAGCCCTCATTTCAGAAGGGAGCATTTTTATTGCTTACTCTGCCATGTTTGAATTTTTATTTATAATGCACATATCATTTTTAATAAAGAGCAAAAGTATTTAAGACTAAATGTAAACACCACAAGATTGAAGCTCGATTTGTAGTTTCTCTTGAATGCCCAATTTTATAATTTATAACAAAAGAAGCAAGAGAATAATGCTAAGTATTGAAATTGATCACTACACAAATGCACTTGTATGCGGTGTGTAGATTTCTTTTCCAGTGTTGTATTCAGCATGTTGTTTCTTGTGAATATGTTTTTAACATATACTTGAAAAAAGACAGAACTGATGATAAAACTCATATACACGAAAGACTGACTTCTGTACAGAAATATAAAGAAAGTAATATACTTTTTATTTCTTACCCATTGCCAAAACATTTAAATTTCTGCTATGCGAATTTACTTACACATCACCTGCAGTCCTGATTTTTTTCCATTGGATTGGCAATGGTTGCCGGGCCCCAACAATAATCTTAAGCACCATTTTATGTTAAATGTTATTTGTTTACATCACTCCTAACTGAAATGGGAAGTCATAAATCTCCTGACAATCCCATAAATCAAAACACAATCCTTTAACCCTTTACCACTTAGAAGCAAAGTAAAAATGGCTATGTGCAAACAGCATAAAACAAGAACAGCTTGGGAGTAACTCGCAGTCTGTTCAGGTTTTATGCTGTTTGCTGCTCATCAGTATTTAAGTTTGGAGATAAAGCCTTAAAAACTAGTGAGAAAGTTCTTAAATTAAATATAATTTTGAAAGGGACTACAAATGCGTGAAAATACGTATCTATCGGTAAGTGGTAAAGTGTTAACACTGTAATACACATAGTTCACTGTATTTACCAAGGTTTGAATGGCTTCAACTACCTGGCTAATATTTGATTTGCAAAAACGTTTCGTGAGAGATTCTCTGAATAAGGGGCTAGCAGACCCACATTTTATTACTGTTAAGTTATGCAGTAGTCTGTTATGAGATTGACAGATGTGCTGTAGCAACTGATATGAGATTGACAGCTTTGCTATAGCAACTGCTATGAGATTGACAGCTTTGCTGTATCAACTGATATGAGGTTAACAGCTTTGCAATAGCAACTGATATGAGATTGACAGCTGTGCTGTAGCAACTGATATGAGATTGACAGCTTTGCTGTAGCAAGTAATATAAGATTGACAGCTTTGCTGTAGCAACTGATATGAGATTGACAGCTTTGCTGTAGCAAGTAATATAAGATTGACAGCTTTTTTGCTGTAGCAACCGATATGAGATTGACAGCTTTGCTGTAGCAACTGATATGAGATTGACAGCTTTGCTGTAGCAACTGATATGAGATTGACAGCTATTCTGTAGCAACTGATATGAGAATGAAAGCTTTGCGTAAGCAACTGACATGAGATTGACAGCTTTTTTTGCTGTAGCAACTGATATGAGATTGACAGCTTTTTTTGCTGTAGCAATTTGTACGAAATTGACAGCTTTTTTGCTGTAGCAAGTGCAACTGATACAAGATTGACAGCTTTTTTGCTGTATAAACTGATATGAGATGGACAGCTTTGCTCTAGCAATGTTTCGGAAACTAAGCAAAGCTGTTGTTTTTTTAATAGCTGAGGCAGACTTTGACCAGCGCAAAAAATTATAGTACAACCTGAATTGTTACAGTATTGGGCGAGGACTGAAACATCGCTTTTCTTTATTCTGATGCCATGCTTTTGGCCACTTTGGTAAACATGGTTTAATATCTATGCATGGAACAATCAGAACTCCACATTGTTGTTTATCAACGGATGCACATCAATAAATTGAGAATTTCTAATTTGAAAGAACACTTATGCTGTCATGTTTTAAGGTTTTACATGTACTTCTCTGTCCTTCTAGGCTATTGTGGAGGGTATGGAGAGAAATAAGCATGACAAACACGTGCAGATATCTGGCAGTGCGTCTCTGTTCTACATCGTGAAAGGGAGCAGAAAACCCTTCATAACACATGTCCAGAAAAGGTTTGGCTCTACATGTAATAAGTTTAGGATTCAATTATATAAATTCAGAATATAATGATTGTCGCCATGGTGAAGCAGATATGGTGTCCGCCTTGTAACTGGGATGTCATGGGTTCAATCCCAACTGGTCTAGCATTCTTTAAATCTCATAAACAGACACAAAGTAATGGTTCTACCCGGTAAACAGACTCATGAGGGTTTCTATAATCTATAGTCTTTTGATGCAATTGTGCTAAAATAAATAGGTTTAAACTAAATATAATGTTAATTTTACATCTTTCATAAGAAGAAAAAACGTTCCTTGTGCATATGCTGATTGTATGGCCATTTTCTAAAAGGACTGCTGGTTTGCATGTTTACTAAGAATTATATATTTCTCAATATTGTTCCAATACAAAATTATTTCTTTTGCATATCACAGATAAAAGTTTTTCTAGTTTCCACAGTCTGTGTAGACAAACTTTATAAATTATAGCAGCAGCAGTTAAATACCTGGAGTCTAGGCACAAATGATATGAATAACGTTGCTGTGATAGAATTTCAATCTACATGATTAAAAAAATTTGCCACTAGTTGTTAAACATGTTGACACAAGAATGCACACATAACAAACAAAATATGATTATTATTTATCTTAAAGTTAAATTAAATGAAACAGAAATTAAATTAAAATTTATATTTAAGCGATCTTTCTTGTGGATATAACTGTAGAGTTACTTTTTTCAGGCGAGTCATATACTGCCTGTTGGATGCAATGGAAAGACACATTACTGAACTAACTGTAAGTATTTTGAAGTATTTTAATAAAAATGCGCAATATATTGAAATTTCCTTCTCAGATAATGCTTAATAGCTGTCTTATGTTTGCTTCAAATTTTAATGGACATTAAAAAAAAAGCTAAAATTAATAAAATGATTCAATTTAATATTTACTAAAAATTTGAAATTTGTAAAATTCCATTTTCAGATGATGCGGAATGGCTGCCTCACGTTGTGTCATTTCAACATACCAGATGAAGTGGTAGGGAATAAAGTTTTCTGTTTATCATTTTCCCACTCAGAAGCAAAGAGAAAATGGCTATATGCAAACAGCATAAAACCTGAACAGCCTGCAAGTTACTTGCAGTCTGTTCAGGTTTTATGCTGTTTGCTGTTCATCAGTATCTAAGGGTTGAAAATGAAGCCTTTAAAACTTGAATTCAGTACGAAAGGTTTTTAATCAAATTTTACTTTCTAAGGGACTACAATTGCTTCAAAATAAGTATCTATGTAGTAAAGGGTTATATACTTATTTACTTATTCATATGTGCCGTGCTCTTGAAAAACAGGGTTTAATAATTCATGTGCATAAAGTGGCTTCCCATATTAGCCTGTGAAATCCTCATAGGCTATTGAGGGACGACTTTTCCCTGTTAGGACTGCACAGGCTTTACTGGGATGATTGTTAGGACTGCACAGGCTTTACTGGGATGATTGTTAGGACTGCACAGGCTTTACTGGGATGATTGTTAGGACTGCACAGGCTTTACTGGGATGATTGTTAGGACTGCACAGGCTTTACTGGGATGATTGTTAGGACTGCACAGGCTTTACTGGGATGATTGTTAGGACTGCACAGGCTTTACTGGGATGATGCTACTTTTCCCTGTTAGGACTGCACAGGCTTTACTGGGATGATGCTACTGTATCAAAGCGGCGCAGTAGGGGGCGTTGTGTTTCTGACAAACACATCCCTTGTTTGTTAATTTTATGCTAGTGAAAACTAAAAAGAGTGAATAATCATTGAACAAATTTTATTTCATTAGTTGCTGCAGAAATGTGTTTTTATGTCCCCCACCCACTATAGTGGGGGACATATTGTTTTTGCCCTGTCTGTTGGTCTGTTCATTGGTCTGTTTGCTCCAACTTTAACATTTGTAATAACTTTTTCAATATTAAAGATAGCAACTTGATATTTGGCATGCATGAGAATCTCATGGAGCTGCACATTTTAAGTGGTGAAAGGTCAAGGTCATCCTTCAAGGTCAGAGGTCAAATATATGTGGCCAAAATCGCTCATTTAATGAATACTTATGCAATATTGAAGATAGCAACTTTATTTTTGGCATGCATGTGTATCTCATGGAGCCGCACATTTTGAGTGGTGAAAGGTCAAGGTCATCCTTCAAGGTCAGAGGTCAAATATATGTGGCCAAAATCGCTCATTTTATGAATACTTTGGCAATATTGAAGATACCAACTTGATATTTGGCATGCATGTGTATCTCATGGAGCTGCACATTTTGAGTGGTGAAAGGTCAAGGTCATCCTTCAAGGTCAGAGGTCAAGTATATGTGGCCAAAATCGCTCATTTTATGAATACTTTGGCAATATTAAAGATACCAACTTGATATTTGGCATGCATGTGTTTCTCATGGAGGCGCACATTTTGAGTGGTGAAAGGTCAAGGTCATCCTTCAAGGTCAAAGGCCAAACAAACAAAAAAATTCAAAGGGGCGCAGAATGGGACATAGTGTTTCTGACAAACACATTTTTCAATATTGAAGATAGCAACTTGATATTTGGCATGCATGTGTATCTCATGAAGCTGCACATTTTGAGTGGTGGAAATTCAAGGTCAAGGTTATCGTTCAAGGTAAAACAAATTAAAAAAAATTGTTTCAAAGCGGCGTTCTCATGAAGCTGCATATTTTGAGTGGTGGATGTTCAAGGTCATCCTTCAAGGTCAAGGTCATCCTTCAAGGTCAAAGGTAAAAAAAAATAAAAAAAATTCAAAGCAGCGTTCTCATGAAGCTGCATATTTTTAGTGGTGGAAGTTCAAGGTCAAGGTCATCCTTCAAGGTCAAAGGTCAAAAAAATATATAAAAAATTCAAAGCGGCGTTCTCATGAAGCTGCCCATTTTGAGTGGTGGAAGTTCAAGGTCAAGGTCATCCTTCAAGGTCAAGGTCATCCTTCAAGGTCAAAGGTAAAAAAAAATAAAAAATTAAAGAGGCGTTCTCATGAAGCTTCACATTTTGAGTGGTGGAAGTTCAACGTCATCCTTCAAGGGCAAAGTCATCCTTCAAGGTCAAAGGTGATTTTTTTTTCAAAGCAGCGTTCTCATAAAGTTGCACATTTTTAATGGTGGAAGTTCAAGGTCAAGGTCATCCTTCAAGGTCAAGGTCATCCTTCAAGGACAAAGGTCAAAAAGAGGAAAATTTATTCCACAGTGGTTTATTTCGACAATGCACGTCTGATGATGGGATAAAAAAACAGTACATGCCTTTGTAGCTACATTGTTATGTGAATCCAAGCTCTATGGTAAAAAACAACAGTTTATCCCTTTGGAGCTTCACTGTTAAATGAATCCATGCTCTATGGTTAAAAAATTGTATTGCCCTTTGTAGCTTCACTGTTACAATCAAATATTTGTTTTCTGATACAGATGTTGAAGATGATGTAACATATATATTTCCCCTTTGTAGCTCCACTGTTACAATCGCCTGGTGCGGGTGCTGATACAGATGTTGAAGCACGAGCACAACGATGATTTCCTCCTGCGTATAGGCATCTTCCTGCTGAACAGCCTAGCCTGCCAGGTCGAGAGCGAACAGAAAAAGGTCCTGGGAGACCTGGAGATTGTTGAGGTACGCAGTATTGAAACTTTAAGCATTTGTTTGGAGTCATCTTGTGAGGTCACTGACCAAGTTCCATAATGTTTTTTTTTTATATTAGAAAATTGGTAAAGGTAAACATGCAAGATTTTCATTTCACTATTCCTAATATAGGTATTCAATTAAAAATGCAAATAAATGTTCGGGGTCATTGGATTAGGTCATAGACCAAGGTTCATAACCTTGATGAGCAAATAGGCAGATTATGTCCCTTTTTGTGGATAGAAGATTCAGTTAAGATTAACGTTAAACATTTATATCTTTGTTTCTGTTACAGCTATTCTAAAATTCATATCACACATCTGTTTGGTGTCATTGCATGAGGTCAGTGATTAGGTTTCAAAACTTTTGACCTGCAATTTAGCACGTATATGCCTCATTTTGTACTGAGAAAATTTAGTTGATTCAAACATGCTACCTTTGGGTACCTTAAGAAATCAAAATATGTTGTACCTGTGGGTACTGTAAGAAAAAAAACACAATCTGATATGACCTTGGTTTCTGAATTGCTAGGTGATGTGCAAGATCATACAGAATAAGTTGAAGAACAAAGTCTGTGACGAGATACTGGAGGTGTGCTGGAGTACACTGTGGAATGTAACAGGTAACATGGGCAAAAAATGTCTGAGACAGGTGCAAGGGATTTTTACCTTGCTTTGAGGAAAAGGCCTAGACTTTCATTTTGGGTAAATCATCTTTCAATAAAACTGAGAAACTCACAATATACCAGGAGAAGGATAATGGTTTATGCTTTCTATGTTTTGGATGAAGATATATATGACTGCCCCTATATTGGCGGGAAGGGTGGATGCTTAAGATGCGTGCGTGTGTGCGTCCGTCAACATTTTGTTTGTGTAGACAATAGAGGTCACAGTTTTCATCCAATCTTTCTGAAATTTGGTCAGAATGTTTATCTTGATGAAATCTGGGTTGGGAATGTATTTGGGTCATCTGGGGTTTAAAACTAGGTCACTAGGTCAAAAACTAGGTCACCGGGTCAAATAATAGAAAAACCTTGTGTAGACAACAGAGGTCGCAGTTGTCATCCAATCTTTATGAAATTTGGTCAGAATGTTTATCTTGATGAAATCTGGGTTGGGATTGTATTTGGGTCATTTGGGGTCAGAAACTAGGTCACTAGGTCAAATCATAGAAAACCCTTGTGTAGACAATAGAGGTCACAGTTTTCATCAGATCTTAATTAAAATTGTCAGAATGTTTGTCTTGTTAAGATATGTGTTGGGATTGAATTTGGGTCATCTAGGTTCAAAAACTAGGTCACTAAGTCAAATTATAAAAGCATCTTTTGTAGACAGTAGAGGTCACAGTTTTCATCCAAACTTCCACCCAAACTTAATTAAATTTGGCCAGAATGTTTATCTTGATGAAATCTGGGTTGGGATTGTATTTGGGTCATCTGTGGTCAAAAACTAGGTCACTAGGTCAAATCATAGAAATACCTTGTGTAGACGATAGAGGTCATAGTTTTCATCTTATCTTAATGAAGTATGGTCAGAATGTTTATCTTCATAATATCTGATTTTGGAATATATATGGGTCATCTGGGGTCAAAAATTAGGTCACCGGGCCAATTCTAGTAAAAGCATGTGTAGATGAAAGAGGTCACAGTTTTCCTAATGACTTAATGACATTTTGTCAGAATGTATTAATTAATGAAATCTTTCTTGGGATTGTATATGGGTCTGATAGAATTTAAGTTGATGTAGCAAGGTAAGGCAGGTGAGCGATTCATGGCCATTATGGCCCTCTTGTTTCTGTAAAATCCTATCATGATGGTATGTTTTTCCCATCAAATCCTATTAATAAATAATGATGGTGTGTTTTTCCCATCAAATCCTATTATGATGGTAGATCTTTCCCATCAGATCCTTTTATGATGGTATGTTTTTTCCGTCAAATCCTATACTTATGGTATGTTTTTTTCATCGAATCCTATTATGATGGCATGTTTTTTTCCATCAAATCCTATTTTGATGATAGGTTTTTCCCATCAAATCCTGTTATTTTCCTTCGCAGATGAGACTGAGTCAAACTGCACACGGTTCATGAACCAACAGGGGATGTACCTGTTTCTTGACTGCTTTAATGTAAGTACAAACACACGGAGCCTTGTTCTGGGAAGTATCATCCCAGATAAGCATATGCAGTCTGCACAGGCTAAACAGGGACAATACTTTCCACTTTTATGGCATTTTTTTTAGAGAAAGCCTCTTAGCAGAAATCCAGTCTAGACAGAAAGTGTAGTCCCTGGTTAGCCTTAGTGGACTGCACAGGCTTATCTCGGATGACACTTTACCTATGGATTCATCCCCGTTTTCTCAGATCAAGGCTCAATTCAAACCTGCTAATTTAATACTATACTAACACATGCATTTACAACCTGTGTTTTTGAAAAAATCAACCTTATCTGTGCTATTGTAACAATTGGCTTGAATTATTAACTATGTAAGATGTGTGCTTCACTTCAGTGCGAAATGAGATATGGGGTGTTTTTGAATTTTGTACATTTGTCTTCAGCTCAGTAGCCACCAGCTATAATCTTTATAATTATTTCTAATTGTCTCCATTAAAATTTGTTTTGTTTTCTTGCACATTCAATTTTTTTAATTTTAGTACCAGGAATTCGTGGCTGTAATTTTCCAATGTGTTTGTATTAAATATGTGGATCAGTCAACACACAAGAATAAATATAATTTATAATTTCACAGTGTTGCAATTACAATTACAGTTAGATATATGTTCCTGTTTGAGTGCATTTGTGATGTGTCTGTGTGGGCTTATCCCGACATATCCAGACTTATCCAGACATATCCAGACTTATCCAGACATACCCAGACTTATCCAGACTTATCCAGACATATCCAGACTTATTCAGACTTATCCAGACTTACCCAGACTTTTCCAGACTTATCCAGACATACCCAGACTTATCCAGACATATCCAGACTTACCAAGGCTTATCCAGACTTATTCAGACTTATCCAGATATATCAAGACTTATCCAGACTTATCCAGACTAGGACTGTAATGAATACACTAGGTGACGAATACGTTACTTATCACAAATACAGGGTGGCGAATACGAATATTTATTTGCGAATATGAATTTCAATGATCAAAAGTAATACTGACAACTTGACATGACATTATAAAGTATGAAACTATGAGTATTTGTCAATTTGATTTATTGAGTATCATTGCATACTGAAAATATGAAATATAACACTTTGAAATAACAAAAAAACACTGACTAGAACTGATTAAAGTTTGAACACAGTTTTGAAAACATTACTAGTACCAATGAAATCCTTGAGTAGAACAATTAATCAACTTGACATGACATTATATAGTATGAAACTAATTTCCCTTTGCTAGGGTCCATGTTTGTTGATAAGTTTCACAATCATTGTCGTAAAGATAAACAAAAAAGAAATTCCGTCTGCTAATCCTTTGTGTGTATGTTTGAGCATCAAATTACTCGTATTTACCTAAATAAACATTAAACAACCATCGAAAGATTTTTCAATTCAATGTCGTAAATATTCAACTGGTGCATGCAAATTTTTTGTTGATAATCTCACTGTGTACCATAGTGGGTGGAGTAAACAAGATGAAAAACGCCGGAATAAGGAGAAAAACATTTAAATATAGGGGTTTATTGTTTGAACCTTCATTTGTAGGATAAGATAAGATGATTAAACTTTCAAACTCGAAACTACGTTGTTTGTATTCGTCAAATATTCGGTTCGGGAGGTGGCGAATAACGAAAACGATTCGTCCACAGCCGTATTCGAGTAATTCGAATATTCGAAAGTATCGTTACAGCTCTAATCCAGACTCATCCAGACATATCCAGACTTACTGTATTCAGATTTATCCAGACATATCCATACTTATTCAGACTTATCCAGACTTATTCAGACATATTCAGACTTATCCAGACTTATCCAGACATATTCAGACTTATCCAGACATTTCCAGGCCTATTAAGAGACATTCATATCCAGACTTACCCAGACATATCCAGACTCATCAAGACTTATCCAGACATATTCGGACTTATTCAGACTTATCCTGACAAATGCTGACTATTCCATCTAATTTTTTTGGCATTTTTTTAAGTACAAGCTACGTTTTGAACATGTGAAGACAGTGAGTAGCCTGTTAGACCCATGTCCCTTGCTTAGAGGTATATGTAGCTCTTCTAAAATGTTTGGCTTACTCCTGCTTGTCTTGACTGAAACTTCATATTTTATAAGTCTTTTTTCAAATAACATGCTTCCCATGTTCATCCTATTTGTTTTTGGCAAAGGTCAAGGACTTTTTGCCATATTAAAAATAAATGTTATTTTATGGCGTTCTTGACAAAAAGCAGGACATGTTGCTGCCAGGCAAAAGTGTGCGTTTGTTCATGTTAATGTTTGCTGTACTTGAAGGAGTTTTCTGACAAAGAGGAGTTGCTGAGAAACATGATGGGTCTGATGGTAAGTGGAAGTTTTTACCAAAACTTATCATCAGTATTATGAAACTATTGTGTTTTTACATATTGTATGTCTATCATAACTTGTATCATTAAATACTTTCACAACATTAATATCCAAACTAATCAGCAGTGTTATGAAACTATTATATTTTGATATCAAATGTCTACCATAACTTGCCACATAAGATGCTTTCACAAAACTAATTAATCAAAACTAATAATCAGTATTATTCAACTATTATCTATTAGTGGCACATGTTAAGCAGTTATATATGTTGTACGCATCAAGCATTTGCACATTGTAATATTGATCAGATCATGTTGTCATGTTTGTGACAGTCAATGAATGTCAAGAAGCTGGGAAGTAGTTTAAACTATTTCCATAAAAAATAGATTGGTTGAATGACCTATTTAAATTGAATAATATATAAAATAATTCCTACTGGGTTCAAACAATTAAAGATCATAAACAACTACCAAGCTGATATTGTTACAATGAGATCCACACATTATTCTCGTGTATGTTATTTTTCAGGGAAATATTGCAGAAGTGCAGAAGCTGAGGCAAAACTTGATGAATGAGGAGTATGTCACAGTGTTCACGTAAGTCAGGAAGTATAACTCTTGCCTTCAATTGATCAGAATTATGCCCCTTTTTGAGAAAATTGGTTAAGATAAACATGCCACATCTCTGTTACTAAAAAATAGCAAAATGGTTTCCACTCAAACAATTAATTCTGGAGGAAAGTATTGTGCTATATTTTTAGCTCGACTATTATATATGAAATATATATAGTGGAGCTATCCTATTCACCCCCGCGTCGGCGTTTGCGTTGGCGTTTGCGTTGGCGTTTGCGTTGGCGTGCAAATGTTAAAGTTTGCGTACTACCCCAAATATTTTCAATGTCCCTTGACATATTGCTTTCATATTTTGCATACTTGTTAACCAACATTACCCCATCCTATAAACAAGAGCAGACAACTCTATCAAGCATTTTGTAATAATTATGGCCCCTTTTTCACTTAGAATTTGCAGCAAATGTTAAAGTTTGGGTACTACCCCAAATATTTCCCATGTCCCTTGACATATTGCTTTCATATTTTGCATACTTGTTTACCAACATCACTCCAATCTATAAACAAGAGCAGACAACTATATCAAGCAAGTTGACAGAGTTATGGCCCCTTTTATATTTAGATAATTGAACATTTTGCTTAAATTGCCTAAACTTCTTTATTTATGATCAGATTTTATTAATACTTTGACAAATCAACACTTACCTGAATATCACAATGGATTCCGCCCAAACAATACCCAACGCCCCACCCAGGATGCCCCCCCCCCAAATATTTTTTTTTCCTATTTTTATTTTTAGCTCGACTATTATATATGAAATATATATAGTGGAGCTATCCTACTCACCCCGGCGTCGGCGTTTCCGTTCCGGTCCGTTTGTGTGCACATGTTAAAGTTTTCGTACTACCCCAATTATTTTCATTGTCCCTTGACATATGGCTTTCATATTTTGCATACTTGTTTACCAACATGACCCCAACCAATTAAGAAGAGCAGACAACTCTATCAAGCATTTTGTCATAATTATGGCCCCTTTTCCACTTAGAATATGCAGCAAATGTTAAAGTTTTCGTACTACCCCATTTATTTTCATTGCCCCTTGACATATTGCTTTCATATTTTGCATACTTGTTTACCAACATGACCCCAACCTATAAACAAGAGCAGACATCTCGTTCAAGCATTTTGTCAGAATAAATGCCTCTTTTATACTTAGAATATGCATATTATTGATAAATCTTTGTTAAAGTTTGCGTACTTCCCCAAATATTTCCTATATCCTTTGACATATTGCTTTTATATGTTGCATACTTGTTAACCAATATGACCCAAACCTATAAACAAGAGCAGAACACTGTATTAAGCATTTTGACATAATTATGGCCCCTTTTACACTTAGAAAATTGAACATTTTGCTTAATTTGCCATAACTTCTCTATTTATGATCACATTTTATTATTACTTTGACAAAACAACACTTACCTGGATACCACAATGGATTCCACCCAAACAATACCCCACGCCCCTACACATCATCTAATAAATTACCACACCCCACATTATACCCCCCTCTCACCCCCTACCCCCCCCCCCCAATTTTTTTTGTTTGTTAAACATCATCTTATAAATTACCACACCCCACATTATACCCCCCTCTCACCACCCCCAACCCTCCCTAACCCCCCAAAAAAAATATTTTTCCTTTTTTTATTTTTGAAAGATCGTCTAATAAATGACCACACCCCACATTATACCCCCTCTAACCCCCCCCCCCCCCAAAAAAAATAATTTTTTTTCCTTTTTTTATTTTTTAAAGATTGTCTAATAAATTAATGAATATGAACAATTTCCCCATGATGAGTTATGTTATACTGTCCAGCACTCAAATAGTCGTGCGCGCTGTCCTCTGACAGCTCTTGTTGAAAGATCATCTAATAAATGACCACATCCCACATAATATCGTCCTCTCACCCCTCCCCCTAAACCCCCCATAAAAAATAATAATTTTTTCCTTTTTTATTTTTGAAACATCATCTAATAAATGACCACACCCCACATTATACCCCCCTCTAAACCCCACTTCCCCCCCCCCCCCAATTTTTTTTATTTGTTTTCCTTTTTATTTTTGAACGTTTTTGAAAGATTGTCTAATAAATTATTGAATATGAACAATTTCCCCATGATTGCTTACGTTATACTGTCAAGCACTCGAATATTCGAGCGCGCTGTCCTTTGACAGCTCTTGTTTTGTATGTTGGAACCAACATCAGTTCATAAAGGCAAGCTTCTTGATCGACCATTTTGCTTTCAAAATTAATGGCTCTTTTGATTGGTACTGTGTCAAAGACAGCATGATGATTTAACCAATCAATCCATAGGTCATTCTAACTGTTACATAAGGGCATTTGTTATCTATCTTTATCCAGTCAATTTATTGAAAATAAATCTCTATATTTCAGTCGAAATGTATGTTAATGATTTATGTTTTTTATTTGTGGATAGGCAGCTCATCAATATTCATAAATATTATAATCTGACTGTAAATTTTTCTACAGGATAAAGTGTAGTGATGATGAATATATGTAGTAGGTTTTGGTGATAGCATTAAAATACTTAAATAAAAGATATGTCTGTCAATCAATTGAGGAAAATAATTCAATAAAATCTACCATTCTGTAATTTAAAAAAAGTTTGAATGTAAGCTTTGTTCTAGGGAAACTGATCTTAATGCATGTGAATAAAGTGTCTGCACAGGCTAATCAGGGACTACCTGCTCTGCTTGGTATATAACAGGGAAGTCTCTTCTAAGCGAAACATCCTGTTCAGGTGTAAAGTGTTTTCCCAGAACAATTCTCATATTGTTCATTTGTCAATCAGAAACTTCTTGTCAAATTTCCCCATAAAACCATTCTGTCATTAAATCAAATACTAATTGCATAATGACTTTTTTGTCATTCAGAAACTTCTTGGAGTCAAAGAAAGATGGGATAGAAGTGAGCTACAATGCTGCAGGAGTTCTCTCCCATCTCCTATCAGACGGGGAGGAAGCCTGGAGGGTAGAAATCCCTAGTCGAGATGAGGTGATCCTGCGTATAGTGCAGGCTATACAGCGCTGGCCCCTTGAAAGCCAGCGCAACATCAACTACAGATCGTTTGGACCAATCCTGAATCTGGTTCGGTGTTTCAGGTCTCATGCCTCACAGTATTGGGCCGTCTGGGCCCTTTGTAATCTCACAAAAGTGTATCGTAAGTGCTCCCATTTGTATAAAGTTTGTGATTACCTTTTTGTCAGTTGTTTATTTTCCATCGTGCTCAGTCAGGCATTCATATTTACCTTGTAAACATTCTAAATATTGTCATTTGTTTGTTGTCGGTAGTGCTCAGTCAGGCATCCACATTTACCTTGTAAACATTCTAAATATTGTCATTTGTTTGTTGTCGGTAGTGCTCAGTCAGGCATCCACATTTACCTTGTAAACATTCTAAATATTGTCATTTGTTTGTTGTCGGTAGTGCTCAGTCAGGCATCCACATTTACCTTGTAAACATTCTAAATATTGTCATTTGTTTGTTGTCGGTAGTGCTCAGTCAGGCATCCACATTTACCTTGTAAACATTCCAAATATTGTCATTTGTTTGTTGTCAGTAGTGCTCAGTCAGGCATCCACATTTATCTTGTAAACATTCTAAATATTATCATTTGTTTGTTGTCGGTAGTGCTCAGTCAGGCATACACATTTATTTTGTAAACATTCCAAATATTGTCATTTGTTTGTTGTCGGTAGTGCTCAGTCAGGCATTCACATTTACCTTGTAAACATTCTAAATATTGTCATTTGTTTGTTGTCGGTAGTGCTCAGTCAGGCATCCAAATTTACCTTGTAAACATTCTAAATATTGTCATTTGTTTGTTGTAGGTAGTGCTCAGTCAGGCATCCACATTTACCTTGTAAACATTCTAAATATTGTCATTTGTTTGTTGTCGGTAGTGCTCAGTCAGGCATCCACATTTACCTTGTAAACATTCTAAATATTGTCATTTGTTTGTTGTCGGTAGTGCTCAGTCAGGCATCCACATTTACCTTGTAAACATTCTAAATATTGTCATTTGTTTGTTGTCGGTAGTGCTCAGTCAGGCATCCACATTTACCTTGTAAACACTCTACGGATGCTATATTTGAGCCTCTTTCTGGGAAAACGCTGCTAATGCATGTGCTTCAAATGACCTCCCAGATTTGACTTAACTGTCTGCACAAGCTAATCAAGGATGACTTATTCTGATTTAATGTTATTTTTTGTTTAAAGGAAGTTTCTTCTTAGCAACTATGAAGGTAAGGTAGAAGTATCTGTCTGCGCCAGCTAATCTAGTACGACACTTTGCACACATGCTTTTAGCCCCATGTTCCTAGAGTGAGGCTCAATGACCTATTGATACTCAATTGTCATGGGTCATACATAGTCCGTCATCCAACATTTACCTTGTGCACATTCTTCAGAGGCTTAATTTATTGCCTTATTACCAGTATGAAACAAGGTCAGAGTGTTTGTCACATTGATAACTCAGCTCAAGTTGAAACAGGTGGTGTCAATAACTTGGTCAGTTGGTCAATATGAAGAAAAATAACATTCTAATTTTTTGTTCAATCAGCTTCAGATTTTTTTGAGCGTTAATTTTAAAGACCTAACTGCTTATTTAAAAAGTCATGTATTGCCCAGAATTGTGTGTACTGTTTGAGTTGTCCTCTATTTTCTTCAAAAGTCTTTTTTTAATGGCGCGACAGATTAACATTAAACTTCACAGAAATTTTCCTTGGGTGACCTTTTTATGAAGTTGTTCAATATGTTCCATTCTGCTGATGTGGGAAAGTTTGTTTAAATCATGCCCATTTGGTATAAGCAGGGCACATCTAAGGAGTCATGTAATAAATATGGACTAATATAACCAAATAATTTTAAGAGTCTTTCTTTAATGACATAACCTTGAGATATAATATTTGGCATGTAACATGGATCTGAGTTTGTTCAGTTTCGTTGTATAAACCAATGTTTTTTAAAAGTGAAATGTGGTAAAATAACAAGTATTGTTTGATTCTTTATGGTGCCCTTCAAATAAACTAGCCCCAAACTTTCATGAATGTCATGATTTTAAATAATTTACTAAATTGTTCACTAATTAGCTTTTAGGATAATATCCCCAAGCAATATTTTACTCAATGAAACATGCCATACTCTGTTGTTTTATTTCATTTTAGCTGACAAGTACATCAAGCTGTTGAAGGAAGAAGGTGGTCTGGAAATTCTGGAGAAGGTCACGCGAGATCCGCGCCCCATCACAGCAATTAAAGAGTTGGCCAGACAGGTCATAGACCGAGTACAAATGCCAGTCGAGGCTTCAGAGGAGATGAATGAATAACGCTTCTATTGAAGTCTGCGCCCGTATTCACCAACCCATTCTTAGACTTAAGAATAAAGAATAGACTTAGAAGCAAAAAAAAAATGTTCAGCTTTTGAATATATACAGACTACCACTGGTGATTATGTCATCAACATTATTATGAACATGAACAATGATGTAAATGAAGTTTGTTAGTGCTAAGTTTATTTAATATTCCAGTTGAAAGAATATTCTTTATTCTTAGACTCAAGTCAGAAAATTGTTTGATGGATACGGGGCCTCAAGTGACAACATTGTATGGGAATATCGATACTTGAGCCTCGTTTCGGGAAAACTGGGCTTAATGCATGTGTGTAAAAGTCAAACCAGATTAGCCTGTGCACAGTGCCAAGGCTAGCGCTCCAGGCGTTCTAAGCCTCGCAACATAAACTTCTCTTTATTCAACGCTAACCTAGTATTCTCTATCTACACAAGTATCATAATGCAATCAACAGTTAGTTACTGCGTGTCATTATTGTCCCCTACCGGTTTCACCGGAGGGGACTTAAGGTTTGCACTCTGTCTGTCTATCTGTCTGTCAGTCAGTCACACTTTTCTGGATCCTGCGATGACTTTAAAAGTTCTTAATTTTTTTTCATGTAACTTGAAACATGGATAGATGGCAATATGGACATTATGCACGTCTTTTCATTTTGTTCCTACGTCAAAAATTCTGGTTGCTATGGCAACAAATAGACTAGAAATACTGCTGAAAATGGTGGTTTTCTGGATCCTGCGATAACTTTCAAAGTTCTAAATATTTTTTCATGAAACTTGAAACATGAATAGATGACAATATGGATATTATGCACGTCATTTCATTTTGTTCCTACGTCGAAAATTCTGGTTGCTATGGCAACAACAACAAAAAATTCTGACAATGGTGGAATTTCTGACAATGGTAGAGCTGGTAGGGGACTTTATTGCTTGGCAAAAGTCTTGTTTTTTTTAATTCAATATGTGCTGAGATTAGATAACTAAGAATACACAAAGGCTTTAAGCATTCAGTCAAGTACATGTTCCATAACTGTATTTTATTAAGTATGGTTTCTAAATGGTGGAGAAAAGTCGTATGTTTTGTAAATTGATGGTTTTCCAAGTGACTTGTTAATATGTTGAAAAAAATGTTAATTTATTATTATTAAATTATAATAACTGTGCCCTTCAGCATAACTTATTTGCTTATCTCTCTCTCACAATTAAGTTTGATCACACCGTTCACACATATTTTTGTACATACAGTTGCAACTAAATGTTCATGTTACTGTATACATTTTGTGTTAAAGAATGGATATTAAATTAATTAAAATATTATAATATATGTAATACTTAATTACTTAATCGTACATTATAAGTCAACATTCATAATATTTTATGTTTACACAAAATATTGAACCAGTACAGTAAGAACCTTCTGAAATTCTTAAATATTCACATATTTATATGTTATTGAAAAACATTTTGCATATGCCATGCAAAACTGCCAAAAGTTCTATAAATTATTAGCAAAACTTTTTAAAAGTCAACTGCATGTTATTTGAAACATCCAGTTTTCGAAATCATATAAAAAGCCCTAATTGTTCTTAAACTTGTACACATATTTATTGTTATTTCAAACGGTAAATACAACGGTAACCTTTCCTATGGTAATTCCATTGTATATGGTCGTCTTGATTAAGGCACGAATCCACCAGTTGCCAACGGAATATAATCATGATAACTGTTTTTGAATATGCCTTTACTTTTTTTCTGAAAATGCAATTTTATGTTAAATTGTTAACGTATTTTTTGTCTGATCTTGAAATGGTTTGCTGAGCAATATATGCAACAATGTAACCAAATGCTTGTATCGGATGTAATTCAACCAATTCGGAATATGCTCAAAAGGTTCACATCATGATTAGATAGCTATATGACAGCTTTCCTTTTTCTAAATAATAGTATGGCAAGTACTTATGGTGGTGTTTTTTTCTTTCCTCCAAAATTGTTCGTTAGTCTTGGCAATTAATTTTTAATAATGATAATCGGGTTACAAGAAGGAAATTTTGGGTTAACCAATTTATGTGATCACTGCGTTGTAAAATTAATAATTTGTATGCTTTTGTAACTATGTATATTAGTGTAGATATAATTTACATTTTTCATGTAAATTGGCAATGCACTTTCTGTTATTAAACCGTGACTACAACTTCATTGTTTATAGTTGTGTATGGTATTGATAGTTCCTGTTCTATTGACATGTAAAATACATGACTATTATGACTTTCTTGATTTGAAGCCACTGGCAAAAAAGTGATTCTGAATATTGAACACCAAATACTTGCTGTGTGGTAGTGGTGGTCCCAAACACGTTGTCGAGCGTTGATGGATTTTATAAAGGTTTATAGGCAAAAATGACAATAAGGACCAAGCCTCAAGGTCAAGGTCACAATTCAAGGTCACAGATAATCAGATCATCATAGGACTCTAGTGCACTTAACCATTAGGTCAACACATATGATTAAATGCAAAATGAGAAATTTGTGGAAACTAATTAAAAATTTAGAAAAACAAAACAAATTAGTACCGAAGTTGTGACTACACAGAAATGACAGTAGTGGTCGCTTAAAACGTTGTTTTTTTTAAATTTGAAAATTAACTTTTTGACGTCGTAATTGTAGGTGTTGAATATATTTATTTCAAAAGTTAGTGAAAGAGCTAATTTCCAAATTGAAAAAAAAAGTTTTTAAGCGACCACTACTGTCATTTCTGTGTAGTCACAACATCAGTACTAATTATGCCCCCCTTCGAAGAAGAGGGTGTATATTGCTTTGCTCGTGTCTGTCGGTCTGTCGGTCCGTCCACCAGGTGGTTTCTGGATGATAACTCAAGAACGCTTGGGCCTATTATCATGAAACTTCATAGGTACATTGATCATTACTCGCAGATGACCCCTATTGATTTTGAGGTCACTAGGTCAAAGGTCAAGGTCACGGTGACCCGAAATAGTAAAATGGTTTTTGGATGATAACTCAAGAACGCATACACGGCCAACAGGGCGAACTCTGAACAATATAACTGAAGCAACAACTGGTCTGTAATCCTAAATCTATAATTATCAGTCCAATGAAACATCATCCTTTGAGTAAAATAAAGTGGATCATGAGAATCAGAATATGAGATTTTTTGTATATTTTGTTTATAAAATATTGTGTTAATGTTTAATTTTGTTGATTAATATAAATATAAACAGGACAGGGGAGGTAATACACTATTATATCTTTCTTATATACAGGGGAAACAAATGCAATAAGTTTAAATTTCATGTTTCATAAATAGAGGATATTTATCATGTCAGTGTGAGATCATTTGTTATTTTTATGATCACATTTTATTATTACTTTGACAAAACAACACTTTCCTGAATACCACAATGGATTCCACCCAAACAATACCCCACGCCCCTACCAGAATCCCTCCCCCCCAACCTCACCCCCCAATTTTTTTTAAACATCTAATAAATTACCCCACCCCACATTATACTCCCCTCTCACCCCCACCCCCCCCTACCCCCACCCCCCTACCCCCCACCCCCCATTTTTTAAACATCTAATAAATAACCCCATCCCACATTATACCCCCCTCTCACTCCCCCCTACCATCCCATCCCCCCCCCAATTTTTTTTTAACATCTAATAAATTACCACACCCCCATATTATACCCCCCTCTCACTCCCCCCTAACCCCCACCCCCAATTTTTTTAAAACATCTAATAAATTACCACACCCCACATTATTACCCCCTCTCACCCCCCCACCCCCCTACCCCCCCAAAAAAAAATTCTTTTTTTAAACATCTTATAAATTACCACACCCCACATTATACCCCCCTCTCACACCCCACCCCCCTACCCCCCCCAACCCCCACCCCCCGCATTTTTTAAATAAAAACATCTAATAAATGACCACACCCCACATTATACCCCCCTCTCACTCCCCCTACCCCCCCGCCCCCCCACCCCAATTTTTTTTTAAACATCCAATAAATAACCACACCCCACATTATACCCCCTCTCTCACCCCCACCCCCCTACCCCCCACTCCCCCCAAATGTTTTTTTTTAAACATCTAATAAATTACCACACACCACATTATACCCCCCTCTCAATCCCCCTACCCCCTACCCCCACCCCCCAATTTTCTTTTAAACAACTTATAAATTACCCCACCCCACATTATAACCCCTTCTCACCCTCCACCCCCCTAACCCGAACCCCCCCAGATTTTTTTTTTAAACATCTAATAAATTACCACACCCCACATTATAACCCCCTCTCACCCCTCTACCCCCCCACCGCCCCCCCCATTTTTTTTATTTTTTAATCTAATAAATTACCACACCCAACATTATACCCCCCTCTCACTCCCCGTACCCCCCCACCCCCCCTGCCCCCCCCCCCCCAAAAAAAAATAATATTTTTTTAAACATCTAATAAATGACCACACCCCACATTATAACCCCCTCTCACTCCCCCTTGATCATGACTGGCAGTTGAACCCTATTGATTTTCAGGTCACTAGGTCAAAGGTCAAGGTCACAGTGACTCAAAATAGTACAATGGTTTCCGGATGATAACTTACATTAGGTCAAAGGTCAAGGTCACAGTGACAAAAACGTATTCACACAATGGCTGCCACTACAACTGACAGCCCATATGGGGGGCATGCATGTTTTACAAACAGCCCTTGTTTGATTTGTTTTTCTAAATGTTTAGCTCACCTGATTGCGCAGGTGAGCTTTTCTGACCGGTCTTTGTCCGTCGTATGTCCGTCTGTCTGTCTGTTAACATTTGCTTGTAAACACTCTAGAGGCCACATTTCTTGTCCCATCTTCATGAAACTTGGTCAGAAGCTTTGCCCCAATAAAATCTCAGCCGAGTTTGAAACTGGGTTGTGCCCGGTCAAAAACAAGGCTACTAGGTCAAGAAAAAGAAAAACCTTGTTAACACTGTAGAAGTCACATTTTATGTTCAATCTTCATGTAACTTTGTCAAAATGTTTGTCTTAATGATATCTTGATTGAGTTCAAAAGTGGTTCCAGTCTGTTGAAAAACATGGCCGCCAGTGGGCAGGGCAGTTTTCCTTATTTGGCTATAGAGAAACTTTGTAAACACTCTAGAAGCCATAATGTTTGCCCAATCATCATGAAAGGTGGTCAAAACATTGATTTTATTGATATCTCGGATGAGTTCGAAAATGGTCCAGATCGGTGAAAAAACATGGCTGCCAGTGGGCGGGGCATTTTTCTCTATATGTATATAGTGGCAGTTTTCCCTATTTGGCTATAGAGAAACCTTGTAAACACTCTAGAAGTCACAATATTTGTCCAATCATCATGAAAGTTAGTCAAAACATTGGTTTTATTGATATCTCAGAAGAGTTAGAAAATGGCCCAGATCGGTGAAAAAACATGGCCGCCCGTGGGCGGGGCATTTGTCTTTATATGTACATGTATATAGTGGCAGTTTTCCCTATTTGGCTTTAGAGAAACCTTGTAAACACTATAGAAGTCACACTTTTTGCCCAATCATCATGAAAGTTGGTCAAAACATTGGTTTTATTGATATCTTGGACAAGTTTGACAATGGTTCGGATCGGTGAAAAAAACATGGCCGCCAGTGGGCGGGGCATTTTTCTCTATATGTATATAGTGAAAATGTTATCGCTCTAGAAGCCACATTTTTGGCCCAATTTTCATGAAAATTGGTCAGAACATTTGTTTCTTTGATACAAGAGTTGAGTTCAAAAATGGTTTCGGTCAAACCTTGTGATCGAACACTATGGAAGTCACATTTTTATGCCCCCCTTCGAAGAATAGGGGGTATATTGTTTTGCTCATGTCGGTCCGTATGTCTGTCCACCAGATGGTTTCTGAATGATAAGTCAAGAACGCTTAGGCATAGGATCATGAAACTTCATAGGTACATTGATCTTGGCTCGCAGATGAACCCTATTGATTTTGAGGGCACTAGGTCAAAGGTCACGGTCACGGTGGCCCGAAATAGTAAAATGGTTTCCGGATGATAACTCAAGAACACTTACGCCTAGGATCATGAAAGTTCATAGGTACATTGATCATGACTTGCAGATGACTCCTATTGATTTTTAGGTCACTAGGTCAAAGGTCAAGTTCAAGGTGACCCGAAATAGTAAAATGGTTTCCGAATGATAACTCAAGAACGCTTATGCTTATGATCATGAAACTTCATAGGTACATTGATCATGACTTGCAGATGACCCCTATTGATTTTTAGTTCAAAGGTCAATGTCACGGAGACTCAACTTACAAAAATGGTTTACGGATGATAACTCAAGAACGCTTACGCCTAGGATCATGAAACTTCATACGTACATTGAGGTGACCCAAAATAGTAAAATTGTTTTACTCAAGAACGCTTATGCCTAGGATGATGAAACTTCATAGCTACATTGATCATGACTTGCAGATGACCCCTATTGATTTTCAGGTCACTAGGTCAAAGGTCAAGGTCACAGTGTTTCAACTTAGAAAAATGGTTTACAGATGATAACTCAAGAAGGCCTATGCCTAGGATCATGAAACTTCATTGGTATATTGATCATGACTTGCAGATGAGCTGTATTGACTTTCAGGTCACTAGGTCAAGGTCACGGTTACTTGACACAGTAAAATGGTTTTTGGATGATAACTCAAGAAAGCTTACGCCTAGGATCATGAAACAATATAATGGTCAAGTTGATAGAATTTTCTTATTAAATCAATCAAAATGGATTTTGTTATGTAGATGTTTTGAACATCTTATAGCTTTGTTATCCATCTGACATGTGTGCATTATAATCATTGCATCTTTTTTAAAGATGTTAGTGGTTTAAATTTTTTTTGTTTTGGTTATTAAACACAAAGCACTAAATCGACAATTTTCAGACAGACTAACAGTGGGCTGACCTTGAAACGATGCAAGATGGGATGTAATTCGTTTGTTTGTTTTGTAATTTAAAATCTTAACATGTCAACTATGAAAACACTATACAATTATTATTTTATTATCAGACTATGACACTACAGTTCATATGTGCTCTAAAATCTACAAGTACACAAGAACAAACACACACAACTCAATTTGATATTAACCCATTGATGCCTAACATTGATTATGAGAGAGAGAGGAAGAATTGAGTCATGCTGAAGGATACACACATTGATTGTTTATGAAGTTAATGTATGGGATAAGGAATAACATCTTGCAGTAATTTGTTGGTATGTGAGCTCTGGTCAACAAGCTGTGTTTAAAGAAGACATTTACAATGGATATATGCTACTGCTGATAAAGGGTTCTAAAATATACAGCTACATGTACCCAATTTAGGTTTGGAATGTAAATTGCTAACTGTTGGCTACATTGATCATGACTCAACAATGACCTCTATTGATTTTCTCGTCACTAGGTCAAAGGTTACAGTCACAGTGATTCAAAATGCAAAAATTGGTTTTCAAATGATAACTCAAAAACACTTTCACCTAGGATAAAGACTTCATAGATACATTGATCATGATTATAAAATTTCAAATCACTACATCAAAGATCAACATAACAGTGACTCAAAACAATAAAATTGTTTCTTGATATTCGCTGACAATGCTTACGCCTAGATTCATGATCTTCATAGTTACAGTGATCATGACTGGCAGATGACCAACATAATGTTCAAGTCACTAGGTCAAACGCCTTAATAACAATGACTCAACACTGTAAAATGGTGTCCAGATGACAACTCAAGCAACCAAGGTCAAAAGTCAAAGTCACAATGACTTAAATATTCATATTCACACAATGGCTGCCATTACAACTGACAGCCCATATACAGGCATGCATGTTTTACAAACAGCCTAATACATTTGGTAAAAATTCAATGAACACTCTTCTCAGGTGAGCGAACTAGGGCCATCTTGGCCCTCTCGTTTAATAAGTTTCCACAAATTTTTCATTTGGCATGTAATCATATGTGTTGACCTAATGGTTAAGTGCACTAGAGTCCTATATATTAATATATATATATATATATATATATATATATATATATATATATATATATATATATATATATATATATATATATATATATATATATATATATATATAATGTAAGGCACTGGAGTATTCATTAACTTGTTTATTATCTGTTATTTCATAATGTAAACAAACTGCTATTGTTTATATCATCATTTACTCAACCATAACACTATCCCATACACAAGATTATGGTTGAAGTGTTTAATTGTTATATTAACTGAAAGAGTAATCATTTAAATATGTTTTGTCTGATGATTATAAACAGAACTTGAATTCCAAAACTTATTGTCAAAGTCCGAACTTCAAGGAAGCTAGTCCAACCGTCATCTTGCAATGATTCTATTGGTTATATTCATTTCTAAGTGACTAAACATTGTATAATTATAATAATACGACTATAAGTTACTTTAAGAAAGTATTTTATAGTCATTAAATGTTCATATATGTTGTTATTTGTGTAAAATTCGCCATTCCTAAAAAGTACTTTTCAGCTGTTGAAATATTTCGGATATATTGTACCGTCATATTTCTTTTCTGTCATAACCGTATGTTTGTTTAGGTCAGAGAGAAGTATATTTGTTTATTGTTAGATGTAGAATCTTTTGCTCATCTATATTTGCTCCTAAAATGTTCTTTTGTTAGTTCAAATATAATATTATTGTTGAATGTTTTGCCGCTAGAGAACTTTGTTTAGGATTTAGGATTCCTAAATGCATTTGATTGGTTGTCGCAATCCTAAGTCGTTTTGATTGGCTAAGCCAAATTTCTTAGACATTGGTGCGCAGAATCACCCAGAATCCTAAATCCTAAGTGCTTAGCGACAGGTATAAATAGCGCCGATAACAACTTTTGGAATCTATCTGTCAAGATCAGTTCAGATCACTTTTTGAAAGTTCATGTAAAATTTATTTATCCCTTCATTTAAAGTAATAATTATATAACTTCGTATGGCGTCATTCACCATTCCAAAGATGGTAAGCGTTATTTTGTCACATTAGATGAGCGCTTCGTTAGGAACTCCAGAGAGCTTTAAATATGATGAAAGTTTATCGGCATTAATAAACTTGTAATACTGTTCAATGATACTGTGTTTATATGAGAACTGATGCATACATATGGAATAATTTAAATAACTATTACAACAAGATTTTGAAACAGTGAAACTGTGTTCTTAACATTATTGAAAGTGCCAGCCTGATACGGGCACTTGGAAGACAATGAAGAAGGTTAACATTGCCCGTACTTAAGGATGGGGTATACTACAAGAGAGAGAGAGAGAGAGAGAGAGAGAGAGAGAGAGAGAGAGAAGAGAGAGAGATAGAGAGAGAGAGAGAGAGATAGAGAGAGAAGAGAGAGAGAGAGAGAGTCTCTCTCTCTCTCTCTCGCTCTCTCTCGCTCTCTCTCTCTCTTCTTTCTTTCTTCTTTCTCTCTTTCTCTTTCTTTTCTTCTTCTGCCTCTTCTTCTCTCTCTTCTCTTCTCTCTCTTCTCTTCTTCTCTCTTCTTCTCTCTCTCTCTCTCTCTCTCTCTCTCTCTCTCTCTCTCTCTTCTCTCTCCCTCTCTTCTCTCTCTCCTCTCTCTCTCTCGCTAAGAGATGTAAAGTGAGTATTGGATATAGATCAAGTGTATCATGCGAGGCTTAGAACAATGGTAGCGCGAAAGCAATGGTTCTAAGCCGAGCATGATAAACTTGATGTTACATAAAATTGTATTTATCCTATTATTTCCTCCCCTTTTCGATAAATTCATATCAAATATCGCATTTTTTGACGATTTTGTTTTTCCGAAGTTAACAAAAACAGATTCTCCAATTTTTGGAAAACCCCAAATTTGATCTAAAAATAGCTTATAGCTCAAGCTAATACGATCATTGTTATACTATCGATTTTCATCAGGTAATAGGATATATATATATATATTTATTTATTTATAAACAATCTTTTAAACGGTTACGTCAACTTCTAGTACGCATCGAAATCAGAAGCCTCCATCACAACCATGTAAGCGTAAAAAACATTTCTTGCTAATAAACTAATATTGATTAAATCATATAACTATCGACATCATTCCCCGTATCTTTGTTTATCGGTTAGTAATTAATAATCTACGTACTGAACTTAATGTTCTATGGAAATATATAACTCATAGAAAAATACGGAATAACTAAACAATTAACATACACCCATTAGCTGCCAATACTTTTTATACCCCCTGCACCCGAGTGAATGAACCAGATGCACGCCAAATTGACCGACATGGGTTCGCTTTTAAGCTTCCAATAAATACATTCATTAATTCAACATCAAAAGTGAATTCATTTGAAAAGGCTAATGAAATAACGTGATACATTCTACGCTCTTGTCTTCTTATATTTTTCAGAGACTTCATCAACCATAATAGGGTCCATCGTGGTCGCTATTTAATTTTTATTAAACCTTGCCATTAAACAATAAATCAACGCCGGAATACTTATTTTAATAAAACGCGCATTCAAGTGCGATTTTCATGGTGGCCATTTATAGAAGAAGATGTATAACGAAATACAATAATCGATTCCAAGTTACTCGAAGTACGGTTGTTGTTGTTGTTTTACTTGATCGAAGCTGCCCGTTAACGTTCATTATAATTTTATTGAGGCAATACTTTCAATATATGAAACCAGGTGAAATATCTGATTTTAAGTTCGAGTGGGTTTGTTTTTGGCAATTAAATATAAGCAGAAAGGTGTACAGATTCTGTGTACTTGAAATGTCTAAAACTCGTTTATGTCATTAATTTTATTTAGAAAGATCAATTGATAAATTGTAAATTTGAACAGATAAAATTACATTGAACTAACATGTCAAGAAAAACACATGTTTTTTTAAATAACAATTATAAACTAGATCTATACTTCACACCGTATCAGGTGTTATTACAAACTATGAAGTGGGCAGGATTTGTCCGTTAACTGCTTTCTGGTCCAGACCATCATGAATTCATCGGGCCTTGTATTGTTATGATACCATTGTACATCATGTGGTAAATCAAAGCCCTCAAAAAAGACCATCATGAATCCATCGTGTCTTGTATTGCAATGATAACACTGTGCATCATGTGGTTAATCAAAGCCCTTCCAAAAAACCATCATGAATTTATCGGGTCTTGTATTGCAATGATTTAACACTATGCATCATGTGATAAATGAAACGACCATCATCGTGTTATTTATAAGCATAAAATATTGTTTTTATGTGATAAATCAAAGTCTTTCATTGACCATCATTGAACTCATCTTGTCATTTATTACTATGTAACAATGTGATAGATCGAAGTCCTTTCTATAGACAAAAATATATACTACATCTTCATTGCATTTGTTTGCAGAAAATCTTTGAGTTGTCGTGTTAGAATACAATCTGATGGAAGGCCAATTTACATTCCTTTCGAAAATCATAGTAATAATTTAGTTAATCTCTGCAAGTAAAATGTCTTAATTTTAAATGAAAGCTATGACCCACAACTAATACGACTGTTTTTCTTTGAATAGAAAAGGAATGTCGCATACTGATAATAGGGTGTTTCTACTCCGCCACCTTTGTGATGTTGTTCTCAGAAACTGGATTTAATGTTTTTATTGACCTCCCCTTAAAACCACAACGCATCTTATGTTCACTTGTATATTAATAAACGCAAACATTGATCGTAGGATTGACAGATTTCAGACCATGATCGACCTTGTATAGGTCGCACACAGAATCCATTACGCATGCGCAGCCTCTTCAAACTGAATGAATTAAAACAAAACATAACAAAAACATCTCCACAGCTGAACTAGTTGGCCGCTGTCTAATTAGATCTTTGGTCCCCATAGTAATTCATTATAAATGAATTTAGTGGATATAAATTCACCTGAAAACCACATGTCTACCCGATTACTTTTTCTGTTAAAGGCACTGTAGGTTTTGGTTATTTTACAAGATGTAATATTTAACTTGTAAAATTGGTACCTGCAACTGAATCCATCGTCTTTAAATGGCAACAACTGAAGTGTGGGGCAGGTGATATAACTTAATTTGTCATTCAACATTAACAGATCGTGCTCACATTATAAATACCCAAAAAGGTTTCAATATTATTGATAATAAGATGCATTGATTTATTTGACTTTGAGTTATTACCATTGCCAGCATAAAGAGGAAAAAAAGACCTTTCGACAGCTGGCTACGAGATGATATACTTTTACTATACTGATAACTATGGGTTATTGTGGAACATACTTAGTTGTATTATTTAAAAGCAACATGTTCATCTAGCATTTTGAAACTTCCGAAAATGTAGGTGATGGTACGTTATTTACAGGATTGGTACCCTAAACGTGATTCCGCCTTTCATAGAGGGTCAACACTTGAGGAGTGGGTGCGGTACAAACTATGTTCTTCATATTTGCAACAGTATAAAAATAGTGTGTATAAACATATAATTATGTAACGCATTAATAAAAAGCATATTGAAATATGTTTTATAATATTTAAAAAAAAAATAAAAGGCACACACGACTTTAGGCTGCTATCTTCCTTTTCTCCTCTCCTTGCTAAATGTTTGAAATATGTTGTTTTTTTTAAAGTTGAATAAAAGTCAACCGAGTATTTTACACCTATTACGTTATGTTTATTTTGTCAGTAACATAACTTTAAAAAAAAAAA
Source organism: Dreissena polymorpha (assembly GCF_020536995.1). Lineage (NCBI taxonomy): Eukaryota > Metazoa > Mollusca > Bivalvia > Myida > Dreissenidae > Dreissena > Dreissena polymorpha. The sequence goes on along the minus strand of NC_068361.1, from coordinate 66,625,050 downwards.
ACCCTAAAAATTATGTTTCATTCAATATCGACCAAACTTACATAACGTGTGTATAACTCATCATTGTGAATGCAAATAATAATTACTCATATTGGACCATGTGCACTTGAGTTATAAGCAACTTTTCTTTCCAATTAAGCTCAAGTTGGCAATACAGAGGCTGAAAACTCGGGGTTTAGCTCCACTGGCCAGGGGCCAGCGGAGCTTATGTCATGGTCCTGTGTCCGTCGTGCGTGCGTCCGTGCGTGCGTTAACTTTTCCTTAAAACATCATCTTCTCCTAAACTACTGGTCCAATTCTGATGAAATTTCACAGGAATGTTTCTGGGGTGAACCTCTTTCAAATTTATTCAAATTATGCCCCTGGGGTCAAATTTGACACTGCCCCGGGGGTCACAAAAATGAAAATTTGCTTATATAAGGCCTATTTTGTGAAAACTTTCAAAATCTTCTCGTCCATAATCATTGGGTCTAGGACTATCAAATTTGGTATGTAGAGACATCTTATAGTCCTCTACCAAATTTCTTCAAATTATGCTCCTGGGGTCAAATTTGACCCTGCCCCGGGGGTCACAAAATTGAACATATGCTTATATAAGGCCTATTTTGTGAAAACTTTCAAAATCTTCTCGTCCGTAACCATTAGGCCTAGGGCTATCAAATTTGGTATATTGAGACATCTAATAGTCCTCTACCAAACTTCTTCCAATTGTGCTCCCGGGGTCAAATTTGACCCTGCCCCGGGGGTCACAAAATTTAACATATGCTTATATAAGGCCTATTTTGTGAAAACTTTCAAAATCTTCTCGTCCATAACCTAGGTCTATTAAATTTGGTATGTAGAGACATCTAATAGTCCTCTACAAATTTTCTTCAAATTATGCTCCTGGGGTCAAATTTGACCCTGCCCCGGGGTTCACAAAATTGAACATATGCTTATATAAGGCCTATTTTGTGAAAACTTTCAAAATCTTCTCGTCCATAACCATTGGGCCTAGGGCTATCAAATTTTGTATGTAGAGACATCAAAAATACCTCTACCAAATTTATTCAAATTATGCCCCTGGGGTCAAATTTGACCCTGACCCGGGGGTCACAAAATTGAACATATGCTTATATTTGGCCTATTTTGTGAAAACTTTCAAAATATTCTTGTCCATAACCACTGGGCCTAGGTCTATCAAATTTGGTATGTAGAGACATCTAATAGTCTTCTACCAAATTTTTCAAATTATGCCCCTGGGGTCAAATTTGACCCTGCCCCGGGGTTCACAAAATTGAACATATGCTTATATAAGGCCTATTGTGTGTAAACTTTCAAAATCTTCTCGTCCATAACCATTGGGCCTAGGGCTATCAAATTTGGTATGTAGAGACAACTTATAGTCCTCTACCAAATTTATTCAAATTATGCCCCTGGGGTCATATTTGACCCTGCCCCGGGGGTCACAAAATTGAACATATTGCTTATATAAGGCCTATTTTGTGAAAACTTTTCAAAATCTACTCGTCCATAACCATTGGGCCTAGGGCTAATAAATTTAGTATGTAGAAACATCTCATAGTCCTCTACCAAATTTCTTCAAATTCTTGTCCATAATCCATTAGGCCTAGGGCTACACAATTTGGTATGTAGAGACATTGTATAGTCCTCCACTTAGTTTTTTCAAATTATGCCCCAGGAGTCAAATTTGACCCTGCCCTGGGGGCCACAAAATCGACTTTATGCTTATATAGTGCCTATTTTGTGAAAACTTAAAAATTCTCTTGTCCTAAACCATAAGGCATAGTGCTACCAAATTTGGTATGTAGTGACATCTAACAGTTCTTTACCAAGTTTGTTCAAATTATGCCCATGGGGTCAAATTTGACCCTGCCCGGGGGGTCAAAAAACTGAACATACGCTTATATGGGGCCTATTTTGTGAAAACTTTAAAAATCTTCTTGTCCATAACCATTGGGCCTAGGACTACCAAATTTGGAGTGTAGTGATATCTAATAAGTTTCTACCAAATTTGTTCAAATAATGCCTCTGGGGTCAACTTTGACCCTGCCCTGGGGGGTCACAAAATTGAATAAACGCTTATAAAGCGCCTATTTTGTAAAATCTTTAAAAATCTTCTTGTTGAAAACCATTCAGACTATGGCTACCAAATTTGGTATGCAGTAACATCTTATTGTCCTCTACCAAGTTTGTTCAAATTTGACCCTGACTTGCGGGTCACGAAATTGAACATTATATACGCTTATATCTTGCTTATTTTGTGAAAACTTTTAAAATATTCTTGTCCTTAACTCTAGGACCTAGAGCTACCATACTTTGTATGTACATGTTGGTAGATATAGTAGTCCTCTACAAAGTTTGCTCAAATTATGCACCTGGGGTTAAATTTGACCAAGCCCAGGGGGTCACAAAAGTGTATATGTGCTTAAATAGGGCCTATATTTAAGTATTTGTACATGCAGAGAATATTTGAATAGCCTTTTTTTCAGCAGTGGAGCGATACAGGGCCATCATGGCCCTCTTGTTTATTTAGTTTCCACCAACCCGAAAGAAATGTATGGAACAATTTCCATTTGCTAACAAGTGCATAAGATATACAAATAGTCAACACAAGATGTGTTTTGTATGACAACAACATACATTGTGTCCATTTTTTGTGAAAAAAAACAATAACACAAAAACGTATTCAATTTAAAATAGTAAGACTTCATTTTTGTCATGTTTAACCGTACACTGTAAACGTGTCAGGCTTAATTTTGTTTAACCGTACAATTAAAAGTGTAAGGCTTATTTTGTCATGTCTAAACGAGAAAGGCATATTTTTGCCATGTTTAATCGTACACTGTAAAACAGAAAGGCTTATTTTGTCATGTGTCATCGTATAATGTAAAGGATTTATTCTTATGTTTGTCATATTTCACCGAACAATTTAATGCTTATTGTTTCTAGATTAGTGTTCTCACACCGTATAAATATGCCCCCAAGGTTGTTATGGAATGCAAATTAGAACCAGATTCTTTAATACACCCAGAAAAATTAGAGCTTTGTCACAGACGTGACAAATACCCCCACATGCCGCATTGACACATACTATTTTGCATGTCGTCTTCACAAAAAACAGCGGACACCATGCTCAATTTTTAAAACGCACTAAGTGACCCCTTGACCTAGTTTTTGACCCAGAAAGGCCCATGTTCTAACTTGGCCTTAAGATCATCTCCATAAAACTTCTGACCAAGTTTGGTGAAGATCGGATGAAAACTACTTGAATTAGAGAGCGGACACTTAATACGGACCGACAGACCGAGAGACCGACAGATCGACCGACCGACCGACCGACAGACAGACAAGTTCACTCCTATATACCCCCCTAATCTTCGTTTGTGGGGGTTTAATAACTCAAACATGCTCTATTTCAAAATTTAAATGCATTTCTTCGACAATTGACCGTGTGGCATTACCTCGACATTAACGGTATCTCTGGTTTTATGCATAACATACTGTCTAAGATATTATAACGTTTATTCCAAGTTATTTTGAATTCTTTAATACACGAGAAAAATATAGCCCAAACAAAAGTCATATAATAATATTTAAATGCTATTTTTTTACGTTTGGCCTTGAAGTATGAGCTTATTTAAAAGAAAGTCATCTACTTGTGTGAGCAATACATTTTAAATAAAAAAGTTCACATGCTTCACTTAGTTTGTTATGTAATTTAACCATTTTGATGATTATTTATTTAGTGCTTTTGAGTGCTTTAATTGTAAAGTATCTGTGATTTAAAAACGATAACTCACTGTTTAGAACGTTGAACAATATAACTGAACGATATCGATTTTTTTGTCATTGTTTCCCTTTGCACCAATGTCTTTTTGTAACGGCATGGCGTCATTATTCCAGATAATTTCTCACGTTCAACACTCCGATAAAAGAAAAGATATTTTGTTTGTTGAAAGTAGCTTACCGATTTTTATTCAGTCGTGATCATAAACACTAATATTTCCACATGTCTAATACAGTTTTGTGAACGTTTTTATTGGCTTAAGTATATCTAACTGACCAATCGTGTTTCTTAAATTACTGAAATTTAGTTTCAATGTCAAGTAACATAATGTAATTAAAAAAAACACTTTTCAGTGCTATCATTTTGTTTACGTAAGTGTTTATTTTATTCGCAAAAGCATGTGATAAAAATGATCTGGTACTTGTTCTCATTTTGCGATGATATTTATACAAAGATATTCAGGAAATTTATTAATTATATTCACCCAAGGGTTGCTTTCTAAGTTCCTTTTGGTCATGCGATCTATGCTCGTCTACTGGTAAACAGCACAACGGATACAACGGCATTCTAGATGGTCATGCCTCATTAAAAAATCACAGTGGACAACATGAAACTGCTTTTAAACTTGCGATAAACGCGAAATTTAATTGAAATATACCGCTCATGGAATGTAGACTGTATTCACCACATTGAGTAAAAGGTTGGAGATGTATTATTTTGCACTAGAGTGTGATGATAATTTCATGGGTGACGATATCATAAATATAATAATGTCATCAGCACATTACCCACATTGCGTTCTTAAAGAACATCGGAATGCGCCAACATTTTGATATACCAGGTACTTAAAAGAAATATCAATCGATGCATAATATTTCAGATCGAGGGCTGTTAGAAGAATACTGTTACTTATTCGGCTTATTATGTCAGAATTACATCCTTCTTTGTGACTGTGTCATGATTCTTGATGGTACTTTCAATTTGTATGTAGACACCTTTTCATGCTTGATGACACTTACATCTTGCCTGATGGCAAATGTCTATTTACATTCTGCTTTATGGTATCATGCATGTGTACAGATGCAACATTGTTGTTCGTTAATTGCATGCTGCATATGTGTATGTTGGTTTGTGCAGAGAGACTTGTGCAATAGGCGCAGTGTATAATGGAATCAAATATTGATGCGTTGAATAAATTAACGCGATGGCAAGATGTGAGTTTCACCAAAGCACAAAGCAACATACAATCATGCATGATACAATGATGTCAATTGACAGTCGTTCCGAAATGCTAGGGACGAATACGGAAATTTACGGCGTATAACGGAAATTTAATGTTCTAGGAGAAGTTGCGCCCCTTTGTAAGATATTTGCTACTGAACCGAAAATAACCGTGTTTGTGGACGTAACTATTTTTTGGTTAATGACTAACCATAATTTTTGTACAGTAATTTACCTTCAATAACCAAAGACATTCTATGGATATATTTCAATATATGCTACTAATGCATGTATGCAGAGCTCCAGATAAGACGCTTAAAGTCGTGAAAAAATGAATTAAGTTTAATAAAAAAGTAGACTTAAATTCTGTGCGTATATTTACCAATGGAAAAATAAAATAAGAATTCAAAATTTGTGATCATGCGTAAAACTCAATATCAATGCATATAATGTAAACATTTTATCAATGAGTTCCCACTCGTCTAGGCCCTCATTAAAATTATGAAATCAACAGCACTTTAACGTTATTATGAATAACAGACCATCTTTAAAAAAGTCGAAAAGCCGAACGTTTTCCACCATTTGGTCCTTTTATCGCAAAAAGTATGCTGTAACCCGGCAATTGTCATGAGCTCTTCTTAGACTATAAACCTAAATGGGGATGTGCCCAAAATTTTACTTACATGAAAAAAGGAATTAATAATAGACTTTAAGGCTGGATTTTTGATAGAGTGTAAACCAAGATTTTGCTGAAAAAGTTATCTGGAACTTTGCATGTATGTTGAGAGGAAATCCATTACATAATTTCAAATTTACTAGAGTACTTTTATATTGCACCACATACAATGCTATGAAACTATAATATTGAAGTGCACATATAAACTTTATAATAGATGGGTAGGTATTTCGTGTCAATCTATTTCACATATGAAAGAGCTGGTGGTCAAGCTGCTCTAAGTACATATAGATGCATGGCACAATTTAGATTAAGCAAAATAAAACACTAGGTATTTGCCAAGATTCATAAGAGTCAAATATATACGAGCACTAAGAGCATAATCGTGCACAGCGAGACTTACTCATGCAGAATTGAAACACTTATTGCTTTCTTTCGTAATAATTGCATGTGTCCGATCTAATATGCAATATGCCCGGTGTTTTTTTAATGAGGATTAATGCTCCGTTTGAGATACACAATTAATGAATGCCTCAATATTTTCAAAAATTAACACCGGATTAATATTCACTGATTTTTTTTCATACAGATTGGTTATAAATATTATAGAGCTTAACAAAAAAATACATTAAGCCCTGTTCTCCCGGCACACGCGCTGGACACACAGGTGGTTAGCGTGTGGCTATGATCATAATTAGTGAAAACATCTTTTTGAATGATAAATAATAATATAATAACAAAAAAATCAACTTTTATTTATAAAAAAAATCACTATCTAAATCATCCGAAAACGGGGTGCATCGTTTTGAACAGCCATTCCTAAATCAATTTTGCAGCGATTTTCATGAACCCGGTTTTATTCAACGCAGAAATGAATTTCCTTTCAGGAAAGGTATATATCTTGTTATATTTCTACATATGCTGGGTCAAATTGTAAGAAAGAACGATTCGCTTGACTTTTTTTTAGAAAAGTCGATTTTTTGTTATAATATGATTATTTATCATTCCAAAAGATGTTTTCACTAATTTTATCATAGTCACACGCTAACCACCTGTGGCTGGACATACACCTTTAAAAAACGCTATACAAATTCAAGTTCTTATGCACTTAATTGATTGTAAACAATGACGATTGAAATCCGTGCGTGGGAATTGTTCTGGTAACCAAGAGCGACGTCAACGTTCATGTCAGACCTGTTTTTATGACATTTTTTTATTTATTTTGTCCAACTTGATTGAAAATTATGTTTTATGATATTTTAATACATGTAGTAGAAGTAGTTGTTTTCTCAACGAGGAGTACAATAGTTTTACAGTACTAGACACGAGTACATGTACCTTTCAGATGATAAATATGTATTTATAGACATTGTCATTATAGCCTGGTAAAAAGACTAGAGAAATCTGAAAGTTTCACGCACAGGTCTGTGACAATTGGGGTTTGGGCTACTTTATAAATATGAGGTCGATATACAATCCACATCGGTAGATTACGTCTACTGTAATTATTTGGACTAGGGATGGGCCACACTTTCAACACATCAGCCCCGTTATGTCCTGAATAAAATACATGTATAATTTCTTGAGTGCCAATTGCATCTTACAAATATCAAAAACATTCACGGAAGTCAATTCGTTGTGTAAGCACACAGGGATCGTTAGGTAAAAAATACTCTATTATACTATATACATATATACAAGGGATACAACTGTCAAATTTCCTGCACAACATCATGGTCTGAACAATAGCAAAAAAATCGCTTCCAAAAGCAATAATTACACCAAAAAAACTGTATAACAACAGCTCAGACATTTATCTATCAGATAATAACTATGTTTATAGCAGTAAAAGTGTTCATAGTTGTGTTTGAAACGAAAGTTTCATGAAAAACGGTAAAATTTTCGAAATGCGACACAGGTGTGCACACCCACTTTGACACATTTTGTTTCATAATTTAATAATTACAGAGAAGTTGAGCAAATTTTACCTTGTTTTATTATCCATAGACACTTTATTAATCAAAGTAGACACCTTCCATAATTGCATGTAACTGCATATATGTAAAATACCGTAAATATTAAATGTGTTTACATTTCTACTATCTTCAAGGATTTGTATGCAATTTGTCAGGTAATGTTACGTGGAACGTGAATGGCTGGATTTATTACTGCAGTGGAATTTGAACCAATCAAATCGCATGTTAGAAATACATGTGAACTATCCAAAATGAAAGTAAAACATTGTCATTGTGAAATTGAAGCAGATTGATATGAATTTCTAGCAAAATATGCTCACTAAATAGTAATTATGTTCTATTTTACTATGAAAAAACTATCCAAGGAATATGTACCAGCAAAAGAGCTTTATAACAAAGGAATACGAAAATTACTTCTAGAATTCTCAGTTTTCAGCTGTGCACACCTGTGTCCAAGTAAGGATTTTTTAGCATTTTGAATGAAACTTTCTCTCATAGTTCAATGAAAAGCTTGTACTTTATTGCCAAGTGTATTATTTTCTGAAAGATAAATGTCTTGGCTGTTGTAATACAGTTTAATTGGTGTATTTATTGCGTTTGGAAGCAAATTTTTCGCTATTGTTTACACCATGGTTGTGTGCAGAAATTTTCACAGTTGTATCCCTTGTATATATATATATATATATATATATATATATATATATGTAGTATAATAGAATAGTTTTACTTAACGGTCCCTATGTGTAAGCCTACTGGTCTTCATGGCAATAAAAAACGTATTTAGTATAATGGTTATTATATAACAAAGGGAACTAATTCAGCTTATTCAGGTTACTAGTCAAAATGATTCGGATGTTTTCGCTTTTTTTCCGAAAAGTTATTTATTCAAAATACGGAAAATAAACGCGCGCCACCTGTTGTAATAATTAGTAACTTGAATTCTGCTAAGTTGCATTCTGCTTACTGCCTGTTGCTAACTGCCGTTGTTAATGACGCTTAGTGGTAAAACCGATTATGAGTGGTTTCAGGAATAATGAACACACAAACATTGGAAAGTCACCAAGCATGTTAAAACAATCATCAAGTATAACCGATAGAGAACAAGCATGTTGGAACTGTCATGTTAGAATAGACATCACGCATAATGTAAATATTCATCATGAATGATGTAATGTTGCAGCAATCATCAAGTATAAACGAATAGACAACAAGCATGTAGGAATTGTAATCAAGCAAATAAGAATAAGCATCAGTCATAATGTAAATATTCAGCACGAATGATGTAATTTTTACCTAAATACCCTTCAATATCGATGGATGAAAGCGAAACTATTCAATGTGCATTTTTTTCATGAGAATATTCATTTAAACAGTAAAGGTTGTATAATTGCAATTTCCTTTTCTAATCATTTATTTTTAAAAACGTTTGTATTTTCACAAGCAAAAGAATTTAAAAAAATTGGAAAAAAATCTCACTTAGAACCTTATCACACTGAAATTTCATATTTGTGTACTTTTCATTAAGCGCGAAAAAGTTGTTAGTCATTTTCCGGGTCAGATACTAAACAAATTATTTCATACCAGGATATTAACGAACTGACCGACATCCATATGTTCACTTACCAAACAAGTCACATCACACCTGAATGGTTAATAACTGATTCACAATTAACCAGATCAGCTACAAACCAAATAACACCAGAATGGTTACGTAGTGATTCACATTTCACCTTCACAAAGAGCAACCAAACCACATTACACAAGAATGGTAACCTACTAATTCCCATTTCACCAGTTCAGCAACCAACCAAATCACATCGCACCAGAATGATTACTTTTTGATTCATATTTCACCAACACATCAACTAACAAAATAATCACACCACTGATAAACAATTCACCAGATCAGTTAGCAACCAAATAAAATATCACGAGAATTGTAACCAACCAAACAAAATCCACCAGCATGGTAATATTCGACGTCAAATCATAGTAGCAAGTGAAGGAGCAAAATTAGCTACGAAGTCACATCTTTCTAGAATAGTTATTTATAATTTGACAAAATAATTTACTTCAGTAACAAATAAGTGTTTGTAAATACCATATTAACAAATATAAAACTGTCAGTATTGTTGCTATTTATTTAGATATGTTATGTTTCACTTTCTGTGTAATCAGAAAAAACTAATTTCTTCCGAAGGCAAAGAGGGAGCAGAACAAAAAGATATAAAGGTATCTCAAATTTAACAATTAAACTACTTAACATACTTTTAAATAAATATGCAACACATATAAAGTCATACGTTATCTATATCATTATAGACGTGATGTGCACAGACAAAGCAATTATCATAGAAGGTGGAACAAATCCCTATCTATACCATACGTGAAAGAATGACTTACACTCAATACACAAAATTTAAAGCAAATGCTTAATGTTTTAGTAAATGTTTGTTTTTATTGGAATATTCTAAGAAACCTACTTATTTCCTCTATATATTATAAGAGTGTAAATTTGACTTTTGTTTATTAACAAGATCACAAACCGTATTATGTATTTGTTGGTGCTTACATAACAAATACTAATCAAAGTACTGACAGTACTGGTGTGACGATGCGTTTGAGAGGATGGATATAAAAGCATCAAGTTAAGTTTATCTACATCACCACAATCACCACAATTGTGTATGTTGGTACGAAAAAAAAATTTGGTACAAAAATTTTACGAAAAAAAATGGGTATGAAAACAAATTCGGGTACGAAAAAATATTTGGGAACAAAAAAATTGGGACCGAAATTTATTTGGGTACGAACAAAAAAATGGGGATAAAAAAATGGGTAAGAAAAAAAATGGGTACAAAAAAAAATTGGGTACGAACAATTTTAGCTACGGAAAAAAAATTGGGGGAACTTAACCCACACTCGCACATTTTCGGCCCTTTCCGTCAAACATCAGATAAGTTCCTCGAAGGCAATAGTATGAATACACATTTCGGAAGCGGTAATGCGGTCCTACCTACGCGCGTCAAAATGTAAGCGAAATATGTACACAAGTATGTCAGGAATGATTGAATTAACGAAGAAAATATTGTATTGATGTAAGTTTTTTGAAGAAATGTGCAGAAAATATATTAAACAAGAGTTGTGTTTGTGAAACACAATGCCGCCTGCTGCGCAGCTTTGAAGCCATATATTTTACCTTTGACCTTGAAGGATGACCTTGACCTTTCACCACTCAAAATGTGCAGCTCCATGACATACACATGCATGCAGAATATGGAGTTGCTATCTTCAATATTGTAAATTTTGACATTTGACCTTGACCTTGAAGGATGACCTTGACCTTTCACCAATCAACATGTGCAGCTCTATGAGATACGCATTCACGCCAATATTGAAAAAGTTATGGCCACTGTTAAAGTTTTCGGACAGACAGACATACGCTTTATATTTGACATTTGACCTTGAAGGATGACCTTCACCTTCACCTTTCACAACTGAAAATGTGCAGCTCCATGAGATGCACATGTATGCCAAATATCAAGTTGATATGTTCAATATTAAAAAAGTTATGGCCATTTAAGTTTTCGGACGGACGGACGGACTGACACACTGACTGACTGACTGACAGTTCAACTGATATAGGCCACCCTACCGGGGGCATAAAAAGCAATGGCGATATTTTTCTCAGCCACATAATTGTTAATAGTTTGATATCACAAAATGAAAGTGAAAGTAGAACTTTCAGAAATGACAACCTGTCAACGTGTTGTTTTTGCTGGCACGAGAGGGCGATTACACTCAATGTGTTCACATTTTGACCATAGGCTTTGTCAATGACCTTTATAGTATGGGTAGCTTTGATATTATTTATTGCTATCATGTAACTGCATGATTGTGTATATGTTTACAATACACAAAGCATAAAAAATGATATAAATATACTGATTGAGCTTATAATAATCTGAGAACTATAGCCAGGTCAATTAAGGACTTAAAATACAATTTTGTGTCCTGATTTCATGAAGAAATGACCATGCATGTCCTAGATTTCAAATTCAAGGCCCTGGTGTGACACATTGGTAGCATTACCGTTAAACTGTTACCAGGCTTATGAAATTAGTTTTTATTGAACTATCTAAGGAAATCTAAACCAGGCACTGATTTTTCTTGTTTTAATACAGTCATACATCAGTTGTGGCCTCAGGGTAATGGCCAATTTTTGCTTACTTGTCACACCCTTAAAACTTTCCACTTGTCTATAATAGCAAATCTGGATTTAGGTGATCTTCAATGGTACATTTAAATTTTAGCTCTGTTACAAGAGTGCTGGTAAAGTCCAGTCATATATTTAAATCTAGGCCATGTCAAATCAAAGTGTCAAAGACGAATGAAAGATGCGTTCATTAATTATTTTCCAGTTGTTTACTACTGCTGTAAGTTTTTATATAATATGACTGATGAACATCATGTGAGAGAAAATTCACATTATCACTGTATATCAGGTTAAGCAGCCTTTTAGATAACAAAGTATGCTAGTTTTCAATGTCGCTTCTGGGGATCAAACCCGTAGAGCTTTTAGGAAGATTCTGAAATTTTCGATCCCCCGAGAGCAACCAAACCAAAAATTAAGTTAAATATTGTCGACTCGGTTTTTTGAGTCGGTTCTTGAGGGATAATGGAGCTTGATTGGTCATTGTTGGCTCTGGTACTACTTACATGTACCCCGGGTACTCTTAAGTATACTTACATGTACCCTGGGTACTCTAAGTATACTTATATGTACCCCAGGTACGGTAAATAAAAGTAATTGTACTCGGTCCATATTAGACTGTACCCGAGTTGTATTCGCGCCCAAAATCCGATGTCGTAAAACGTGCAACCGATTATCGTAAACTAACTTCTCTTAAAAAAAACACTGCATCAACATGCTTTTTGAGTATGTGTTCCGATAATATAGAGGCCATTCTACAGAAAATTGACATAAATGTGTATATATAATTATTACAAAAAAATAGTCGACAACGACTGATTTAGGGTTAAATTTACCGGGTACATTTTAGTATATTTACCGTACCCGGGATACATGTAAGTATACTTAAGAGTACCCGGGGTACATGTACGTAGTACCCCAGCCGACAATGAACAATCGAGCGATACTGGAAGGTGCAACATCTCTCACGCCCCCTAGCATCGCCTTTAGCAGTATTCAATTCTCAACAGGAAAGTGCTGGAGTCATTGATCCCGAGGGACAAGAAAAACAATTGATTAATGTTCGAAATAAATAATTTGATTAATGACAATTCTATTATTTGAGCCAGGTCACAGGAAGAGCGCAGTCAAATCAGTATCCAATTAAATTATTCGTTATTGTCAGAAAAACGCTTTTAAGCAAACAGCTTTCAAGCGACTGCAGGCTGATCTAGATCCAAACTGGCCACAATCGCATTAATGTCTCTTTTACTGTGACACAGTTCATTTAACTTTAAAATGATAAAAAGTACTAACACTAAGTACAAACCAGTAAAGAGTTTGAAATCAATGTTGAATTTCAGGACAGCTTGGTGATCTGCAAATCCCCGATGAAATGTTGATATCGGGTATCATAGTCATTCAATAAGTCGCAAAATGCTCGAATACAATTTATAAAGCACAATATATTGATAACTAAAAATACCAGTATGCCAGTTTTGCCGTGTCAAGCTGTTACAATCCAGAAAGTCCTTCATTCACATCGAGTATATATCCTTCGAATTCCAACTATTGTTGTCATAAGCGGAGATTTAGTGAATAAATAATTCATATATAAGCTCAGTTGAATTATCCGAAGGGATATTAAATTTTTTTATAACTCTCTGATTATACTCCTTTAATTGACGTTTCGGCATAATGCCTTTATCAAAACATTGGAAATTATATGTTAACTACATTTTTACGTCTTTTGACTGCACAATTTAAATAACAAAGAAAAATGTTTTTAAACGTCAAATGACGTTGTACATGATGAACTTACACAGAAAAAGAATGAAAAATTCTACAAGCTGTTGAACTGTAAGTTAGATTTTTTATCTTCATTGGTAACAATAGACAATTTTCAAGAAAGTTCCATACAAATGGATGGGAACTGTTTCTACAGATGTATTGCAAAAGAAATATATAACAATGACAACAAGCACGAAATAGTTAGACAAAAAATTAATAACCATATGAAGGACTTAAAAGATGTTTACAAAGAATACGTAGATAGAAGTATCACAAAGCATATAGAAAATCATTCATTTAGTGACGGAAGAGTTGAATCGTGGGCAACTGAAGCCGAAATATATGCAGCAGCAACCCTATTTTAAGTGAAATATGCATATTTGCTGACGACCAAAATATTACAAGTAAACTACTTTTCCAACCACTTAATGGAGTAAAAACAAAACGAAAAATATTCCTAAGATTAAGAATGCAGCATTTTACTTTACTGCATATAAAATTGGACCAAAACAAACATCAATACCTTCCTGAATATGAGAGAATGAATAGGGAAGTTCAAATAGATTGGTTTACAATGGAGTCCTGTTGCAATTTTGAAGAAAGAGGGCATAAAATGAACTATCAAGATAAGAAAAATAGAAAAAACGCAAGAGTGTGATACACAAAAACTTAAATCAAACGATAAAAGAACTAAAAACAAGGGTGAAAATAAACCAGCAAAAAAAGACACAATTGAAACAAATAATAATAGTCTTGACACTGTTACTAATCTGTCTTCAAGAAAGTTAACAGAAGCAGAAACAAGTCTATTATCCAAAGGAATATCTTTTGTACCGTCTAAAAAACACGTAGATTTATCTAAGATACACAGTGACCTAGCAGAATGGGAGAGACGGATGCGACTCGCAGAGTATTTCCATAGTGATGAAAATCAAGAAAGGAAAAATGAAAAGGAGGAATATGAGATAAAGAAAGAAAGCCGTTTTACTCCTGAACCTGGTAGAGAAAAGTGGCTAGATGCTTATATAGAAGCAGTTAAAAATGATATTCTAAATGGCATAAAAGAAAATGGACAGTCAAATATCACAAGACAAGAAAAACAAGCATTGCACACGTTACTAAATGATTCCAGTATAATAATAAGGCCTGCAGACAAAGGTTCTGGAATAGTGATAACAGACGCAAATGAATATGTAGAAAAACTCCGGAATGAACTTAATGACAGCACATCATATGAAAAAACTAATGGGAATGGACTTGACAATGCAAACACAAAGGTGAAGCAACTAGCAAATAAACTATTTAAAAACGGCATTATCTCAAAGAAATTACAACAATACTTGATACCAAAATATCCATCAAGAGGGAAACTTAAAGGAAATCCAAAAATACATAAAAAAGGCAACCCGTATAGAACAATCGTAAATGGCATTGGAACAAGTACTGAAAGAATGGCAGAGGTAGCAGAAAAGGAGCTAGAAACCTATGTTATAGAAACACCAAGCTATATAAGAGACACCACAGCATTTTTAAAACGCTATAGAGAGGGAAATAACTACACCATTACCAGAAGGAATTATCTTATACTGTTTTGATGTTGTCAAGTTATACCCATCGATTCCAAAGAAAGAGGGTCTAGAGGCGTGCAAACAAGCTTTAAATGAACGCTGTACTAATACCATCAACACTGAAGCGGTGATTGAAATGATTGAAACTGTTTTAGAAAATAATGTGATCGAATTTTGTGGACAAGAATACAGACAAAAAGAGGGAGTAGCTATTGGATCGAAACTTGGGAGAAATTATGCCTGTTGTTACATGAGAAAATGGGATGAACAATTATCTGAATACAATAAACAACCAATATTCTATAAACGTTTCATAGATGATGGGTTTGGACTATGGACACATGGAATTGACGAACTCATGAAATTTTTCGACTATGCTAACAAAATACATGAAAACATCAAAGTAGAATTAAGATGGAACACAGCACAGATAGATTTCTTAGACACAAAAATTCAACTAGAAGATAATAAAATAACAACTGATTTATACTCAAAGCCAACTGATAAACATCAATATGTCCAGTATGACTCAGACCATCCAACAAATGTGAAGAAAGCAATACCCTATGGATTAGGAATACGTTTAAAAAGAATATGTTCTGACGAAAACAAATACAGACATCGTAAAAAAGAACTAAAACAGAATCTACAAAAAAGAGGATATCCAAATAAATTTGTAAACCATGAGCTATCCCGAGTTGATAATTTAAATAGGAAAGACTTACTTAAGAAGAAAGAAACAAATAAAACAGCCAACAAGAGAGTACCACTAGCTATAACTTATTCAAACAACCTTCCAAATATCCACTCAATAATTCGAAAACATACAGACAAACTATATAAATCAGACAGAATGAAAAATATATTCCCAGACGTACCAATAGTTGCATACAGACGAGATAGGAATATCGGTGACATTTTAGTTCATGGAAAAACAAAGAAATAAACAAACGTTTTCAACTAATACCACAATCGTGTAAGACTAATTGTATAGTCTGTAAAATGTTGACAAGAGGTTTTCATAACAACCCAAAAAGTGACATTCCAAACGAAGCAATAAAACAGAACTGTAACATTTATAACTTGGTGTACGGTATATTTTGTATTAAATGCCAAAAGATGGTATACGTCGGAGAGACGAGCAGATCATTAAAGGAACGTGCCAAAGAACACGAGGCTGACGTGCGACTACGAAGAGAGAAACCAATCTCAGAACATTTCAATGGTGCAGGCCACAGAGTGCAGGATATGGGTGTATCAGTGTTAACACAAATAAGAGACAGTTCCCATTATTACAGACTTATTAAAGAATTGGAATTTATAAAGAAGTTTCAAACACAATCACCAAATGGACTAAATACAAAAAATCAACTTGATGTCCTGCTACGGGAAACTATCTTGTAAAAAATATATGTGAAAAACATTTGATATTAATCATCAACATAAATGGATGTAAAACTAATAGTACTTTATGCAATTTATCTTGTCCATAATGTGTATATGATATATAGAATAGCAAGTATATATGATTATTTAATCAAATATCATTTGAATATTATACATAGATATGGATTGAAATAATAAGAGTCATTAAATAAGTTTACCCTATTTAATTTATGATAATAAGTTAAGGTAGATTATAATTACATATGATGATGATTATTTTATTGTAAAATATCAATTTATTAAATATATAAAGCACACATTTAACATAGGATTAAGATACAATATGTAAGTGTTTAACGTCATTTCATTTTTGGCGAATTTTTACATTTTTTTTGGCGCCATTTTATATAACGCCATTTATGACGTCATCATGTACAACGTCATTTGGCGTTTAAAAACATTTTTCTTTGTTATTTAAATTGTGCAGTCAAAAGACGTAAAAATGTAGTTAACATATAATTTCCAATGTTTTGATAAAGGCATTATGCCGAAACGTCAATTAAAGGAGTATAATCAGAGAATTCATATATACTAAATGGCAGCTTCTAAATAGCGAAACAAGCCAATTTATGCAGTAAGAAAGTTTTGAATCGAGACTATCATGGGGGCGGCCATTGTTGAATGTTGAAACACGAACGACAACTCTGCTAGGAGAATGTTATCAATGACGAGCAATCTCCTACGCAGTGGCGAATGCAAAAGGGAAGTAACTGAAAAATCGAGTTATCTCAATCGGACTGGCTCGGTCTTTTACATAGGTCGCCATTGTGAAAATTTTTAGGATGGTTATGATACCTTGGACGATGCTACAGCATCGTCAAAAAGGGAAAAACACAGCTTCCTGTCAACAGACATTTACAGTTTACAATCTGAAACAAAAGCTGTGAATATAAGACAATTGCATGTGCACGTTAAATTTGTGTTGGAAAAACATTAAAAACAGTATTGACAAAGAATGGAAGCTGCGCTAATCGTGAAAATATTATTTTATATGATCACTCCTGAATTTAAATCGATAATCCACCGAATCCAACAAATATCCTCTATGACATTATCTGAATAAATATTTTAATTTTTCCTCTCTTTGTTTGCAAAAAGATCAAAATGGATCATCAGTTATTTTTTATTTTGTTAAAAAGGCTATTTTTTCCAAGTATCCTATGAATTATCCTGTATTTGAACTACTCTACCTTTACATCATTTGTTATTGCAAATTAGTTAAAAAAAGCAATTCCGTACATTTTCAATAATTATGATATTGAGTTTTAGCCATTTTGCTTTCACTGAATGTTGTTTATTGTTTTTATTCACCATATTGTATAGTCTTTTAGCAACACATTCCTCTTTTAATATTAGTTGTAAAAGTTGTAAAAATGGGGGCAAAACGGGTTTGATCATTTGTTGTGGAGAACAGGGTATACAACTTTTTTTTTCACAAATTTATCTATTGATCTGATCACCCCTTTATAATTTATGAAATTTATTTTCAAATTGTACAGTTCGCTTAATTCATCAACATAAATAAAAGTTCCATTTTTCAATATATCACCTATCAATATATTTGGATTATAAAAAAGTGGATATTACAACAATTCTTCTACTTTTACTTCTAATTTACTACAATAAAGTGATAAGCTTTTTAAAACATCTACCCAAAAAGGGTTTTACATTTTGTAAAATATATTTAAAGCATAATGATAACTGACAGTTAGAAGTATCAAAGTACAGTTTTGAGATATATATCTAATTTCCTCTAAAGGATTGATTATTTTGCAACCAGGTAAGTTTCAATGCTTGAATAAATGCATTCAAATTTATCATGTGTAAACCTCCATCACTATATTCTTTAACTAATGTTGTAACCTTCACTTTACTATTCCCGTCCCAAATAAAAGCCAGAATAGCAGATTTTATTGAATTTAAATGTAATTTGGTAGGTTAGGCAGTGATATGAACAATTGATTGGATAATGACACAATAAGTGCTTTCACAATAACAATATTTCCAATTGGTGTTTAAGTTTTTTATTCTCCATTTTTTCAGGAAGTTTTCCATTCAAACACTTTTTTCATTTTAATTTATTTGAATTATTTATGACAGGTCAACATGAAAATTTATTCAAAGCTTTGTTGTATCCAGTTTAATTTCCATTTTGTTTTTATGGTATCAGAACTATATTTGTGCTTGCCAATCTATACAACAATTGTTTTATAAAAATTAACATTGAAACCTGAAATATTTGAAAAATCTTGTATTAAAGTTAGTGTTTCATTTAACGATTGTTCGTTACCGTCTAATAACATAGTAGTGTCGCCCGCAAACTGGGAAAAATTATGTTCAATTCCATGTATCTTTTCACCTTGTATATTCTTGTTATCTCTCATTACAAGTGACAACACTTCAGCGCAGATGATACAAATATTACATGAAAGGTCATCTCCTTGTCTGCAGCCTCTTTCCATACGTAAGAAAGAAACCACACTGAGAAATAGCTGACTTAGAATCTTTATATAGAATTTGAAACAAACGCTTTATAGCTGGACCAAAATTAAAGAACGAACGTGTATTTTGTACCATGACAATGAATCGAATGCCTGTTCAAAGTCTATTAAAGTATATTAAAAGAAGTAAACCCTGGTTCTCATTTTCTTCAGTATAGTGCACAATGTCATAAATTAGTCTTCTAGTTTCCCCTCAGTATCTCCCTTTAATAAAACCAGTCTGGTCGTTATGAATTAACTTGTCCATAAATAATTTAAATCTATAAGCTATTACCCCAGAGGTAATTTTATAAACAGTATTAAAAAGAGTAATTTGGCGCTAATTTTGTATACAAAGCCTTGATTTATCACCATTTGGTGATACTTTTGGAATACAGGTCATTATACCCTAAGTTTGTGTTTTAGACAAATGTCCTCAATTGAAAATTTCATTTATGGATCTGACAACAAAGGTGCCATTTTTTCCAGAACATTTTATAAAATTCAGCATTGAAGCCAGAACTTCCTGGGCTTTTATTATTTGACATATTTTTTAAAACTGTTGAAGCCTCAACTAAAATTATGATACCTTTAATTGAAATGGCCTTAGCCTGGGTGAATTTTAGAGAATTAATTCCTTTAACATAGTTATTAAAGCTTTATTACTATATTCATTTTTTTATTATGAGGAGACTGATAATAACTTGCTTTAGTATTTAGTATACATGTTTGATCAGTTATTTCTCTATCATCTTCATTTTTTAGTTTATAGTTTGGGCTATTGCATTGTTTTTTTAGGATGCAAACATATTTTGATTGCTTTTTTCCTTACTTCCTGGAATTAAGATATTTTAATACATGATATGAATGGATGCTGCGATAAAAAAATAAGTCATTTTTGAAACAATATCATCTAGAGCAGTTTCGATCTCACCTCTCGATGTAAACACAACAAATCAAAGATTGTATTGTGAAAATGTTGTTTTCCGTTGCTTGTTAATCAGCAATAATTAATATCACTATTATTGTCGCAATACACATATTTTATATGCAAATATTTGATATATGTGGGTGCTTATATATTTTCGAAATGTTAAAACGGATGTAAAACTGTGTCCACTTTTCTCTGAAGCGTTTCTAGTATATATCCTGTTCCACACAATTGCGCATGCGCGACTTATTTACACACAATTGCGCATGTGCCAATCAATGAACGATAAGTTGGCAAATGAACTGCTCTCCTCCTTCATTTTACAGTTTTTGACAGTAAAATGCGATCATATTTAGAAGCATCACCCTGTAATAAACAATATACACAACAGTATTTTTTTGCGCACATGAAATGAACGCACTCTTATCTTTAGTGCTAAAATGCTATAGCTGAACTATGCCTTAGCTGAAGTTCTTTCCTCTATATCATACAATGAGACATTATGGTATTACCACACACGTAACAATTACCAAATAAAGAAGATCACACTCTTATGAATCAAGAATATATATATGTTTCCTGTAGTTTCGGTGCAGTGCGTAATAAATCATTCGGTCTTCTGTGTGTTTATTTATTAATGGAATTACAAAATATGCATGCGTCTGTTGCTGCCTCTGTTACTGTAGTTGTTGGTATTGCTGCGTCTGTTGCTGGTGCTGTTTCTGTTACTGTGGTTGTTGTTGTTGTTGCTGCGTCTGTTGCTGGTGCTGTTGCTGTTTCTGTTACTGTGGCTGTTGTTGTTGCTGCTTCTGTTGCTGGTGCTGTTGCTGTTTCTGTTATTGTGGCTGTTGTAGTCGCTGCTTCTGTTGCTGGTGCTGTTGCTGTTACTGTGGTTGTTGTTGTTGTTGCTGCGTCTGTTGCTGGTGCTGTTTCTGTTACTGTGGTTGTTGTTGTTGTTGCTGCGTCTGTTGCTGGTGCTGTTGCTGTTTCTGTTACTGTGGCTGTTGTTGTTGCTTCGTCTGTTGCTGGTGCTGTTGCTGTTTCTGTTACTGTGGCTGTTGTAGTCGCTGCTTCTGTTGCTGGTGCTGTTTCTGTTACTGTGGTTGTTGTTGTTGCTGCGTCTGTTGCTGGTGCTGTTTCTGTTACTGTGGTTGTTGTTGTTGTTGCTGCGTCTGTTGCTGGTGCTGTTGCTGTTTCTGTTACTGTGGCTGTTGTTGTTGCTGCTTCTGTTGCTGGTGCTGTTGCTGTTTCTGTTACTGTGGCTGTTGTTGTTGTTGCTGCGTCTGTTGCTGTTGCTGTTTCTGTTACTGTGGCTGTTGTTGTTGCTGCTTCTGTTGCTGGTGCTGTTGCTGTTTCTGTTACTGTGGCTGTTGTAGTCGCTGCTTCTGTTGCTGGAGCTGATGTTATTGTTGTTTCTGTTACTGTTGATTGTGAAAGGGTCGCTGTTAATTGCGCCGCTGTTGCCAAGGTGGTTGACGCGCTTGACGTTTCAGGAGCAATGGTTGTCGTTGATAGATTCGATGCGGGCACTATTCGAGAAAAAACATACAATATCATTTTTGACAAATTATTCAAAGAACAATCGTTTAAAGCCCTTATGCATCGACAGCTTTTGGTTTGAATAGTACTTAAAGTTTTGTTACTGCTTTTACATCATGGTCTCCATGTTTCTCTAACCATAGCAATAATAATTAATGAGAATTTTTTTTTACTAAGTTGTATTTCCTCAATGCACAAACCTAGTTTCATCAAAGTCGCTGAAGTATTTTTTCGTTATTATGTGTATGATATTTCAGTTCATCAGAAAGAGTGAGAGAGAGAGAGAGATAGAGAGAGAGAGAGAGAGAGAGAGAGAGAGAGAGAGAGAGAGAGAGAGAGAGAGAGAGAGAGGAGAGAGAGAGAGAGAGAGAGAGAGAGAGAGAGAGATGAGGAGAGTAGATGAGAGAGGAGAGGAGAGAGAAGAGAGAGAGAGAGAGGCAGAGAGAGCGAGAGAATCTAGCACCATAGAGGAGCAGCGAGAGCTAGAGAGAGAGAGGAGAGAGAGACGGTCGGATCTCTCTCGATCCCTCTCCTCTCCGAGAAGATCTTCCGCTTATCGCTCTCTCTCTAGAGATCTCTCCTCTCCCAGAGAGCAGAGAGACGACTAGGCCCCTACGACCTATAGAGAGAGAGAAAAGAAGAGAGGAGGACAGAGCCATGTCGACAGAGAGAAACAGAGAGAGAGAGCAACTGGAGCTCACAAAGGCATGCCAAATTTCACACATACCGTACACGTGTATTTAACTCATTTAGAAAATTAAGAACTTTAAGCCTCTTCAATTACCCATTTAATCCTCTACAGTTCAAAGAAACAATGTTCAGATTTCTAGTCATTTGTTAAAGTAAGATTTATGATGCAAAAGATTGGAACCAGCAATAATTTACCTGCTGCGGTCCATGGTCAATCGGAGTGGGGCTTTCGATTATGTTACGCGGTCAAGTTTTCACCCAATTATGCAACAGTAAGTTGTTGGTATTTTTTAAAGGATTGTAGTATGTAAGCATTCTCTTAATGTGTCCTTTTTTAAGCAAGTCAATATATTTTCAATGTAGCCGCTGCAAACAGTACAACATGAAGTCTAGATCAAAGTACTGACAGTACTGGTGTGACGATGCTTTTGAAGAGGATGGATATAAAACATCAATTTAAGTATATCTATATCACCACATGTGTGTATGTTGATACGAACATTTGGGTACGATAAAAACTTTGGGTACGAAACTTTTGGGTACGAAAAAAAAAATGGTACAAATTTTTTTTAGGTACGAAACATTTTTGGTACGAAAAAAAGTTAAGGGGTACGGGGAAGTAGTACCCGTGGGTAACTTGACCCATTGAGCGAAACTGGGAGGCGATTAAGTATGGCAATACCTTCATGATGATTCTCGAAAGTAGGTATGAGCACATAGCCGGACCATGTGAGCTCAATCGTATGAGCACTTGACTATCCGAGTTCGCCCACGAACATATGGATAAGTTAACTAATAGCGAAATGACCTTATACATGTATATGCTGAAATCTAACAATCGAACGAAATATCAAACATGGTATGTACACTTAGGTGGTTGTGTAATTTCTGTTAGAATATCGTATTCAATATGTAAATTTTAAATGATTGTGCCCGCACTTGAGTTTGTTGCCTTGTTTGAGTCTATACGCGCCTAGGCTGCACCCAGTCTGTGTATTTGTGTTTTCCAAGGTAATGAGTTACCTCCGCGCTGAGGTTGCATAATGTTGGGACCCGGAGTGTGTCCAGCACTCCTACCTAATAAGATTAGATTGACGACAGTTGGGACGAATTTTGAATGATAGCTGCAATTTCCAGCTATTTGTTTTGTACTGAAATACTTTTTAATTTTTTATATGGTCAAATGCTGCGGGGGGGGGGGATGAGATTATCCGGAAAAAACACCTGTCCGGAATGGTGACCACAAAACAGACAAAATATAACATTGCGCCTGGAGCGGAAATCGAACCGGTGTCGTAAAGGTGAAAAAGCTTATGTCCTTACCACTGCGCTAGCGGGACGAACAATTACGCAATGAAATGTTGTTATATCTATATATATCATAGCAGTGCAGCGTTTACAATTTGCAGGTTCGAAATTGTTCGCATTCTTTAGTTTTGTGATCACGTAAAAAGTTAATATTACATGTTCTATTCGCAATTTATTTACAAATCGAGAACAAATATCAAACAAAATAGAGAAAATATATAGTTGTTTCATTGGTCCATAAAAATAAAATGGATGTAAAATTACTAATTTTAAATTAACGATCTGATACACTTATTGAATCTGTTTCCCCAGGATATGCTGTTCTATTAATATTTACCTTTATCAACACGAACGACAACTCTGCTAGGAGAATGTTATCAATGAAAATCAACGTACAATCTCCTACGCAGTGGCGAATGCCAAGGGAAGTAACTGAAAAATCGAGTTATCTCAATCGGACTGGCTCGGTCTTTTACATAGGTTCCCATTGTGAATATTTTTTTACTGGTTATCAAACCTTAGACGACGCTGTTCCAGCATCGTCAATAAAAAGTGAGCCGAAAAAAATGCTAATGCAAACACAAAATATTATTTAATTGGTGCAGCGGAAGATGCAATAATCTTAAATATCACGATACAAATAAAATAAAACGTGTTCATTTTCGGGGTAATATCGTTATTTTTTCCATTTAAATGAAAGAACTAACATTATTTACTCACGCAAGTTTTCATTTAATTATGGATTTTCTCACGTTACTGTGCAAAATAATTCCCGATATTAAAACGAGAACAAACATTCTCTATTTATTGCCTAAGTATGCCTAAACATTGCCTAAACATTGTTATTACGTTTGTGTCATTTGCGTTGATTGTATATGTGTCATTCAAATGACACTTTTTTGTACATGAGATATTATTGGGAGCTAGAAATCATATTCATTCCGAACTAAATAAAGAAAAACAATCAACATATTAATTTTAAAGCCAATCGTCTAGAATTGTCTTATCTTTTTATAGAATAAATAAGTTTTAATCTCACCTTCGTACAAAAGACCAGGTTTGAAAACACACGCATTTGTTATAGCAACTGCAGTATCGATGACGTAGCAATCGCTGGATGTGATGTCAAAAAAGAATGCTCTGCACGTGGCATTCAACGCGCATACCCGTCCACAGCCCACAATGTTACTCCTACGTCCCTTAAACGTGTACTTGGGGCAAAGCTTATCCTTGAGCTGCGCATTTTTCACAAAAACTGCATTTCCCTGTCCCACCACAAAACACATGGAGGAGATGTAAAAAAGACCAAACCAAATCGCCATATTACGGCTGTAAAATTCGCTACCGTCCATTTTATTACAGTGGTCCCTTACTGGTCTGTGAAGTCATTATATATTTAAAGAAAAAATTAATCATGGCATGTCGTTGTCGCAATATGTTCTTTTTTCAAGTTATCGATATATAGTAATAACCTTCCCTTTGAACTATTGAAAGCAAAATCATGTCAAAAAGCATTCATGCTTGCATATATTGTGTATCCCGTGACAACGTTAGCAGCAAGTTCAAAGAAATCACGAAATAGGACAAAGAGAGGCCGTTACGTATAATTTCGTGTAATGTTAATGGGTTCGTTCTGAAAAGCAATGATGTGGACTTTTTATGTTATGTTAAAAGCTATGACCTTATTTTATTATCAGAAGCCTGGGCCAACAGAAAACAGCATATAAACGTCAAAATTGATGGATATTTCAGTTTCCATTTACCTGGCAATAAGCGTTTCGGAGTCACAAAAGCTATAGCGGCGGCCGGCAATATACTTCCAAAAACGATTTTAAGACAATATATGCATAGTGGTAGTTAATCAAAATGGAATGGTCTGGGTAAAACTAAAAATTGATGTGTTTGTTCTAAAATTTGATATAAAGAATAATAGGTTAGTGTTGATTATAGACCAGGTTTATCATGCGAGGCTTAGAAGACAAAAAGTACGAGCCTTGTATACCATAGACAAAAGTGTCATTTCAATGACACATATTCAAGCTGAACAAATGACAAAAACATAATAACAAGTATTACGTATACTTATAAACCCCTATGTTTGTCACTTCATATTTTACACGCCGAACGATGTTTTACGATGTACACCAGAAATTTATAGAAAGGTGCATTTATAAAGAATTTTTAATCAAATTCGTTATGTGATTTTTTTTATAATAATGACACTATCAATCTATGGGATCTTAGTCGTTTAGAATGTAAACTACGAACATTACACGATGAACAAAAAGGTGAAAATAAGCTCCATTGATGCTAGTATTCCTATTTCCAATTTTGCTTATTTATAAAACATAGAGACATTTAGCATTCAATAGTAAGTACTTGCCAAAACTAAAGGTCTAATCTTTTTGACAGGCGGTGCAAATAACATTATTATCGACTTGATAACGATGGCTAACAAACGTCATCGTTATAAGTGTCGCGTATACTTAGCGATGCATAGAGAATGATTGCTCTCGTTTTAATATCGGGAATTATTTTGTTCAGTAACATGAGAAAATTAATATTTGCATGAAGGCTTTCGTGAGTGAAATTATATAATTGTTCTGATATCAATGGAAAAAAGCTCACTTTATATCTATATTTCATGTTGTTATGTATGCAGCGGCTATATTGAAAATCGATCGAATTGCTAAAAATGTACACATTTAGAGAATGTGAACATACTACGTTCCTGTTACATATACCAACAACTGTCGCATAATTGGGTGAACACTTGACCGTGCATTTTAATGAAAAACCCAACTCCGATTGACAATAAACTGCAGCAGGTAAAATAATGCTGGTTCCAACCTTAGTTTTAAAAAATATGTACGGTGACATTAAGCGTGCAAATAAATGGTTTCAATGGTACGGTATGTTTTGTAATCATATATGAGCTAAGTGTGCGATTTGGCATGCCTTTCAACCTTATTCCAAGGCTGTTCTAAGGCGGCGATCCAAGCAATAATTAATTTAACGGTTTAAAGCTGTTTTTATTAATTATTGCGTGTTGTTTGGCAATCGATCGCTTTCCTTAAGTTAGGGCTATCGGAAAATGCTTTCCCCCCTCGACAATGTTCGTGAGTTTTTCTATATATATTACGCCTTTAATATTACGTGTATAAGCATTAAAGATAATGCTAACTGAAATCGTGTAACGATCTTTCAGGAGCTTACACCTCTGATGTTTACCGGCCCGATTTGCTAATATTTTATTGTGCTTGACTACAAATTCTAGGATTGCGATTCGATTTCCGGTCCTGCCATATAATTTGGGATTGTTTAAGGATTGGTCATGATTTTCTTTCAACGGCGATCCTCGCCCTTCCTCTTATGCAGTTCTCATTTACTTTCATAATAATGTGCACCGAGTATTGACAAACCAGCGAACAGAATAACTTGCGAGTAGGTGACGACCGTGATATACCGGGGTAACTTAAATATTTTTAAAGCAGCGAAAAATCTATTTAAACAGAACCAAAAATCTTACAAAAAATTATGACTACAGAACAAATTCCAGACTGTTTTATCCATACATATTTACCCTTCTGTTATTCGATACTTAAAAAAACTAGAATGATGAAAAACGATATGTACATAGATGATCATATGAAACGTAAGTACGTTCTTGGCCTGGAGCGAAGCCCCAATGCCATAGTAATGATATCAATTTCTGAGCCAATCCGAATTGGCTGGCTGCCAAAAACCAAATTCCCCAAACTCCGATTTACCACTTAATTCATGCGCACTTAAAGAGTTCTTCGCAGATCACAATAACCCGCCTTGTAAATACAGAACATCACTTTTTAACATGACAGTGTCATAAAAATGTAAAACTAATATTATTGAAGCAAAATTGCTAACACTGGCTACGTAAAAGTTTTTATTGTATAGATGTTCATACGAGAATAAGTTCCTCACTTGACGGTCTATGACAAAAAAATACGAGTGTTTACGGGGAAAGAAAGAATTTTTTTAGACATTTTTTGAAGACCGTATATTTGGTATTAATAAACATATTTTAACATATTGTTATTTTATGTTGCGTTAACAAGACATTCCAGAAAATAAGAAATGATTTTATTTTTGTTCACGATCATTCTCGGAAATAGACGAAGTAACCGGATGTTGTTATTTCACTGCGCAGATCGAGCGCGCAAATCGAACGCGAAAAGTTCTACGTGAGACAAAGAGCACAATCTGTACACCGTTCTTCATCATGTTAAAAGGATTTTCTTGTGTATACACATTACAAAAGAAGTATGAGTGCTTTCCTGATCTGTTAACTTTGTTATAAAAAGCTATTTTAGGCTATTGAAAGTGATTTATTTGACGCCAGCAAAAACAGTTTTTTGCGGTAATGTTGTTAGTGTTGTTGTATATTTTCACCGCCTATGTACACGAACCTCTACCAGATCTGTACAGTTGAACGAAAGTATCGTTACCACTACCAGTATTGTCTAGTCCTCCACCGTCTATGAGCGCTGTATTAATACATACCTTACTATATATAGTAACACATTTGTACAGTTTTTCATGCCATTATCACCATTGCGGGGTCATTATAAATTTTCGGCCCAAGGGCCGATTATTTTTATTCGGCCCTCAGAATGTGTGCGCGTGACGTTCAACTGGAAAAAATGGCGTCCACATCCAGTCTTAGCGATAAAAAAGTAAACCATCTAGGTTATTGTTCTACTCACCGAAGTTGTGTAATAACCATGTTTATTTTCGTAAGGTTTAAATTGCTTCCATGTCGAGTTTAAATTTTGGACACATTTCTTTATCGCCATCCACCTTTTCCATTTTAAAGCACTGGATATAAGCAGGCAATTCTTTGTGGATAAACATTCTTTGATCGACTGACAAAGGAACGACTTATTCATCGAAGAAATTACCCTTTTAATTTAATATCGATTTCCGTCGAACAGTTAAAGAACTATTCACTTACACTTTTCTTAAATTTAATCCATCAATTATTCAACAAAACATCGCTTAATTCGACATTTTAACGAAATCAAAAATGCAGTCTCACCCGTTTCATTCCAGTTCTATATCCCAACACTGTTATTCACATTCATAATATTATAATAATCCATCGTAAACACACACACTCATCGTTCAATGCTTAAAAAATATTAAACTGTTAAATAAAAACACACCAAGTCCGATTTGTTGTTGTCATTAAATCCAAAGCGTCTAGCTAGTTTCGTCATTTAAATTACGTCACATGAGATACGTCATAAATTGCGTTATCAATTCAATGAAAATATAAGCACGGAAAGCTGGTTCTTCATAAATTTTAGTGAAGGACCAATTTATTTTAATAGTATGATTTTATGACTCAAAACCTGTGCCCATCTATTATTTAGTATAAAAGAAAGATATATATTATAGACGTAAATACACGGCTGAGCCGTGCCAGGAAGTGATTATCGGCCCAAGGTCGCAAACGGCCCTCGGGCCGTTATGCTCCCTGCGGGCCGATTATCACTGCCCGGCCCGGCTCAGCCGTGTATTATCCTCTAAGTATATACACAAATATTTTAATTTCGTACAGTCTCTGAACTTCTGCACTCAACCGTTAGGGTCAATCCGTATAAATTCGGACAAAGGGAGAAATTTGGACAATACTTCTTCCCAAGCACACTAAATCTAGCCCCATGCCTTCAGCGCCTACAGCGCTTTGATTTCGTTTTTTGCCTGACAAAAGTTGTTGTTGACCGTTTTTAAAATATAAATAATGGAAATAATGGAAAAGAAAATGAAATGAAAACGTTTGAACAATTTTAAAATTCAAAACTGTAAAAAGTACCAAAGCAAGTTTGATCAAGGTCGTTTTTGCCTAGGGGCGTATCGGGAATATGCACGTTGTTTCAGTTTTTTTTTCAGTCCAAACTGTTTATTGTTATGGTAAAGGTAACTAAAAA
The DNA here is from genome assembly GCF_020536995.1 of Dreissena polymorpha. Classification (NCBI taxonomy): domain Eukaryota; kingdom Metazoa; phylum Mollusca; class Bivalvia; order Myida; family Dreissenidae; genus Dreissena; species Dreissena polymorpha. The sequence continues at coordinate 66,595,473 of NC_068361.1, read as the reverse complement.
CTGCATAGGTATAACTTGAAATAATATTTTAGCACAAATGTAATTGTAACTTCTCCTCAATCGTCTTACAAAGAGAACAAACAAACATGATAAAATTATTCGGTTATTAAACCGGAAAAAGCACATCAGACTGCATTTTTATACTTCATTCACTTTAATCAAAAGTAATTAACGTAGGTAAAAATTAAATTAATACCAGAAAATGTAAGCTAAAAAATTGAAAAGGCCTTGAAAGCCATGTTTAGTGATGTTAAATCAAAAATAAAGTTTCATTTAAATAATTGTCAGACCCCATCAGTATTCAACAAGGCGTAAAACAAGGCGACGACTCCAGCTCATCTCGGTTTTTCATGTTCGAAAATGACATGCTACAGCACATCGACACGAATATAGATGACTTTTTAACTATTAACGAGTTTAAACTCTTTCTGATATTGTACGTTGACGACCAAATTCTTTTTGCAATCTCCTACGAGGCGCATCAAACGATGTTATCCAACATAGAAACTGTCTGTTACACGTGGCAATTAAAAATCAATACAGCAAAAACATTAGTTTTAATTTTTGAAAAAGAAACCATATACACCGATATCGATAAATTCCTTTACGGTGAAAAACTCGAAGTCGTCACTTCCTTCAAATATCTAGGAATATATCTCTTTTAAACACGGAGAGTTAGTTGGTTCCCTTCATAGCATAAACAATGAATAAGGAACAGTTCTTATGCCTTATTCGAATAAGAAATAAGGATCTGTTCCTTATTCCTGATTCACGTTTCACATATTTGATATAGGGCTTTGACGAAAAATAAAGCAAACATTTCTGATGTAAAAAAAATAACTCGAATACATTTACTTTATATATAACGTTACATATTCATGTTTCTTCTTCGCGCTTGTATAGGATTTCTTTTTTAAACCGAACCGATATTCGAATACTTACTTCAAATCAACAAAACCTAAATAATATACTATTATTTTATATGTTTGTGATATAAAAGTGCAATCTTGTACATTTAAACTTGTTTGTTTCTTTCTTGCGACTGAATACGGAAAAAGCATCAAGCAACAAGTTACTTATTTTTTATTCAAGCCGAATACGGAACTGGCATTTAAAAACAACGAAAATTATTGTAAATGAAGGACGGGTATAAAAATATTAATAGCAGTACATTTCTACTTTGTTGTATTTAATAATAACACAGTTCCTTATTCGGTTTGAATAAAACAAATTTTCTTAAGAATTTCAACTAGTGCATAAAAACGGATTTTTATGCTGCTTATGACAATGTGAAATACATAATAATATTCTAATAAGTGTTCGTTTTTAAAATTTATACTGCATGGTTATGCTGCTCGCAACGTGAAATTTTGTCAACGATTTCAGACGTAATCAATGATTTTTTCTTGTACTTTCGGCACAAATTGCAGAAAATCTGTCTTTTATGCACGAAAGATTATTGCAAACGCATTTCAAACACTTGAGAACTTGAAATTTAAAAATAAATTTACTTACGGCGAGTTTACATTCTATATAGCCCGTGTGTATCCCACTGAAATCCCCGTTGATTCCGCACCCTTAGTTTCAATTATTTATTCCCTTCATAATTTTCCATGTTACCCAGTTCACAACGTCTCGCTTCCTTTTATTTCAACACAATGTTATTTCACAATTGCAAGCAACTACATAAATAAAATGCAATGTAAACATTACTATAATGCAATCAAAGAGATATGAATCCTGTTTATAATAACGATTTGGATATATAAGTACAGATTTGACAATTTATGTTAGAAAATATACATGTTTGTTGTATATTATACGCTCTTAAGGGTGTCAATATTACTTTTGCTAAAACAAAATACAGACAAGAGCATACTATTTGTTGTTGATTACATAACTTAAAAGTACACAATTTGTTATCACATTGAATCAGTTTTAAAACAACACAATTGCATGTGATTGTGTGTTGGAAGGAAAAAAAACAATAAAAAGAAAAAAAGAGTTTGTAGACAGAAAAGTAAATAGGAGCTGTAATTACAGATGAAAATGGCAAAAAAGAATCCACTGCTTTAAACAAGTTACAGGAGAGAACAAGAGTTAAAAAAGTAATGTACTGTGTTTACTCGTTGATTTGGGTTACTTTATGGTACACAATTTGTTATCTCGATGAATCAGGTACACACTTTAAGAAGAACAAATTGGCCTGCAATTTTGTGTTTTAATGAAAATAGGAAAACTACCAATGCAAAAACAAACACGAAAAAGAGACAAACAAATCTCAGTGTTTTGTAGACAAAAAAAGTAAATATTAATTGCAATAACAGATGGCAATGGCATACTGAAACAATAATAAAACAGAATTTCCAGTAAATGTAAACAAATAGTAAGTATAAAATAAAATAACAGATGACAAAGCATTAAGAAACAATAATTGGTGCATAAATTGATACTTTAAGGCTTTTATGTTTTATATATATTTGTTAAATCGAGGTATATTGTTACTAGCAATTGTGTAAGGTAAAAAAATACTTCACCAGTCCTCAAATTAAAAATCTAAGTTTTGAGAAAATTGCATTAAACAATTCCCATTCACTGTCAATGGATTCTAAATTATTTTTTTGAAATTGCTGTTTTTCTTAAGTTATAAGATTCATACCTTGTATATCTCTTGGTTCCTGTTATGCTTCGAATGTATTCATTCAGTTTATACTTATATAAATATAGCTTAATAAACAAAATTTCATGTACATTATTTATAGCTCTCTAAATATCCAAGTTGAAAAATTATCATAGTAATGAAAGAAAAAGATTGTCCGGGTAACATTTCGACAATAATTGCTTTAGATATCTGACATTCCCAGAATAAATGTTCTAAAATGTCCTCATTTTGTTTGCCAAATGAACATTATGGAGGATCTGTTATTTTCATTTTACTCAAAAGACTCAAAGTATCCTATGAATTAATCTGTATTGGAACCAATGGAACTTGACATCATTTGATATTAAAAAGGGAAGCTCAAATATACAGTTCCATTCTTGTTCGTTAATAAAGGTATTTAGCTTTGTATACCATTTTACTTAACTGCTGGTTGTTCAATATTTTTATTAAAAATGGTGTATTGCCTTTTTGCACCAGGTTCTGTTTAAAGCAGAAGTTGTAATAATAGGTTTTGTAATTTGGTAGGAATGGCAAGATATACAATTTTTATATAAATGTATCAATTGCTCTTGTCACACCTGTATAATTAATGAAATTTATGTTTTATTGTACACTTTATTTAATACAAAAAACAAAATAAAAGTTCCATTTTTAAATATATCACCAATACACCGAACCATGACTTGAAGAAAAAAGCTGGTATATCCTATAAATATATTATACAAATGTGGATAATACAAGAAATGTTCTGTGTTTAATTCTAATTTACCACAAAAAAGTGAGAAACTATTTAAAACATCAACACACAATTGGCATGCAATTTTGTTGGATGTATTTAAAGCATAGTGATTACTGAAATTAAATAGTTCATACGTATCAAAATAAAGTTTTGAGATATCTATCAATTTTCCCGTAAAGGATTGATTTTTTTGTATCCAGGTAAGTTTCAATGCTGTTTAAATGCATACAAATTGATCATTTTAAAACCTCCTTTACTATATTCCTTTATATTATTGTTGTGAACTTTACTTTACTATGCCCGTCCCATATACAATTCAAAATAGAAGACATAATTGAATTGACAATCGTATGAGGTGTGTTAGACAGTGATGTGAACAAGTGATTGAATAGTGAAGCAATGAGTGTTTTCACAATTACAATCTTTCCAATTGGTGTGAAAATTCTTCTTTTTCAGTTTTTCAGAATATTTTTCATTTTAGAAATTTGTTCATCGTAATTTATTTTTAACATTTTTGACAAGTCAACATTGAAATTTATTCCAAGCATTTTGAAGCTATGTTGCATCCAGTTAAATTCCATTCAATTTTTAACGTATAAGAACTATAATTTTGCTTGCCAATCCATACAACATTTGTTTTATCAAAATGTACATTAAGACCTGAAATATTTGCAAATTCCTGTATAACAGGAAGTACCTTATTTAAGGATTGTCCAGTGTCGTCTCATAAAATAGTAGTATCATCTTCAATACGGAAAAGTAAGATAATTAACAACACTGAAAAACACCTTATTTATAATCTTTATATAAAACCTGATACCTACGTCTTATTTCGGGACCTACATTAAAAAAGAAAAGAGTATTTTGTACAAAGAACCACGCCAGTGAATCGAATGTCTTTTAAAAATCTTTAATTAGAAGTAGTTAAACCGGTATCTCATTTTCTTCAGTATAGTGCATATGTCATAAATTAATCTTGTATTTTCCCCTTTGTATCTTCCTTTAATGAAACTGGTTTGGTCATTATGAATGAGCTTGTCCATATCTTATTTAAATCTGTTAGCTATTACTCCAGAGGCAATTTTACAGACAGTATTCAAAAGAGTCATTTGGCGCCAGTTTTGTATAGAATGCCTGATTTTTCACCAACCTTTATCTTCTGCCATTACTTATAAATTGTATAATGCTTATATAATGTAGGCTATGAGCTTTTAACAGCTTTTTTGCTAAATAAATGTTGGTGTTTTTTGTTTTTGTTTTTAATAAGTATGACTAATAAAGAAATAAGCTTGCATGTGATGTTTGTGAGTCTACGGTGACGCATTTAGTAAGACAGTTGTCAGTAACAGGCATAATAAGTATGTGCTTTTACACATTGTAACCAGCTAACACAGAAAATAAAAAGTTGCAAATATCATATTTATGTGAGAGAAATGTTACAAGAACATATTGGTGATTGTATAGTGATCACTGTGCTACCTTGCATTTGTTTAATTTGTTATTTGCATCACGTGGTTCCACTATTTTCTTGTTACAATAATCTTCTCCTTGACCTATCTTGAAGATATTATGTTACACACAATTTCTCATGTGCCAGTCATAGCCGATGACGTTGTTGAATGTACTGCTCTCCAGCTTCATTTTACAGTTTCTGAAAGTGAAATACGCTCATTTTAAGGAGGTAGTATTAGGCTTTCGAATATCAAGCATTCAACGCCAGTTATAAAGTTCCAATGAAAGTTCGTGCATTATGTGCAGTCAAAATAATGTAATCTGTATAATAGAAATGAGGAATTTCTTACCAAAATTATCAGACAGTATGCTATAAAACTATAAAAAAACAAACATTTGCAACGCATAGTTGACATATCAAGACTTTTCTTAAGAATAAACAAAGTTCAAAGGTTTCAGAGTAATTCCTATTAGTGCGCCATATTTCTTTTGTGCCGAGTGCATAGCATTACGAGTCGAATACGTCGTTTCCAAAGGTATCAAAACAACATGTTAATTGTACAGTCTGTACTAAATACTATAAAGTTAAGAATAAGTTCTTCAATATCAATATATGTATATGTGTATTTAATACTGCACATTTTCTGTATTGTTCCTCATTTATATCTTTACTACATTGAGGTATTTAGGTAAGGTCGATAATTTAATGTTACTCGAGCTGCTACTCATTTTAATTTCAGGAGGATTTATGACACAAATATAGTTTTCTTTACCTTTATTTGATATATAAATTTCGACGTATTCATATACATTAATGAAGGATGAAATCCTCACTAACAAGCAATGCAAATCTATATTAAAAGAATGTACAAGTGGCCATTTACCAGGAATTTAGCAAATATGCAACAAAACATTGCTAAAAAAGGACACCTTGTTACTGGTCTGTGTTGTTGCGTTTTAGTAGATAACTATTAAACGTGTTTGCCATGCCATATCTTTTCTAAATGTGATTTTTGTTTCTTCAAATAAACGAATAAGAATGAGATATTTAAGCATTGATGTTTGTCGTAAACGAAAAAAAGCACATAAGTTGTTATTGTACGCCTACCCGATTTTTTTTATATCACCACATATGACAGGCAACTCTTAGAATATTTGCGAAATAAATATAAATGTATTTCAATAAGTAACTACTGATTATTATAAAATGATTGCTGAGACAATTTAATAAAAATATTTAACTATATTTATAATCTAAATATTTAGCACTTATACAGGTTAAGCTTATAAGGCAAATCAGACGATACACCATTATAATTCAAACTATATATAGTCACCATTTGATTACGTAAAGTGGATTCACATGTACGGATTCGAACATATAGCCTCGGTCTGGGAAAACTGTGCTTCATGCATGTGCGCAAGTTTAAGATCAGCTTGTGCAGACCGCACAAGCTAATCAGGGACGACACTTTCCGCTTTTGAAATTTTCTAAGCGAAAATCCAGTTAAGGCGAAAAGTGATGTCCCTGATTAGCCTGTGTTTTCCAGAACGAGGCTCATATTATACTCACATTGCTGACCAGAACTGAAATCCGGCACACAGAGGTCGGACGGAGCACAAGCCTTCGCACTCTGACACAGATGCAACAGTGAACACTGTCTCTATCATGGTGCCGTAAAACACTGTGTTTTGAAAGCGTGTATACGTGGTACCGAACGACCCACAGGCTGAAAAAAATATATATAGAAAACAAGAAGTCCTGAAAGGCCCAAAGTCCATCACAATAGATACAAAGGAACTGACCTGTTCTGTGTAGCTCAAGATATCATTTAAACAATTGTTCTGATCAAGTTTCATGCAGAGTGTATATAAACTATAAATGTAACTTTTAGAGTGCTAATAAGGTTTAACCATAGCCTTATAAGGAGAACTTCCCCGCCTCTTGGCGACTATGTTTTTTAAGAGACCGGAACCATCGAACTCATCCAAGATATCATTGAAGCAACTGCTCTGGCCGAGTTTTATGAAGAGTATAAACGTGACTTTTAGGGTGTGAACACGTTTTTACTATACATATATGATGAAAACTGCCTCGCCCCCTGTGGGCCATGTCTTTCAACCAACCGGAACCATTTTCGAACTCATCAAAGATATCATTGGGACAAATCATCTGATTAAGTTTCATGACGATCGGACAATAAATGTGGCCTCTAGAGTGTTAACAAGGTTTTACTATAGCCATAAATATCCATATAAGATAAAAATGCCCCGCACCCTGGTGGCCATGTTTTTCAACCAACCGGAACAATTTTCAAACTCGTCCAAGATATCATTGGGACAAATCTTCGGACCAAGTTCCATGACGAACAGACAATATATGTGGCGTCTAGAGTTTAAAAAGGTTTTACTACAGCCATATAAGGAAAAATGTATCGCCCTCTGGCGGCAATGTGTTTTTAAACCAACCGAAACCATTTTCGAACTCTTCCATGATATCATTGGCACACATCTTCTGACCAAATTTCATGAAGATCGGACAGTAAATGTTGCATCAAGATTGTTAACTGGACACATGTTGAAGCCGCACAACGCACGACGCACCACAGACAAAAGGCGATCACAAAAGCTCACCATGAGAACTTTGCGCTCAGTTGAGCTAAAAATGAAGCTCAAGAAATATCATCAGAGGAGAAATTCTGATTAATCAAAGGCAAGTGACCAATTTTCTTACACTACAGGACTATAAAAACCACGCAAAAGAACATAAATCGAATGTTACGAAAATAAATATGTACACATATACACATGTTTGTGTAAAAATTAAGCAAAACTTTTGAATTTAAATCGTTAAAATGACGTTACATTTTATTTGATTGTGATCTTATACCATTGTTAAAAGAGCCAGATTAACTGAATGTACAATGTACATGTGTATTCATGTTCGCACATAGGTATGTAGTTATCATAATAAATTTAGCAGTAGCAACGTGTCTTAGGATGAGTTGAACAGTTACATATTTAATAAGTGGAGTATAAAACATAAACACATTGTTACATTATCGAATTATGACAAAATTTGAAAAACGACCTGCCGCCGCTGCATTTAATTTCATAGATGTATCCATAACCAAAGTTTTGTTATTAATGTTGGTTATTTTTTACTTTCTCGCAACACATTACCCACGTAAAGCCGTGTCCTATTTTGGAGGTGCACAACATAATATTATTATGAAAATAGCATATACATATAATTAATTACCTTGGCATTACTACTGTCTTTTTTATATATACTCACATAAAACGCACGAGGAGGACGCTGAGTTGTACTTAGTGGGTGCCGCACACTGGCACTTTAAGTCGATACAACTCATATTCGGAGTCGAGAGACAGTTGGCGTTCGATACACATGGCGCCTGGAATATCACCGGAGCTTGGGTTGTGGTTGAAGTGGTCGTTGTTGCTGCTGTTGTTAGTGTTGTTGAAGCCTCTGCGGTTGTTTGTAATTGAGTTGTTGTTGATTGCGTTGCTGTTGTCAATGTCGTTGGCGCTACCGGAGCACTGGTTGTTGTTGTTGGGTTTGATTCTACAACTATATCGAGAAATTAAAACACGTCGTAATACCTGATTAAATATGTTTCTTCCTTATATTTTAATTATCGTACATTATGTATTGGATAAAAAACGACTGATAAATACCAAATTTAATAACTATTTTAAAAGATTATATTAATAAAAACATTATCTATTTATTGCTATTTAAATTGCATCATTTAACCAGACAAACAGAAAATATCTATAAAACAGTATTAAGTGGGCCTTTTCACGTTCGGGTAAATTGACAAAATAAAAATAAAACGTTTCAGATTCGCATAATTTCGTTGTAGTTATGATATTTGTGAGGAAACAGTAATACTGAACATTTACTTTGCTTTAAAATTTCCATTATATGCATATTTTGGCGATTTAAACACCTGAACATTATATAGCGTTGCAACGCGAAACGATTGACTAATTTGGAGAGTTCTGTTGTTGTCGTAATATTTTTTGGTACTACGAGGAGTGCTTTTATTAAGTATAACAATTCATCACTTAATGTATGAGCACCGATGGCCGAGTGGTCTAGGCGATAGATTAAGTTCGAACCCACGATGTTTGGATAACATAAGATAATTCTTTTAATTCCTACATGTTTTTTGAAGTTTTATAAATATAGTTTTGTTAATTCCAAATATTAAAAATATACATATATACATTGATAATAAGATTTTTCAAAGCTATAAACATGTTTGAACATGTCTTTTTCTTGATGCTGCAGCATGTCCCAATCGGATGTCTGAGCAAATTGTTGTGGTTTACATAGCAGCCAATCAACTGTGCACTTTTGATTTAAAAACTGAATCAATGACTTATCTTCGAAGGAAATTTATTGCAATTGTTGTTTATTCCGGTCTTGGTTCTGTTCAGAGATTTGTTTTTCTTACAAAATTAAGGAAGTCACGTAGTAAGTAATGCATGATGTCAGTTCAACTGTGCGTAATGTATACAATTTATTACATTTGAAGAATGCTTTGGGTAATATTCTGTGTGCACAACGCTGACAACCTAAAGAAATGTTATCGAGAAAAAGACAAGAAAGAAAAACAAATACACTCGTGAATTATAAGTTAATATACTTAAATACAATTGTGTGTATAAATGTGGGATGTCTCATTCTGAAAATAGTGTTTTATTAAAGGAATTCGATACATATCCGGATAGTGGATGAGTATTCGGATACAATCAGTATCCGAATATTCGCATGCACGAAAATAAAATCACACAATAACTCTCTTTTATTATGCTTACGAATTATCCGTTGTTCAAGATTTTTTAATTATACCCACATGGGCGTCAGGCCTCTGCAGGCGGTCTTTACTTATACCCAGATGTGACATTAACATGCTCAGTCATACTCGTTAACGGATTAGCGAATTAATTGAGAAAATTATGGTAATAGTTGGTCCTCTGCAAATTAAGATTGTCAGAGTTCGAATCGTTATGAATTCATAATGTTTGAATGTTGATCATATCAGCATGAGTACAAAACTCAAAAGAAAAAATAAATATAATAATATAATTTAAATCAATATTATATTTAAATATACACACCCCATGAGTGGGCTTGTCTTTAATTTGAGCTTTAGGTAAACTACGCAATTTACGGATTGTTCATGAAATATAACAGAGAAGCACAACGAATTACACTCGTAATTGAATAAATTTGGGTTCTATCAATTGAATTGACACGAACAAGGACGGTGTACGCATCACAATCGGTCATTTAAACGAACGTAATTATTATTATTATATTGACACGAACAAGGAAGGTGTACGCATCTACAATCGGTCATTTAAACGAACGTGATTATGATTATTATATTGACACGAACAAGGACGGTGTGCGCATCCACAATCGGTCATTTAAACGAACGTGATTATTATTATTTTTTTCACGAAAATAAATGTTACAAAAAATTCTAACACGCTTTATTTGGACGCAATACAAACTGATTTTAATAATATGCATATGCTGAGAGTGACCATCACCCGATGTTGCATATAGTACTTAGCCAGTCATTTTCTTGTGAAATGTTTTAAGTTAACCGATAATAATTCACAAGAAGCACTATTATCACTTATTGCTAATGATTGTGCTTTGAAGAAAGAATATACTAATCACAGTTCATGTATCGGTTGATATTGCTGATATAAACGGTTATCCGGATACCAACCGGATGTCACAAACGCTTGTCCAAATACGGATCCTCGCAACCTTTGACTTCCCTAGTTTAATTGTAAAACAAGATAACGTTTTAGTATATAACTTTAAAGTAAATGCGCGTCTTTGATTATATGTTATCATGTAGTGGACGATAATAATCTCACGCAGCATAAGAGGTGTAACACGATTGAAATGTGAAAGATGATTTCTTGAACATTCTCGTTTACTCATGTTCAACTATATCTCAATTAAAGCGTGATTATATATTCATAGATACGCACCGTATTAAGTCAATAGTATCATACACGAATATCATGTATATTCAGTAAAAAAATATATATACAAGGTTTTATGTATAAAATAGCAGTAATATAGAAACATTTTTTAAATTCATGCGCATATTTCTAGTAAAGTTATCAGAAAATATTTTTTGAAACAATTCAATATTAATTTTATAGAGATTAAAAAGGAGATGAGGAATGATAAAATATACAAGTACAACATCGTCATTGAATACAATATCGTCAGAAGAAAAAGAATACAAAGCATAATTTAGTAACTAACGTTGAAAGCAAAAACAGTTGGTGCGCTACATGTGTGGTATTAGATAAACTAAGATATGTTCAAGTTTCGATGAACTTAGCCATTTTTGACGTTCCTTTATAATCAATAAAATCGAAATTTATTATTAATGAAACATGAGTGATGGTATTATTAGCAAAGTAATCAGCTTTTGTTATTTCAATAATATTTGTTAAAAAAAACTGATTTTATCTTTTCATTTAAATCGACGATTTGTTTTAAATAAACAAAAAAAAGAAAAAAATTAATGTCTACACATATCAAGTTGATATTAAGATTTCAAGCGCTATAACATTTCGTTAAAATTCATCAAATTAAGACTAATTGTACCTATGTTTGAACGAAAAATATTTTCTTCGACTTTTTTTTAATTTCTTTACACCGTACCTTCGTAAAATCGACCAGCTGTGACAACACACAAACGTATGTCAGCAACTTCAGTATAGCTGACGTAACAATCGCCGGAAGTGATGCCAAAAAAGAACGCTCTGCACATGACATCGGACGCGCATGTCCTCCCGCAGTCCACAACGCTCCTCTTGCGTCCTTTCAACACATACCCGGGGCAAAGCGTATCCCTGAACTGCACATTTTGCATAAAGGCGGTATTTGCCTGTACCGATACAATGCACATCGAAAACATATTAATAAAACCTAAACAAATCACCATAATAATTCTGAATTGATATTTTCTTTCCATGACGGCAACTGAGTTTAAACTGATTTATTTTGGTCAGTACAGTTAATATCTCTAGTAAAGAACAACTCTCAACTGTGACATGATTCTGACGCTAAGTTTTATATTGACCTCGTAACAATGCCCTTTATTTCATGACTGTTTCATCATTGTTTTTCATAATCGATTTCGCTTTTAAGAAACCTTTTCAAAACAAGTTCCTTTTGTATGGGCATACACAATTAAACATTAAGAGTTGTCAATTTATAAATAAACATCCGTTCGTTTGAATCGACTTTGAAATTTAGTGGAAGCCACCCCGTTCCTTGTTCTCAATTCTTTCAACTGTCAAGTGGGCTATAAATGGTCTGTACAGTACGATAACACTTTTCAATTAAAGCATGTTCTTGACGCAATATGTTTAACTTTTTCAAGTAATCGTTATACAGCGGATGCCTTTCTTTTTAACTATTAACAGCAGAAACGTGTAGTAAGCAATCAATTAAACATCCATTCGGAGTCATAATAATCACAAGTCAAGTTCCGTGGCTCGGAAATGTTCCAGCTATCAGCTGGATGGTGTGGTTTAAACTATCATTCATTTCTGTCATACTATAGGCCACTTAAAGTATTAACCAACAGTGTAGACTTTATTGTTCTTATAATGTTAGATTGATGCACTATTGACGATATAGTCCTCGAGCCGATAAAAAATGAAAAGTGTTTGCAAACATAAACTTAAGATCGCTCAATAATATCGCTATGGGAAAAGATCCAGATTTGTGCTTTCAATGTAAGTATTGGCGCTATCGTTGACTCATATTATTTAAATAATTATGTATGAGATTTAAATATCCAAATGAAACTTGATATTTTGGGGGTAAATAGCATGCCCCTGTATTAATAAACTGATGTTGTATACTTCATTAGATATCCGTTTAAATACGACTCCTAAGTATCACGAGCGGTCCCAACATTTCTTAATGTCGCTATTTTAGTTTTCATTGAATAAACAAACGTATTAGTAAGTTAACATAAATATGGAAAAGCATCTACAACTGGTAATATTAACGGCTGCATTCGCACAAATATGATACAAAATATATCAACATTAATTCCAGTATTGCATTATGGTCGGTTGAATTAGACTAAAGATTATTGGTAAACATAAGTGTCTCCGTTATCAACATCCGCGCAGAGATTTTTTTGGAACCAGTATAGCTGGGTCAATCCCTGCCTTCATAAGCTACGTAATACACTAATTTAACCGTTGTTTTTTTACCTTTTTTTAACTTGGGTAATTTATGTTTAAGCATGAATCTAAACTTATACAGTATTTTGAAAATACAATGATAAATGATACTACCTTTCATAATATAATACGTAAACAAACCAAGTAAACTCCTACCGAATCTGGTAGTATTTTCTTGTGATAGCAGATATTGAGCAAGGAACGACAACTCTGCGTGGAGATTGCATTGTTACACGCAACAGTAGTCGCAATAAAATCTGCGCGTATATAACATTTCAGTTTCGCTAGCATAAAGGTCTCAAATACAACACAGAAAAACTGCCACCGGTTTTGGAATACCTTTTGCACCATGCAGATATACATTGTCTGTTATTTACTATACCTGAAATATATATTTTACATATCATTGACTAAAAATAGAATAAGAATATGCTTATAAGTTAAGTAACAGTTTGCTTAGTATTTATATTAACATTCGCACATACTCCATCATTATTATTATGATTTCGTTATTTGAGATTATCGAATAAGCAAAACGAAAACATGCATATATTCGTACTGCAGGATATTTTAAAATTCAAACTTTTGAGCGAGCGATAAAACTTTAATATGATATTCAGTCAACTCACGTGTAAGCTCTCCTGCGCTTTTGGTATGTGTCTGACGACATCCGAACAGCTTTCGACATACTGAGGACAAAATAAATAACGGAAGAAACCGATCGATGCTTTTGAATATTTTGACCGTACCTGGTTATAGAACGATCTCAATAACAAAAAACACCGACTGGGAAGGCTTGCACAATAGACTTAACAAACGGGCCAAGAAGGGGAACATACCGTTTAACCTGACCATCGTACGGAAGTGGATGCCAATCGCCGATGAGAGAAGACGAGTAAAGTTCAGTGAATACTATGGAACCTTTCAGGTCGATCCGAATTATAACTTCCAGTCATTTTAGAGGCTAGTGTGCGAAGCTATTCTGACCCATAATATTTAAATGAAAAGACTTATGTACAAAATAAATACGCAGTTGAATCTGAATGTATATGTTTGTAAAAGGGTGCTGTAGTTTCGTCTTGTCCCCGTTTCGTCTAACTTATCGGTCATAACACATGCAAGTCGTTTCGTCAAACCGATGTGGTAAGTTCGTCTAAGTGTGAATTTGTGTTTTTATTTGGTTCACGCTATGGCCTTCGTTTGCAATTACTAATTAGATTATTTATTAAAGATGTTATTTACTCAAAAGGACGCGTGGCATGTGTTTGGGATTTGTTTGGTATAACAGCTTTTTAGTTGTTGTTCGCACAAAGTGTATTGGGGTATAAATAAAACGTTTCTTCTAAATCATTTACTATAATCATGGCTTCTGTATATCTGTGTATACAGTTTACAAAACCTGTTACGTAGTGAATGCACGCTGTATCATGCGACGAGTGTAATTGTTGGCAGAATCGTAAATGCAATACTGTTAAAAGCTTATTTAAATAATGGTGTAATGCACATTTTTGTATAAAAATCGGTACATGATACTACATAAATGTATTCTGATATTATATTTTTTATATTTTTGTAGGAATAACGACTGAACAGTTTCGTATAATTATGTGTATCGATTGAAAAAAAAGAATTTATTATTACATTTTATGTTTGCAGGAATTTTGGCTGAACAGTACCGGAAAATGGTAAAGGGAGTGTTATCACACGACTGTAAATGCCAGTTGGGTAACACTACCAACACTGCTGGTAACTCAACAACAGTTAGATACATGATCCCGGAATTTAACAGCCCAACATTACCTATACGAGCCCTAAACACGACGCACTATGTGAGATACGAAGTTCCAGAAGCATCCACATACAGCGAAGTGGAGCATCCAAACCGAACATTCCAAACAACAAGCACAATGGACGATGTGACGTTCGACATCAGTAACCGAGAATTCAACTGTCCTCCACAAATCCTCGAATCCTCCATACAAGACGTACCACTGGATGGAGATGGGGTGGAAGACAGACCCATAACATTCGAAGAGGTAGAAAATGGGTCGAAACGTGGTGGAAAATTTGTTAGCAGCGATTGATATACTTACACAATAAGGGTAAATAATTGTTGCATCAATACAATCTGACAAAACCAATAATACCAATAAATTTGTTATAATACAACCTGAATCTCCCATACCCGTACAACCACAGAAAAAAATTAATGTGTGCTCTTTAAATCCTAGATCCGTTAGAAATAAAACACTCTCGATCTGTGACTTTATAATATCAAACGATTTAGCGCCCTTGTTGTATGTACATATGTATACTCGCGTTCTTCAAACCTGTTTTAGTGGTTTGTCGGGCATTGCTATTTGATTCGATTATTAACAGTATCGAGTCGGGCATTGCTTTTTGATTCGATTATTAACAGTATCGAGAATCATCGCGCTCTTGCTTAATACATGCTTAATAAGCCGCGAAAACACCGCGTAACATCCCTTACTGCGTGTGATGCAGCTAAGAACTGCACAGAAAAAGACATTCGCCATCCTTGATCTCATTCATTGAACTATCAACGCCGTATATCTTTTTTAAAGATATTTCTTGTTTATAATAATCAGAAGGTAACCACCCAAGTATGGATTAATACTAAGCCATCCTAAAACAACTGGCCACACAAAAATAGCACCCTCAAAATTATTACAATATTGAATTTTCCAAAATAATGTGTCTAACAAAGGAGACTGTCAGCTATTTGAATTTTTCCGCCACAAGGAATTTTTGCAAGGAAATTTATCCGCCAAAAATCAGCTATCTTTTATTTATTTATTACGAAAAGAAATAAATCATTAGCTTATAAACGCTCAGCGTTTTTAACCCATTTATGCCTAGCGTCTAGGAAAAAGGCCTTTGCAAACAGCGTAGACCCAGATGAGACGCCGGATGATGCGGCGTCTCATCAGAGTCTGCTCTGTTTACTTAAAGGAATTTCCGTAAGAGATATTCTAAATATAGAAATAAATATGTAAGACATCCCTAATGTTGGAAATAAATTGATCCAATTTCATAGGATGGGAGAGTCCACTAATAAATGGG
Source organism: Dreissena polymorpha (assembly GCF_020536995.1). Taxonomy (NCBI): domain Eukaryota; kingdom Metazoa; phylum Mollusca; class Bivalvia; order Myida; family Dreissenidae; genus Dreissena; species Dreissena polymorpha. Next base: position 66,579,262 of record NC_068361.1, on the reverse strand, counting down.
TTAACAGTAGTCCACCATAAATGATATTTACTCCTTTCACACAATATTTACTCTATGACTCAGGTCCGTGTAGATACCGTCTTTTCGTTTTTCTTTTTGCATTCGACAACACGAAAATAAACGCATATTAGTTCATATTCCGATTTTCTTATAACCAAAACAAATACAAAAAACAAAGAACAAATCGACTTATTTATATCGTTTTTCGTTTTACTTTTTACAAAACAAAACACGAAACGTGTATGTCTATTCCTATTTCGTTTCAATTTAAATTTAAAAAAATCAATATTTGAAAATTGAAACAAAGCGCCTGCTCTCATTTATCGTTCTTGATTTGATAAAACGATACACGGAAAACGAGGGGCGCTGCGCAGCTTTATTTGGATGATAACTCATGATTAATCTTAGTGCGCAGTTTCCTCCCTTTGAAACTATTATTTTGAATAATAAAATGTTCACTATTACATGTATTATAATGGAAGAAAAGACGAGTCTTGGAACAGCTCTTTTTGGCTAGTCTAATGGAATAATGAATAGATCAACAGTCAAGTTATATACTAATATACATGCCTGCTTTTGTTTCAAGTCATTGGATTTGATTTAATGTATAACATGCATTACAATAATCATTGCACAATAAAAATATCTTTGTTCGGCGTAGCATTTCTATTCAAGTAATAAACACAAATCGAATAATTTACTACACTGTAATTATATCTGTTTAAGAAATGAAATAAAAAATCCACATTATTGCTAAACATACAAACATGTTCATTCAAATAGTATGGTGAATTATTCCTAAGAGCATGCACGGCCTCATAAAGCCCTGTCATGGCACGTCATGTGCCGTCCTGGCTCATACACTTCGGGTAACTGGCTGGCGGTGGGCTCTCGTACCAGGTGTCCATGCATTTCTTGCATCCAACCAGTGATTTGCAACAAGTTGCAAATGTAGGCTGCGACACTGGTCCTAAATGTATTAATGTATGTTGGTATAAAGCTATCGGTTCACGCACTGAGTTCTTTTTAAATTTTATCAGCATGATTTTATTTGGTGCTCCCTTTATAGAATAAAGAAAATTTGCTTATAACAATTATACAATTATTTGAAACTCTTTGCGAGAACACATCATTCAAATAACAGAAAAATCAACGCTAAGTATAGTACATTATGTCAATGGATTTTATTTTATAAGTTACAACTCTGACGTTGTTAAAAATCTATTTATTTATTTTTAATAACGTTTTTGTTTGGTGTACAGATTTTGTCCAATTTTTGAAGGACTGTTAAAATGAACTGGATGTGTATAAAACGAATAAAATAATACACTTTTCGACTAATAAATGTACTTTAACAGATCATGAAAGCGAACGCTTGATGGCGCGCTCCTCATATATATCATTGATTCAGCAAATCATACACGTATTTTTACAAATGTAAACACATTTAATGGCATTCGAGTTTCATTTTAGGAGACAACCGAGGTCTTAAACGGAACATTTCAACGAGTGCAAGTAGATTCTATAGGCGTGACGCATGATATTCGCCTTCTTTAAGTAACGTAACGTTTAAAGGAAAAAATATTAAGCGGCGTTATAATATCATTAGAATGTATATATCTTGTTAGCATTAACTTTATCTTGGGCACTCTTTCAGAATCATTAAATATGTTGTTTAATAAGTTATTAAATTGGCACTTTTATTGATTATATTTAAGTTAATTTCATTTTCTTCAAGTGCAAAGCGGTTTCATATACGGTGTTTGGTTATAACTCTTGTCTTAGAGCTAAAATCACTAGACATATCACAATGCAATTGTTAAATGCTACATGTATTGTTATTAATCGAACGAATTGGAAATTATATCTTATACACCTTGCACTTTACCGTTCCATAAGATTAAAACATTTTTTTTATTTAATCTATTATGCAAGGTGACGTAAAAAGTAAAACATAGGGACATTTTAGCAGCCGCCGCCGATTATTGTGTCCTTAAATTGTCATGCGGGTCTAACGGGTAATACAAATAGGAATACGGGACTCAGGTGACGGGGTATTGCAGCTCTTATAATGTAAGGAACTCCCCAATGATAATAGGATTAAAACGAATTTGTTTTTTTGTAAAATAAGTGCTGAATTTACATAGCATAGGGGCAAAGAACAAGAAGTGTCATACGAGGTTAATTATAGCCCTATCTAATCGGCTGGATCGGCATGAAATACCGGTACGTTGAAAAACCTTTCGATGTTAAGATTATGATCATTTCATATTGGAAAAAATACAATACCTGGAAAAACAACTGAAAATATCCACGTCTCTGTCCCTTACGGGCGTGTCTTTACCTCCACGAAAAAAGCACGTGGAAGTCATGCTGATGGAAATAAGTGATTAAGTCTTATGTTAGTGTGAAAAATAGGCGCAAAAGCCACTTAAGAGTTACCTCCCCAAGACAGCAGCACATCCCGCAAACGCCACTCGTTTTTCGTTTTTCATATACCGTTTTTTTAAACCAAGAACGGTAAACGAGATCAAACAATCCGTTCCAATTTTCAAACATTTATGTTATATGAATTGAAACAAAATATGAACAAGGAAATCAATTTCGTGTTTTGTTTTATAATACGTACAACGAAAAACGATATAAAGAAGTTAATTTTGTTTTCGTATGTTTTTTAAGTTTCGGTTATTAGAAAATCGGAATATGAACTTATATGCGTTGATTTTCGTGTTTCGTTGTTTCGAATGTTAAATGAAAAAGGAAAAGACGGTATATACACGGATCTATTCATCGTCATAAGCGTGTGTATTTAAAACAACCTAACAGTATACATGTATGGCCAAGGGGGGAACCAACTCGAATAGGATTGCGTTACTCATAGAGTTAAATCATGGGCAACGTCCCTTGAAATCTATTTTTAGATTCTAAAGTGTTCCATAGCGTGGTTCCAAATCATCCATCAAATAATACACACAAGATAAGTATTGATGCACAGCATCAAAGGACATCATGAACTTCAGTGTAAAATGCACTTAATGAAGTTACATGGAACGATTTTTTTCTTCTGTAAATATTAATATATTGGCCGATTATTTTAAACAAAATAGAAAAATATACTGGTTTAACCATTATCTATGATTTTGTGTTATAACTCCCAAATAACCATTATTTAGGATATTGTGTTATAACACCCAAATAACCATTATCTATGATTTTGTGTTGTAACCCCCAAATATTTCATAGTTCATTTTATTTGCATTGGTTTCCTTTTTTTACTGGCATCCGTGTGCAGTTTTCATTAATGGAACAGAACTGTGTAGGTTTAACAAAATCTGCTTCATCTTGTTAGCGTAATTACATATTTTTTCTCAACTTCAAGGGGAAATGATTCTGAAGTTATTCTTACGTTGCTCATTTACGATAGGGGTTGAGTACTCATTGATATGAAAACACTGTAAAAGTTTGGAAAAAAATTTGAATGAAAACTGTAAATTGCATAAAGAAGCTGCATTTCTCAATACTTTGGAATTCAGTAAAAGATCATAATAGATTTATTGCTCCGATATTCATCATTTTCAATAGGGTTCGAGTAATACTGATATATAAAAATTTAACAAGTTTCGAAAGATTCAGACGAAAGTTGTGAAATCTTTTAAACAAGTTGAAATTGTTAATTTTGTCAAATTAAATAGAAAAAAATTCTGGACTTATTGTCCCGATCTTTCTCATTTTAAATGAGGTAAAAATGCTCATTGATATGAAGACACTGTAAGTTTGGAAAGAATCTGATGAAAAATGTTGACATAATCACCTAATCAAGCAGTTTTTCACTTTTTTTTAATTTAAAGAGACATAATTCTAGACTTATGGTCCGATATTGCTCATATAGAGTTTGGGCTGGGTCCTCATTGATAAAAAACCTGTGCAAATTTGGGAACAAATTCAATCAACAAAACCTAAATAATATACTATTATTTTATATGTTTGTGATATAAAAGTGCAATCTTGTACATTTAAACATGTTTGTTTTTATTTATAATCCAGTTTCTTTTTCGCGACTGAATACGGAAAAAGCAACAATCAACCAGTTACTTATTCTTTATTCAAGCCGAATACGGAACTGGCATTTAAATCAACGAAAATTATTGTAAATGAAGGACGGGTATAAAAACATTGCAGTACATTTCAACGTTGTTGTATTTAATTATAACACAGTTCCTTATTCGGTTTGAATAAAAAAAAAATCTTAAGAATTTCAACTTGTGCATAAAAACGGATTTTTATGCTGTTTATGACAATGTGAAATACATAATAATTTTCTTATGAGTGTTCGTTTTTAAAAGTTATACTGCATGGTTATGCTGCTCGCAACGTGAAATTTTGTCAACGATTTCAGACGTAATCAATAATTTTTTCTTGTACTTTAAGATATCGGCACAAACTGCAAGAAAATCTGTCTTTTATGCACGAAAGATTTTTGCAAACGCATTTCAAACACTTGAGATATTTAAAAATAAATTTACTAACGGTGAGTTTACATTCTATCTAGCCCGTGTGTTACCCACTGAAAACCCCGTTGATTTCGCACCCTTATATTAGTTTCAATTATTTATTTCCTTCATAATTTTCCATGTTAACCAGTTCACAACCTCTAGCTTCCTTTTATTTCAACACAATGTTATTTCACAATTGCAAGCAAATACATAAATAAAATGCAAAGTAAACATTACTATAATGCAATCAAAGAGATATGAATCCTGTATACAATATCTATTTGGATATATAAGTACAGATTTGACAATTTATGTTAGAAAATATACATGTTTGTTGTATATTATACGCTCTTAAGGGTGTCAATTGTACTTTTGCTGAAACACATTACAGACAAGAGCATACTATTTGTTGTTGATTACATAACTTAAAAGTACACAATGTGTTATCACATTGAATCAGTTTCATAACAACACAATTGCATGTGATTGTGTGTTGGAAGGGAAAAAAAAGAACAATAAAAAGAGAAAAAAGTGTTTGTAGACAGAAAGGTAAATAGGAGCTGTAATTACAGATGAAAATGGCATAAAGAATCAAATGCTTAAAACAAGTGACAGGCAAGAACAAGAGTTAAAAAAGTAATGTAATGTGTATGCTCGTTGATTTAGGTTACTTTATGGTACACAATTTGTTATCTTGATGAATCAGGTACACACTTTAAAAAGAACAAATTGGCCTGCAATTTTGTGTTTGAACGAAAATAGGAAAACTACCAATGCAAAAACAAACACGAAAAAGAGACAAACAAATCTCAGTATTTGTAGACAAAAAAAAGTAAATATGAATTGCAATAACAGATGACAATGGCATACTGAAACAATTATAAAACAGAATTCCAGTAAATGTAAACAAAAAGTAAGTATAAAATTAAATAACAGATACCAATGCATTAAGAAACAGTAATTTGTGCATAAATTGATATTTTAAGGCTTTTCTGTTTTATATTTATTTGTGAAATCGAGGTATATTGTTACTAGCAAATGTGTAAGGTAAAAAAATACTTCACCAGTCCTCAAATTAAAAATCTAAGTTGTGAGACAATTTCATTAAACAATTCCCATTCACTGTCAATGGATTCTAAATTATTTGTTGAAATTGCTGTTTTTCTTAAGTTATCAGTTTCATACCTTGTATATTTCTTGGCTCCTGTTATGCTTGGAATGTATTCATTCAGTTTACACTTATATAAATATAGCTTAATAAACAAAATTACATGTACATTATTTATAGCTCTCTAAATATCCAAGTTGATAAATTATCATAGTAATGAAATAAAAAGATTGTTCTGGTAACATTTCGACAATAATTGCTTTAGATATCTGACATTCCCACATTAAATGTTCTAAAATTTCCTCATTTTGTTTGCCAAACGAACATAATGGATGATCTGTTATTTTCATTTTACTCAAAAGACTCAAAGTATCCTATGAATTAATCTGTATTGGAACCAATGGAACTTTACATCATTTGATATTTAAAAGGGAAGCTCAAACATACAGTTCCATTCTTTTTCGTTAATAAAGGTATTTAGCTTTGTATACCATTTTACTTAATTACTGGCTGTTCAATATTTTTATTAAGAATGGTGTATAGCCTTTTTGCACCTGGTTCTTTTTAAAGCAGAAGTTGTAATAATATGTTTTATAATTTGGTGGGTATGGCAAGATATACAATTTTTATATAAATGTATCGATTGCTCTTGTCACACCTGTATAATTAATGAAATTTATGTTCAAATTGTACATTTTATTTAATACAAAAAAAAAAAAAATAAAAGTTCCATTTTTAAATATATCACCAATACATCGAATGACTTGAAGAAAAAAGCTTGTATATCCTATCATTATATTTGGATTATACAAATGTGGATAATACAAGAAATGTTCTGTGTTTACTTCTAATTTACCACAAAAAAGTGAGAAACTATTTAAAACATCGACACAAAATTGGCTTGCAATTCTGTCGGATGTATTTAAAGCATAATGATTACTGAAATAAAATAGTTTATACGTATCAAAATAAAGTTTTGAGATATCTATCAAATTTCCTGTAAAGGATTGATTGATTTTTTGTATCCAGGTAAGTTTCAATGCTGTTATAAATGCATACAAATTGATCATTTTAAAACCTCCTTTACTATATTCCTTTATTATTGTTGTGGACTTTACTTTATTATGCCCGTCCCATATACAATTCAGAATAGAAGACATACTTGAATTGACAATCGTATGAGGTGTGTTAGACAGTGATGTGAACAAGTGATTGAATAGTGAAGCAATGAGTGTTTTCACAATTACAATCTTTCCAATTGGTGTGAAAATTCTTCTTTTCCAGTTTTTCAGAATATTTTTCATTTTAGAAATTTGTTCATCGTAATTTATTTTTAACATTTTTTGACAAGTCAACATTGAAATTTATTCCAAGCATTTTGAAGCTTTGTTGCATCCAGTATAATTTCCATTTAATTTTTAACGTATAAGAACTATAATTTTGCTTGCCAATCCATACAACATTTGTTTTATCAAAATGTACATTAAGACCTGAAATATTTGCAAATTCCTGTATAGCAGGAAGTACCTCATTTAAGGATTGTTCAGTGTCGTCTAATAAAATAGAAGAATCATCTTCAATACGGAAAAGTTAAATAATAAACAACACTGAAAAACAGCTGATTTATAATCTTTATATAAAACCTGAAATCAACGTTTTATTTCAGGACCTACATTAAAAAAAGCGTATTTTGTACAAAGGACCACGCCAGTGAATCGAATGTCTTTAAAAACACTTTAATGAGAAGTTTAGCCGGTATCTCATTTTCTTCAGTATAGTGCTTTTGTCATAAATTAATCTTGTATTTTCCCCTATGTATCTTCCTTTAATGAAACTGGTTTGGTCATTATGAATGAGCTTGTCCATATCTTATTTAAATCTGTTAGCTATTACTCCAGAGGCAATTTTACAGACAGTATTCAAAAGAGTCATTTGGCGCCAGTTTTGTATAAAAATGCTTGATTTTTCACCATCCTTTATCTTCTGCCATTACTTATAAATTGTATAATGCTTATATAATGCAGACTATGAGCTTTTAAAAGCTTTATTGCTGAATAAACGTTGGTGTTTTTTATTTTTGTTTTTAATAAGTATGACTAATAAAGAAATAAGCTTGCATGTGATGTTTGTGAGTCTACGTTGACGCATTTAGTAAGACAGTTGTCAGTAACAGGCATAAGTATGTGTTTTTACACATTAAACCAGCTAACACAGAAAATTAAAAGCTGCAACTGACACTCATTTTTTCATGCAAATATCATATTTATGTGAGAGAAATGTTACCATAACATATTGAAGATTGTATAGTGATCAATGTGCTATCTTGCATTTGTTTATTTTGTTATTTGCATCACGTGGTTCAACTATTTTCTCGTTACAATAATCTTCTCCTTGACCTATCTTGAAGATATTCTGTTACGCACAATTTCTCATGTGCCAGTCATAGCCGTTGATTATGTCAAATGAACTGCTCCCCTGCTTCATTTACAGTTTCTGAAAGTGAAAAACGCTCATTTTAAGGTAGTATTAGGCTTTCGAATATCAAGCATTCAACGCCAGTTATAAAGTTCCAATGATAGTTCGTGCATTATATGCAGTCAAACGAATGTAATCTGTATTATAGAAATGAGAATTTTCTTACCAAAATTATCAAACAGTATGCTATAAAACTATAAAAACAAACATTTGCAACGCATAGTTGACATATCAAGACTTTTCTTAAGAATAAACAAAGTTCAAAGGTTCCAGAGTAATTCCTATTAGTGTGCCATATTACTTTTGTGCCGAGTGCATAGCATTACGAGTCGAATACGTCGTTTCCAAAGATATCAAAACAACATGTTAATTGTACAATCTATACTAAATACTATAAAGTTAGGAATAAGTTCTTCAATATCGATATATGTATATGTATATTTAATACTGCACATTTTTTGTATTGTTCCTCATTTATATCTTTACTACATTGAGGTATTTAGGTAAGGTTGATAATTTAATGTTACTCGAGCTGCTACTCATTTTAATTTCAGGAGGATTTATGACAAAAATATAGTTTTCTTTACCTTTATTTGATATATTAATTTCGACGTGTTCATATACATTAATGAATGACGAAACCCTCACTAACAAGCAATGCAAATCTATATTAAAAGAATGTACAAGTGGCCATTTACCAGGAATTTAGCAAATATGCAACAAAAAATTGCTAAAAAAGGACACCTTGTTACTGGTCTGTGTTGTTGCGTTTTGGTAGATAAATATTAAACGTGTTTGCCATGCCATATCTTTTCTAAATGTGATTTTTGTTTCTTCAAATAAACGAATAAGAATGAGATATTTTGTGGCACTTCTGCCCTTATGTAAATCTATTGGTTCTCAAAGTTCGTTTAAGTCGCGTTGTGTTATTTTTTGTTTTGACTTAAATGTCCCAGGTCCTTTTAACTACCCATCAAGTTTGCAAAGTAATAAGGCAACACGTCTTTTTGTAGAATATACCAACTTTTATTCTTGGTTAAATGATCATATAGATTATATTGTTCTGTATATTATCCTTATTAAATAATTGATACTAGATAGAGACAGAAATAAACAAGATACTCCAACACAAATATAATCCGTCCCATAAGTAAATGTCAAAATGTCCGTCTATCTTGCACTATCCCGTGAAGCCGTTAAAATTGGGATGTTCACTGTGCGAGTTGCTATCAAAATGGCTCGGCTCGAAGTTTGTTAAAAATACCCCGCTTTTATACTAATTCTTATATAAATGCTTATATATATGCTTATATAAATGCTTATATAAACGGTCATGTTTTAGAAAACGTGATGGTCTCAGCAAGTATACAAACCCCCCATCATCCTTTAAAAATTGTATCTTAATCCAAATTAACAGCAGTTCGTGGCCTGGTCAACAACCGTGTGACCGCAAAGAGCACCACATCATATGATGTCCCGATTTGAGTCCAGTCAGTCTACCAGAACATAAACTAGATCATCCCATCATATGACAGTACATGTATGATAGTTCATTAGGGCAGAAAAAGAGTTACAATTTAAGCATTTATGTTTGTCGTAAAAGAAAAAAAGCACATAACTTGTTATTGTACGCCTACCCGATTTTTTATATCATCACATAAGACAGGCAACTCTTAGTGTATTTGCGAAATAAATATAAATGTATTTCAATTTAAGTAATTAATGATAATTATAAAATGATTGCTGAGACAATTTAATAAATATATTAAACTATAATCTAAATATTTAGCACTTATACAGGTTAAGCTTATAAGGCAAATCAGACGATACACCATTATGATTCAAACAACATAGAGTCATCATTTGATTATTTAAAGTGGATTCACATGTACGGATTCGAACATACGAGCTTGGTCTGGGAAAACTGCACTGCATGCATGTGCGCAAAGTGTCGTTTAAGATCAGCTTGTGCAGACCGCACAAGCTAATCAGGGACGACACTTTCCGCTTTTGTGGTATTTGTCGTTTAAAGGTAGCTTATTCTAAGCGAAAATCCAAAAATCGAAAATCTAAGGCGAAAAGTGATGTCCCTAATTAGCCTGTGTTTTCCAGAACCAGACTCATATTATACTCACATTGCTGACCAGAACTGAAATCCGGCACACAGAGGTCGGACGGAGCACAAGCCTGCGCACTCCGACACAGATACGACTGTGAACACTGTCTCTATCATGTTGCCGTAGAACACAGTGTTTTGAAAGCGTGTATACGTGGTACCGAACGACCCACAGGCTGAAAAAAATATATATAGGAAACAAGAAGTCCTGAAATGCCCAAAGTCTATCACAATAGATACAAAGGAACTGACCTGTTCTGTGTAGCCCAAGATATCAGTTAAACAACTGTTCTGATCAAGTTTCATGCAGAGTGTATATAGACTATAAATGTAACTTTAAGAGTGCTAATAAGGTTTTACCATAGCCTTATAAGGAGAACTTCCCCGCCTTTTGGCGACCATGTTTTTCAAGAGACCGGAACCATCGAACTCATCCAAGATATCATTGACGCAACTGCTCTGGCCGAGTTTTATGGAGAGTATAAACGTGACTTTTAGGGTGTGAACAAGTTTTTACTATACACATAAAATGAAAACTGCTTAGCCCCCTGTGGGCCATGTCTTTCAACCAACCGGAACCATTTTCGAACTAATCAAAGATATCATTAGGACAAATCATCTGACTAAGTTTCATGACGACCGGACAATAAATGTTGCCTCTAGAGTGTTAACAAGGTTTTACTATAGCCATAAATATCCATATAAGGAAAAATGTCCCGCACCCTGGTGGCAATGTTTTTCAACCAACCGGAACCATTTTCAAACTCGTCCAAGATATCATTAGGACAAATCTTCGGACCAAGTTCCATGGCGAACAGACAATATATGTGGCGTCTAGAGTTTAAAAAGGTTTTACTACAGCCATATAAGAAAAAATGTATCGCCTCCTGGCGGCAATGTGTTTTTTAAACCAACCGAAACCATTTTCGAACTCGTCCATGATATCATTGGCACAAATCTTCTGACCGAATTTCATGAAGATCGGACAGTAAATGTTGCATCAAGAGTGTTAACAGGACACATGTTGAAGTCGCACAACGCACGACGCACTACAGACAAAAGGCGATCACAAAAGCTCACCATGAGCACATTGCGCTCAGTTGAGCTAAAAATGAAGCTCAAGAAATATCATCAGAGGAGAAAGTCTGATTAATCAAAGGCAAGTGACCAATTGTCTTACACTACAGGACTATACAAACCACGCAAAAGAACATAAATCAATTGTTACGAAAATAAATATGTACACATATACACCTGTTTGTGTAAAAATTAAGCAAAACTTTTGAATTTAAATCGTTGAAATGACGTTACATTTTATGTGATTGTGATCTTATACCATTGTCAAAAGAGCCAGATTAACCGAATGTACAATGTACATGTGTATTCATGTTCGCTTATATATGTAGTTATCATAATAAATTTAGCAGTAGCAACGTGTCTTAGGATGAGTTGAACAGTTACATATTTAATAAGTGGAGTATAAAACATAAACACATTGTTACATTATCGAATTATGACAAAATTTGAAAAACGACCTATCGCTGCTGCATTTAATTTATAGATGTATCCATAACCAAAGTTTTATTATTAATGTTGGTTATTTTTTACTTTCTTGCAACACATTACCCACGTAAAGCCGTGTCCTATTTTGGAGGTGCACAACATAATATTATTATGAAAATAGCATATAAATATAATTAATTACCTTTGCATTACTACTGTCTTTTTTATATATACTCACATAAAACGCACGAGGAGGACGCTGAGTTGTACTTAGTGGGTGCCGCATACTGGCACTTTAAGTCGATACAACTCATGTTCGGAGTCGAGAGACAGTTGACATTCGATACACATGGCGCCTGGAATATCACCGGAGCTTGGGTTGTGGTTGTAGTTGTCGTTGTTGCAGCTGTTGTTAGTGTTGTTGAATCTTCTGCGGTTGTTTATAATTGAGTTGTTGTTGATTGCGTTGCTGTTGACAATGTCGTTGGCGCCACCGGAGCACTGGTTGTTGTTGTTGGGTTTGATTCTACAACTATACCGAGAAATTAAAACACGTCGTAATAACTGACAAAATATGTTTCTTCCTTATATTTTAATTATCTTACATTGTGTATGGGATAAAAAACGACTGATAAATACCACAATAAATTTACTATTTTAAAAGATTATATTAATAAAAAACATTATCTATTTATTGAGATTAAATTGCATCATTTATCCAGACAAAAAGAAAATATCTATAAAAACAGTATTAAGTGGGCCTTTTCACGTTCGGGTAAATTGACAAAATAAAAATAAAACGTTTCACATTCGCATAATTTCGTTGTAGTTATGATATTTGTGAGGAAACAGTAATACTGAAATTTACTATGCTCTAAAATATCCATTATATGCATCTTTTGGCGATTTAAAAACCTGAACATTATATAGCGATGCAACGCGAAACGATTGACTAATTTGGAGATTTCTGTTGTTATCGTAATATTTTGTAGTACTACGAGGAGTGCTTTTATAAAGTATAACAATTCGTCACTTAATGTATGAGCACCGATGGCCGAGTTGTCTAAGAGATAGATTTTTACTCCAGGGGTCAGTGGTTCGAACCCACGATGTTTGGATTAAATAAGATAAATCTTTTAATTCCTACATGTTTTTTAAAGTTTTATAAATATAGTTGTGTAAATTCCAAATATTAAAAACATACGTATATCCATTGATAATAAGATTTTTCAAAGCTATAAACATGTTTGAACATGTCTCTTTTTTGATGCTGCAGCATGTCCCAATCGGATGTCTGAGCGAATTGTTGTGGTTTACATAGCAGCCAATCAACTGTGCACTTTTGATTTAAAAACTGCATCAATGACGTATCTTCGAAGGAAATGGGGGAGCCCAATAAGTCGCTTAAGAGTGAACATGTTATATAAAATATATCTTCGGTTTATCAATATCTTTACAAGAGTTGCAAGAGTATTATTCTGCTACTAGATATGTTTTTCATCCCCGGACACGAATCAGGTCGTAAGTATTGAATACTGTATTAACTGTATTATCAAAGTGCTCTTCTGGTAAATCAATATTTTTGCAATTGTTATTTATTCCGGTCTTGGTTCTGTTCAGAGACTTGTTTTTCTTACAACATTAAGAAAGTCACGTAGTAAGTAATGCATGGTGCCAGTTCAACTGTTAGTGCGTAATGTATATAATTTATAACATTTGAAGAATGCTTTTGTAATAATATGTGTGCAGAACGCTGACAACCTAAAGAAATGTTATCGAGAAAAAGAAAAGAAAAACAAATACACTCGTGAATTATAAGTTAATATACTTAAATACACTTGTGTGTATAAATGTGGGATGTCTCATACTGAAAATAGTGTTTTATTAAAGGAATTCGATACATATCCGGATATCCGGATAGTGGATAAGTATTCGGATACAATCAGTATCCGAATATTCGTATGCACGAAAATGAAAGCACACATCAACTCTCTTTTATTAGGCTTACGAATTATCCGTTGTTCAAGATTTTTTAATTAAACCCACATGGGCTTCAGGCCTCTGCAGGCGGTCTTAACTTATACCCAGATGTGGCATTAACATGCTGGGTCATACTCGTTAACGGATGAGCGAATTAATTGAGAACATTATGATAATAGTTGGTTCTCTGCAAATTAAGATTGTCAGAATTCGAATCGTTATGAATTCATAATGTTTGAATGTTGACCATATCAGCATGAGAAAAAACTTTAAAGAAAAAAAAACAAACTATAATTTAAATCGATTTAATATTTAAATATATACACCCCATGAGTGGGATTGTCTTTAATTTGAGCTTTAGGTAAACTACACAATTAACGGATTGTTCATGAAATAAAACAGAGAAGCACAACGAATTACACTCGTAATTGAATACATTTGGGTTCTATCAATTGCATTGACACGAACAAGGACGGTGTACGCATCTTCAATCGGTCATTTAAACGAACGTGTTTTTTTTCACGAAAATAAATGTTACAACAAATTCTAACACGCTTTATTTGGACGCATTACAAGCTGATTTTAATAATATGCATATGCTGAGAGTGACCATCACCCGATGTTGCATATAGTACTTAACCAGTCATTTTCTTGTAAATAATTTAAGTTAACCGATAATAATTCACAAGAAGCACTATTATCACTTATTGTTAATGATTGTGCTTTGATGAAAGAATATACTAATCAGAGTTCATGTATCGGTCGATATCGCCGATATAAACAGTTATCCGTATACCAACCGGATGTCACAAACGCTTGTCCGAATACGGATCCTCGCAAACTTTTACTTCCCTAGTTTAATTGTAAAACAAGATAACGTTTTAGTATATAACTTTAAAGTAAATGCGCTTCTTTGATAATATGTTATCATGAAGTGGACGATAATAATCTCACGCAGCAAAGTAGGTGTAACACGAATGAAATGAGAAAGATGATTTCTTGAACATTCTCGTTTACTCATGTTCAACTATATCTCAACTAAAGCGTGATTATATATTCATAGATACGCACCGTATTGAGTCAATAGTATCATACACGAAGATCATGTATATTCAGTATATATATATATATATATATATATATATATATATATATATATATATATATATATATATATATATATAAATATAAATACAAGGTTTTATGTATAAAATAGCAGTAATATAGGAACTTGTTTTGAAATTCATGCGCATATGTTTAGTATAGTTATCAGAAAATATTTTTTGAAACAATTCAATATTAATTTTATAGAGATTGAAAGGGAGATGAGGAATGATAAAATATACAAGTACAACATCGTCATTGAATACAATATCGTCTGAAGAACAAGAATAGAAAGCATAATATAGTGACTACCGTTGAAAGCAAAAAACAGTTGGTGCGCTACATATATGGTATTAGATAAACTAAGATATGTTCAAATTTCGATGAACTTAGCCATTTTTTGACGTTCCTTTACAATCAATAAAATCAAATGTATTATTAATGAAATATGAGTGATGGTATTATTAGCAAAGTAATCAGCTTTTGTTATTTCAATTATAAGTGTTAAAAAACTGATTTTGTCTTTGCATTTAAATCGACGATTTGTTTTTAATAAACACAAAAAAGAGAGAACAAATAATGTCTATACATATCAAGTTGATATTAAAATTTCAAGCGCTATAACAAGTCGTTAAAATTCATCAAATTAAGACCAATTGTACCTATGTTTGAACGAAAAATATTTTCTTCGACTTTTTTTTTAATTTCTTTACACCGTACCTTCGTAAAATCGACCAGCTGTGACAACACACAAACTTATGTCAGCAACTGCAGTATAGCTGACGTAACAATCGCCGGAAGTGATGTCAAAAAAGAACGCCCTGCACATGACATCGGACGCGCATGTCCTCCCGCAGTCCACAACGCTCCTCTTGCGTCCTTTCAACACATACCCGGGGCAAAGCGTATCCCTGAACTGCACATTTTGCATAAAAGCGATATTTGCCTGAACCGATACAATGCACATAGAAAACATATAAATAAAACTTAAACAAATCACCATAATCATTCTGAATTGATATTTTCTTTCCATGACGGCAACTCAGTTTAAACTGATTTATTTTGGTCAGTACAGTTAATATCTCTAGTAAAGAACAACTCTCAACTGTGACATGATTCTGTCGCTCACTTTTCTATTGGCCTCGTAACAATGCCCTTTATTTTATGACTGTTTCATCATTGTTTTTCACAATTGATTTCGCCTTTTACAACCTTTTCAAAACAATTTCTTTTTTATGGGCATACACAATTAAACATTTAGAGTTTTCAATTTATAAATTCCGTGGCTCGGAAATGTTCTGTTTACAGCTATTAGCTGGATGGTGTGGTTTCAGCTATCATTCATTTCTGTCATACTAAAGGCCACTTAAAGTATTAAACAACAGTGTAGACTTTATTGTTCTTATAATATCAGATCGATGCACTATTGACGATACAGTCCTCGAGCCGATAAAAAATGAAAAGTGTTTGCAAACATAAACCTAAGATCGCTCAATAATATCGCTATGGGAAAAGATCCAGATTTGTGCTCTGAATGGAAGTATTGGCGTTATCGTTGACTCATATTATTTAAAGAATTATGTATGAGATTTAAATATCCAAATGAAACTTGATATTTTTGGGGGTACATAGCATGCCCCTGTATTAATATACTGATGTTGTATAATTCATTAGATTTCCGTTTAAATACGACTCCTCAGTATCACGAGCGGTTCCAACATTCTAAATGTCGCTATTTTAGTTTTCTTTGAATAAAAATTCGTATTAGAAAGTTAACATAAATAGGTCTCAAATACAACACAGAAAAACTGCCACCTGCTTTGGAATATCTTTTGCACCATGCAGATATACATTGTCTGTCATTTACATTACCTGAAATATATATTTTACATAACATTGAATAAATAGAATAAGACTATGCTTATAATTTAAGTAACAGTTTGCTTAGTATATATATAAACATTCGCACATATTCCATCATTAACATTATGATTTCGTTATTTGAGATTATCGAATAAACAAACGAAAACATGCTTATATTCGTACTGAAGGATATTTTAAACTTCAAACTTTTGAGCGAGCGATAAAACTTAAATATGATTTTCAGTCAACTCACGTGTAAGCTCTCCTGCGCTTTAGGTATGCGTCGGTCATTCTTTCCGCAGACGACATCCGAACAGCTTTCGACATACTGAGGACAAAATAAATAACGGAAGAAACCGTTCGATGCTTTTAAATATTTTGACCGTACCTGGTTATAGAACGATCTCAATTACAAAAAAAAACACCGACTGGGAAGGCTAGCACAATAGACAAAACAAACTGGCCAAGAAGGGGAACATACCGTTTAACCTGACCATCGTACCTTTGACTGAAGAGGCGAAGAAAGTGGATGCCAATCGCCGACGAGAGAAGACGAGTCAAGTTCAGTGAATACTATGGAACCTTTCAGGTCGATCCGAAGTATAACTTCCAGTCATTTTAGAGGCTAGTGTGCGAAGCTCTTCTGACCCATAATATTTAAATAAAAAGACTTATTTACAAAATAAATACGCAGTTGAATCTGAATGTATATGTTTGTAAAGGCTGCTGTAGTTTCGTATTGTCCCCGTTTCTCTAACTTATCGGTAATAACACATGTGAAGTCGTTTCGTCAAACCGATGTGGTCAGTTCGTCTAAGTGTGAATTTGTGTTGTTATTTGGTTCACACTATGGCCTTCGTTTGCAATTACTAATTAAATTAATTATTTAAGATGTTATTTACTCAAAAGGACGCGTGGCTTGTGTTTGGGATTTGTTTGGTATAACAGTTTATTAGTTGTTGTTCGCACAAAGTGTATTGGTGACAAATAAAATGTTTCTTCTAAATAATTTACCATAATCATGGCTTCTGTATATCTGTGTATACAATTTACAAAACCTGTTACGTAGTGAATGCACGCTGTATCATGCGAAGAGTGTAATTGTGGGCAGAATCGTAAATGCAATACTGTTAAAAGCTAATTTAAATAATGGTGTAATGAACATTTTTGTATAAAAATTGGTACATGATACTACATAAATGTATTTTGATACTGTATTTTTTATATTTTTGTAGGAATTACGACTAAACAGTTTCGTATAATTATGTGTATCGATTGAAAAAAAAAGAATTTATTATTTCATTTTATGTTTTCAGGAATTTTGGCTGAACAGTACCGGAAAAAGGTAAAGGGAGTGTTATCACACGACTAGAAATGCCAGTTGAGTAACACTACCTAGTAACTCAACAACAGTTGAATACATGATCCCGGAATTTAACAGCCCAACATAACCTATACAAGCCCTAAACACGACGCACCATGTGAGATACGAAGTTCCAGAAGCATCCACATACAGCGAAGTGGAGCATCCAAACCGAACATTCCAAACAACAAGCACAATGGACGATGTGACGTTCGACATCAGTAACCGAGAATTCAACTGTCCTCCACAAATCCTCGAATTCTCCATACAAGACGTACCACTGGATGGAGTAGGGGTGGAAGACAGACCCATAACATTCGAAGAGGTAGAAAATGGGTCGAACCGTGGTGAAAAAAAATGTTAGCAGCGATTGATATACTTACACAATAAGGGTAAATAATTTTTACATCAATACAATCTGACAAAACCAATGTTAAAAATAAATTTGTTATAATGCAACCTGAATCTCCCATGCCCGTACAACAGCAGAAAAAATAAATGTGTGCTCTTTAAATCCCAGATTCGTTAAAAATAAAACACTCTCAATCTGTGACTTTATAATATCGAACGATTAAGCGCCCTTGAACGCACAATACTACATTAAAAGGGCGCCATATAAATGTGACATTATTTTAGTATATAAATTTCGAATAAAACAAAATAAACTTATAACTTCTTATAACTTCTTTATTTTATCTTTCCTTTGCAATAACAAATGACTAGAACATATGGACGATGTTAATATTAAATTTTAGTTGGAGAGAATGAGCCACAGCATCAAAGATACAAAACTACAGGTAAATCAGGAATGGTTACTCCAAGTGGCCTTCCTGATTTTAAGTAGCTGACAGTCAATGCAAAATAATTATAAGCAATACTGAGCAAATCAGCAACATTAATCGCAATGTTATCCGAATCCGCAAAGTAATCGCAATGTTATCCAAATCCGCAAAGTTCCGCAATGTAAAGCAATTCCGCAATATGCAAATACGCAATGTAAAGCAATTCCGCAAAGTGACTTACTATCCAGATAAAAGCCAAATAAGAGCTGGGAGTAACCTATATCCGAGCAAAACCCATCTACACAAAAACTATTGTTTGTAATAAACTAATTTTTCGGCGAAGCTGTATACGCCAGCTTTTCACCTTACCTGACCTTTGTAACTGTCCAATAAAATTCAAATAAAACTTCCCGCGGCTAGTTCAGAATGAATAGACTTCATTTATCTCATAGGCTTATTTGAGCATTCCACCGGAACATTGGAAACATGTCCGCGTCTTTGTAACACTGTTTTACTGCGTGTTCAGCATGAAACATTTTTATCTGTAATGAAAGGCTTAATAGATAGAACAGGTTTACATTCAATATCGACATCAAATTTACATGTTAACATGTTGACAGGAATATGGAAGTCAGTACTAAATATGAGAACATAGCGTTTAAGTATAGACGCTGTTGCCTCTGAAAATAAAAGGTGCACGCACAAACTGTATTAAGTATAAAGAGCAGTGGAAGCGTGGCCTATCTTTAATGCATTGCATCTCAACCCGCGAGATATCACGGGTCAGTTTGCGATAAGTGTGTGGTTTATTTACAGGTCATAGCTTCGTCTTCGAATACGCTTATGTGATGACCTGAGTTCGCGGCCAGTAAAAGAATCGTTATAATCCGTGAACTAGGTGAACTGGAGTTTTCTTTAGACCAGAAAGATGTTAAATGAAGATATTCAGCGATATTATTTATGGTATGTCAATAATAGATTCGTAATGTGTTTCCAACAATACTATGATAAATAGTATTGTTAATTAATTTAACAAGAATTATTCCACTATATTGACTTATGTATTAAGCATGAGCGCGATGATTCTCGATACTGTGTATAATCGAATCAAACAGCAATGCCCGACAAATTACTAAAACAGGTTTGTTTGAAGAACGCGCGTATAAATATTTGAAATATGTACGGATACTTCGCGTGTGGCCGGTTGACTCATATATTTAATTTTCACTAATATTCTTGTTTTGGTTTTCTGTTTCGTATCAATAGGTTTATGACCAGCAATACGTAATAATGTAATTTTTTTAAAAGGCTTAAAAAGCCGCGAAAACTCCGCGTAACATCCCGTACTGCGTGTAATGCAGCTAAAAACTGCACAGAAAAAGACATTCGCTATCCTTGATCTCATTCATTGAACTATCAACGCCGTATATCTTTTTTAAAGATATTTCTTGTGTGTAATAATCAAAAGGTAACCACCCAAGTATGGATTTATACTAAGCCATCCTAAGACAACTGGCCACACAAAAATAGCAATTAGAATTATTACAATATTAAAATTTCCAAATAATGTGTCGTACAAAGGAGACTGTCAGCTATTTGAATTTTTCCGCCACAAGAAATTTTCGCAAGGAAATTTATCCGCCAAAAATTCAGCTATCTTTTATTTATTTATTACGAAAATAAATAAATAATTAGCTTATAAACGCTCAGCGTTTTTAACCCATTTATGCCTAGCGTCTAGAAAAAATGCCTTGGCAAACAGCGTAGATCCAGATGAGACGCAGGATGATGCGGCGTCTCATCAGGGTCTGCTCTGTTTACTTAAAGGAATTACCGTAAGAAATATTCTAAACATAGAAATAAATGTATAAGACATCCCTAATGTTGGAAATAACTTGATCCAATTTCGTAGGGTGGGAGAGTCCACTAGGCAAAAATGGGTTAGTTAAATGATGTTAACTCCTTTCACACAATATTATCTCTATGACTCATCGTCATAAGCGTGTGTATTTAAAACAACCTAACAGTATACATGTATAGCCAAGGGGGAGCCAACTCGAATAGGATTGCGTCACTCATAGAGTTAAATCATGGGTAACGTTCCTTGAAATCTATGTTAAGCTACTGAAGTGTTCCATAGCGTGGTTCCAAATCATCCATCAAATAATACACACAAGATAAGTTCAAAGGGCGTCGGGAATTTCAGTGTAAAAGGCACTCAATGAAGTTACATGGAACGATTTTTTTTCTTCTGTAAATATTAATATATTGGCCGATTATTTTAAACAAAATAGAAAAAGATACTGGTATAACTATTATCTATGATTTTGTGTTATAACCCCCAAATAACCATTATTTATGATGTTGTGTTATAACCCCAAAATAACCATTATCTATGATTTTGTGTTGTAACCCCCAAATATTTCATAGTTCATTTTATTTGCATTGGTTTCCTTTTTTACTGGCATCCGTGTGTAGTTTACATTAATGGAACAGAACTGTGTTGGTTTAAAAAAAATCTGCTTCATCTTGTAAGCGTTATTACATATTTTTCTCAACTTCAAGGGAAATTATTCTGAACTTATTCTTACGTTGCTCATTTACGATAGGGGTTGAGTACTCATTGATATAAAAACACTGTAAAAGTTTGAAAAAAAAAGAATGCAAACTGTAAATTGCATAAAGAAGCTGCATTTCTCAATACTTTGGAATTCAGTAAAAGATCATAATAGATTTATTGCTCCGATATTCATCATTTTCAATAGGGTTCGAGTAATACTGATATAAAAACATTTAACAAGTTTGGAAAGATTCAGACGAAAGTTGTGAAATCTTGTAAACAAGTGGAAATTGTTTATTTTGTCCAATTTAATAGAAAAAATTCTGGACTTATTGTCCCGATCTTTCTCATTTTAAATGAGGTAAAAATGCTCATTGATATGAAGACACTGTAAGTTTGGAAAGAATCTGATGAAAAATGTTGACATAATCACCTAACCAAGCAGTTTTTCACTTTTATTTTTAAACTCAAAGAGACATAATTCTGGACTTATGGTCCGATATTGCTCATATAGAGTTTGGGTTGGGTCCTCATTGATAAAAAAAAAACTGTGCAAGTTTGGGAACAATCGGATGAAAATTTTGGACTTCGAACAAGGATTTCGAAATTTCTCAAATTCTAAGGAAGATAACTATGGACGTAATGGTCGGATAATGCTAAAGGGCCCATACCACCTGGATAGTAATACGTTCTCTATATGGTGTTCTTAAAAAAAACTCCGAGGAGTGCTTGACTCTAGGGAAACGGGTTGCTGGGACACAGCTCCTTTTTGATAAGCGGCTGCTTCCTTTATCGCAACTCATTGTTACAATAAAAAATACGTGTCGCGCTTCGCGCTCTATATGCAGTAGGGATAGTACTTAGGGCCTATGAAAGACAGCCATAAAAATACATGGATCATAGATGTGTTGTTTGCATTTATTTGTTAATATAAAAACACGTGTATTTTTATCAGATATTTAAGTGATGTAAGAAATTTTAATTAACGTTGTCGCCACGTTGCATCCATTAATTTTAATAAAAATGTCCAATTGTAGTAAAATGGATTTTAAAATGTCTACATAAAGTAAAGCTTTATTATAGTTATTAACCTGACTGAAAAAATGTCAGCTGCCGAACTGTTCCGTTCGTGCCGGAACCCGGAATTGAACCGGGGGGGCCTTAAGATGACTGTTGCGTAAACAACTTCAGTCTAACGCTCTCCCAACTGAGCTATTCCGGCTGACATTCACTTATGTACTGCTATTTGGTGAAGTTGTGTATAGCGATCGTTATTATATGTCTATTAATTAACTAATACATTGTACGTTTTCGTACCACTACGCCTTCCAATAAACTTGCTTGCGCGATAGGTCGTCAAATATCGTACTATATTGATTCTCCACTAAATAAGCAAATTAGAAAAACAACAAAATAAATATATTTTGATTGTGTTTTGATTTTATAAAAAAACATCGTTTGTTTTTATACAAAACCAGAAAGTTTCGCGTATTTGCCCAGGCCCTGTGATCTTTCCCATGTGATCAGTTGTGGATCAGTTATTAAATA